>NC_092333.1:397705833-398059166 GCF_046630445.1 Rutidosis leptorrhynchoides
TTGATCGTGGATTTATCCAACCAAGTTTCTCGCCTTGGGGCGCACCTGTGTTGTTTGTGAAGAAGAAGGATGGATCCTTCCGTATGTGTATCGACTACCGTGAACTCAACAAATTGACTATCAAGAATCGGTATCCTCTTCCACGAATTGACGATCTTTTTGATCAACTACAAGGATCGAGTGTCTACTCAAAGATCGATTTGCGATCCGGTTATCACCAATTGAGGGTGAAGGAAAGTGACGTGATGAAAACTGCATTCAGAACCCGTTATGGTCATTATGAGTTTCTCGTGATGCCGTTCGGGCTAACCAACGCACCTGCCGTATTTATGGACCTTATGAATCGTGTCTGTAAGCCGTACTTGGATAAGTTTGTTATCGTCTTCATAGATGATATCCTCATCTACTCTAAGAGCGAAGAAGAACACGAGCAACACCTCCGATTAGTGCTTAAACTCTTAAGACAAGAGCAACTTTACGCCAAATTCTCCAAGTGCGAATTTTGGTTGAAGGAAGTACAGTTTTTGGGTCATGTTGTGAGCGACCAGGGTATCAAAGTTGATCCCGCCAAGATTGAAGCCATCAGCAAGTGGGAGACCCCCACTACTCCAACGCATATTCACCAATTCCTAGGCCTCGCCGGTTACTACCGAAGATTCATCGAAGGATTTTCTCTGATTGCGCGTCCTTTGACCGCGCTGACTCACAAGGGCAATGATGATGTAGCGTGGGGGTACGTGATAGTATTATTTTTACTAGGAAATACTACAAAATATTACACAAGTTTTATTTATTTATTTATCGAGTGGATATACCTAAACCTTGCTACAACACTTATAGGCAGTGTACCTAATCGTAGAGTAGTGTAGTTTTTAGTAAGTCTGGTTCGTTCCACAGGGAGCTGGTGAAGTTAACGCTATATTATTAAGTTTATTTGTAAAAATATATATAATTATATAAGTAGTAGTATTATTATAAAATGGGGGTTTTACCGTTTAATGACCGGTTTGTCGATTTTAAGCGTAAAAATAAATGACAAAAATTAAAGTGCGTAAAATAAATTGCGATAAATAAAATGACAGAAAATAAAATGACAGAAAATAAAAGTGCGATGAAAAATACAATAAAACAATTATGCTTATTTAAACTTCCGTAATCATGATGTTTAACGTTTTGATTTTAATTAATTGTTACTCGGATTAATTGTCCTTTGTCATGGTTTATTTGATACCTATCTGGTTTTTATCCATAATAGTCCATCGGTCATAAATATAAAGTGCGAGTGTCCTCGTCAAATTACCCTTATACCCGAAGTCAAATATTCCAACTAATTAAGGATTTAAACTGTGACGCAGTTATCACTTCTGTCAACAATTACACAAGTTATCACTGTATGTAATCTACCCCTGTTTTGATTAGATATGAATATTAATTTACCCACTTGATCAGTTTGAATAATCAATTACCCAACCCGAATAATTAATTAAATGATTATAATAGATTCCATATGAACGTCACTAAATAGGACAACCATAATCATTATTAATTATTAGGATAATTAATTTGAAGATAGGTTCGACAGACTCCAATGAGTTGTCACTCAATTAGACAATACCCCCCATCTATTAATAGTCAATAGTCCAATTTCCACAAGTGTCAGTCTTTTGCCCAAACCTTAATTATGGTACAAAATCCAATAACCCCGTCTTAATATTTAGTCAAACATCACGATTACTTTGGCTTAAATAAGCATAATAATAACTTAGTTACGAGACATTAATTTAAAAAGGAAGAACATAACTTACAGTGATTATTAATCGCGTAGCGTTACACAGACAGAGTTCCTACTTTAAAACCCGTAAAACATTTCTTACAATAACCCAATTATTATTAATCTTAAATTAAACTTAATATTATAAATATAAATATAAATTACATAAGAAAGAAAGAAGATTGGAAAAAGGTGTACATTTTCATTACTACGTGAATTCCATTTTATAGGCAAATGTTGATTTGAAATTTTCACTTATGACCCCTTAACTATGCTCAATTAACAACTTTTTATTATTTATTATTATTCTTATTATGAATTATTTAAATATTATATTATATTCTTGTGCATAGTTGACTTGTACTTTCAGCTCCGTTGCGTCGAGCGTTGATAGTTGGCTCGGGTACCGGTTTCGGATTTTCGAACGTCCTTTCGTATAATTTAATATCTTGTACTTTGCATTTTGTAACTTGTACTCTTGTCATTTTTAGACGTTTCTCATCAATAAATTGAACCTTTTGAATTGTATCTTGTACATTTGAGCTTTTTGGACGTTTTTGGTCTTTCAAATCTTCGTTTTTGTCTTTAAATCTTCATTTTCGAGCGATTTGCGTCTTTCGTCTTCGCACTTATTTATTTAACTATTACAACTAAAAATAAGGAAATTACATTTAAAAACTTTACATATTGGAACGATATTGCTTCTAAATATATGTTCATTTGGAGCACTATCAAATATCCCCACACTTGAGCGTTGCTTGTCCTCAAGCAATACAGAACTTGAAATAAAAACATACATGAATCACTTTTTTATTCATCACATTTTGTACATCAGTGATTTTGATATAGCGGTATAAACAATGACAGTAATGATGGTTAAAGGTGGGTGTGTCATCCACAGTTGCCTCGGGTTTAGGTCAACGACACTTGCAATCAAATAGCCGATTTACTTTCGGTTTCCAAAGCAAAGTGCACATTTGAAAGGTGGTTTACAGTCCCACATGACTATGAAAATGTAGATCCTTTAGGAAATTGGATCTTTATGAAAACATTTGATCTTTTGAAAATTCAATCTAGATTTTACCCTAGATAAGTTTTCTGATTTGACCCACCATTCGTTGTTGCAAAATATATTTGTGGATCAATATTTTGGCTAAAAACTTTTAGGTTCGTGTAATCCACTGCTATCCCTGTATCGGAAAGCACACATCCAATTTACTTGTTCCGTATATTACCTTTCGGTAAACTACCGTCCGGTTGTAAAGGAAAGCGATGAACAAGAAACTGTTAAGGCAATGTCCCATGACATGCAGATGATTATGGTCTTTTCACGTGTCGGATGCTAGTACTATCCTTGGTAGGAGCAATAGTAAAGATCATCCTATGATTTTTCGGTCTGGCACAAGGTCCTGTCTCCGACCATGCTATGCAACCACCGTTCTTACGGTTGACACCCGATTTGGTTCAGGTGACCTAATGAATTCCAGGTGAATTTCTTAGGATTTTACGTTCAATGGTAATGAACGCATTGAAAATGGTTTTTCAGAAAACAAATCGGTTTGTATTTTTGATCAAAATATTTTCTCGTTCATGCTCGAGTTTAGATATCATCGAATTCCATGAGTTTGAATTCTCAATCTTTAAGGTCAATCTCTAGGATTGAGTATTATCAGTCTTAAAAGCTGATTTTTAATCTTTAAGGAGATTATCCTTTTCTGGGGATCTGATTCATTAGTCTTATCAAGCTAATTTGCACGGTGCCTCCCCATTGTACGAGATAAATCCTTCTCATGGTTAGGATAAATCTGACCACTTGGCGACCCTGTTTGATGCTGAGGTCCGTGGATTTCCTGCTGATTTTAGAGATGACTTTTCTAGATTTTTCGTCAACCTACAGCTGGTCTGGACGACAACTTCATGACCTAAATCAAGAAGCGCGTGTCTTTTTCGGAAGACTTTACTTCCTTCAAATGATGGAATTGATTCATCGTGTAGATCCATATCTTCTTTTCTTTCATCGGATAAAACAGTTGATTATCGTTCAAAACAAAAGTATTTTCAATTGTTTGTACAAAAATATGTGATAGATAGTTTTTAATTGAATAACTTGGTACATTCTCCCCACACTTAGTTTCTTTCTTTGCCTTTTTATTCTCCTTTATTTCATTTTAAATGAATTCAAGCGTTTTAGGGTGTTTCTCAATTTATGTCCTTTTCGAGGTAACGATAATTTCGGTATTAACACCTAGTTTTCATCATTCATAAATATATATAAACATGATTTTGATTTCATTTAGTTGAAAAATTTTCAAATTTTCGCAAAATTTGGCAAATAAACCAAGTGTAAACCCGAGAGAATTTATAACCCTTCCCCACACTTAAGATCATGCAATGCCCTCATTTGCATGAAATCAGACTCTAATTATAAATTCACGAGGGTGATTAGTGTAGAAAAGTGATTAAAAATACCGAGTTTGCAAACATGTTGTTGTCATATCACATTTGATATTTTGGGTCTTGTCGTCAAAATTAGTAGCTTTTGCTGAACTTAATGCTAGTCTTTGAAAGTGCGCTGTTTTACCCTGTTTTGTACATAAGATAAAATACAAACATATATATATATATATATATATATATATATATATATATATATATATATATATATATATATATATATATATATATATATTTTGAAGTTTGGTTTATAACCCCACTTTTCAAAAATTTATAAAGTATAATATTTTTGGCATACTTTAAATCAATAAAATTAAAAATAATGATAACAAAATTTGTCGCCCCGCCCTCGGGTAAAGTAATTTCGGCTCAACGACCTAGTCTTCAACTCACGACGAATTTTAAAAATCATATTTTTAACTTAATGAAATAAAGTAAATTTTGTTTTTTAAAATCACAATAAAACATAAATTAAAATGCATATTAATTTCAAATAAAACCTAAAAAAAATAAAAATTCAGAATGGAGGGAGAAAACTAGTTCTTTAGTGTCTGCTAGCGGAAAAGACCAATCGGATTCCATTCTCGGAACTACACGAGAACAGAACAAATAACTTTAGACAGCATTATCTTTTTAGAACATTCGAATCTCCCCACACTTAGGTAGCTGTGGTGTTGAAATTGTGATTAACTTCATTGTCAATTTCTCTTGGTCCATAATCAACTTGCCTATCTGTGACTTTTTCTTTAAGCCAGTGCCCGGCTTCTTCCGTAATATCCCATAATTCAACTAGCTTCGCCCTTTCTTTAGGCGACAGATTGGATACTAACCGGTTACATAACTTAAAGTTCCCCTTACTTCTAGCATCAATAGCCCGTTTAAAAAGTTTCTTCATTGAACTGTTAATAACGGGGTCATCTAATTTCGTATCAACAACGGGGTCCTTTGTTATTGGGTTATCATTAGGTGTTACTTCATTTTTACCACACTTAGGCGTTTCATTATTGCTAAGCACTGCCGTTGGAGTTGGTAAAACAACATGGTTATTACCAATCGTTTTTATTGGTTCAACGGTTTTGGTTGGTGGAGGTTTAGATTTTCGAATCATAAAGGTGATCGATTTGTCACCACTTTTAAGTGTCATTCTTCCATTTCCTACATCAAATAACGCCCCGGTGAACGCAAAGAATGGCCGACCTAAAATTAGAGGAATGTTTGGGTCCTCTTCTATGTCAATGACAATAAATTCGACTAGAAAGGTTAAATTGCCTACTTGAACGGGTAGGTTGTCAGCAATTCCAACTGGGTGCTTAATGGTTTGATCAAAGAGTCGAACACTCATATCCGTTGGACTTAACTTACCTACACCTAATCTCTTATATAAGGAAAGAGGCATAACACTTACACTTGCACCTAAATCTGCTAGTGCATCATACATGACACAATCACTAAGTAGACAAGGAACAATAAATTCACCCGGATCACCTACCCTAGGTGGAGGTTTTGGTGGAACTGTCTTCACCGGGTTTACTTCTACGGCTTTTGTTTCTTGTACTTTCTTATTCTTTTTCTTCTTCTTCTTTCCAGAAGTATCACAATCTTTATTACTTATTACTTGCTCATACTCAACTCCTTTTCTTGGAAACGGGATGGGTGGTTTGTATGGTGTCACCACTGGCTTTACATACTCGGATGGTGGTGGTGGTGTAACTTCTTCATTGTTACTCACATCTAAAACCTTCCCATCTTCTGGAGCTGGTTTTTCAGAATTTGTTGACACCATATTAACATTCTCTTTCCGAGGATTTACTTCAGTATTACTCGGTAGCTTTCCTTGTTCCCTCTCACTCATCATGCTAGCAAGAGTACCTACGTGTTTTTCTAGATTCAAAATGGAAGCTTGTTGAGTTCTTAATGACTGATCAAACCTCTCGTTCGTTTGGGTTTGAGTTTCAATAAATTGTGTTTGAGATTCAACTAGCTTGAATACCACGTCTTCCATATTTGACTTTTTCTCTTCAGTTTGTTGTTGTGGTTTATATAAGCCAGGTCTTTGTTGATTGAAAGTGTTGTTTTGAGTTGGTTGGTTATTCGGACCTTGTTGGTTATACCAGTTATTTTCGGGTCCTTTTGGATTGTAAAGAATGTTTTGATTTCGATTTAAGTTTAGCCTTGGCGGTTGATAATTATTTTGATAATTATTTCCCGGCCTTTGGTTCATATAGGAAACATTCTCTCGTTGTTCCATCGTTGGTTCAATGTGACAATCTTTCAATAAGTGTGGTCCACCGCATTGCTCACAACTGATTCGTATTGCGTGAATATCTTTATTCATCTTTTCCATTCGTCTTTCGAAAGCATCTATTTTTGCGGAAACGGAATCAAAGTCATGGCTAGAATCGGCTCTAGCCGCTTTAGATGATCGAAAGATATCTTTTTCTTGGTGCCACTCATGCGAGTGGGAGGCTGTGTTATCAATAATTTTGTAAGCTTCAGTTGCGGTTTTCTTCATAATGGATCCACCAGCGGTTATGTCGATGTCTTTTCGTGTGACGATGTCTACGCCTTTATAGAAGATTTGTACTATTTGAAAAGTATCTAATCCGTGTTGAGGACATCCTCTCAACATCCTTCCGAATCTTGTCCACGCCTCATATAATGTTTCATTTGGATTTTGCGCGAACGTAACAATTTCTCCTTGAAGTCTCATGGCTTTGGATGCCGGAAAGAATCGTTTAAGAAATATTTCAACTAAAACATCCCATGTGTCAATCGCCCCTTCAGGTAACGATTCTAACCAATCTTTGGCTTCTCCCTTTAAAGTCCAGGGAAACAACATGAGATAGATCTGCTCATCTTCCACTTCTCGGATTTTGAATAGTGTACAAATTCTTTTAAACGTACGAAGGTGTTCGTTAGGATCTTCATTCGGTGCACCACTGAATTGGCATTGGTTAGTTACCATGTGTAGAATTTGTCCTTTGATTTCATAATCCGGCGCATTAACTTCTGGCTTAATAATGGCGTGACCTTGGCCCGTGCGTGTGGCTCTCATTCGATCTTCCATACTTAGAGGTTTCGTTACTTCCATAATTGAATTTGTTGAATACGAATCACTAGAGGATTCTGATTTAATGGTTTGTGGCTCAGGAGGAATAATTAGTGGTTCAGGATCTTGGAATTGTCCTTGAATATGCTCCGGGTTCTTAATTGTGAAGTCGGGTTCAAAAGATGGATTATCGGAAATTTGAGTTGGAGTTCTTGTTCGACTAGATGACGATTCTAAAGAAAAATCAACGGCGGCGATATTCGTTAAACGATGTCTTGATCGAGTTACAGGTGGTGAACGTATGACCGGCGGCGAACGTCTTGCTCGGTGCATTCACTGAATATCCTATTAGTTTTTAAAAAAGAAAGAAAAATTATATAAGTTATCCAATCAATAGACTTTTCTGATTTTGCCCACGTTTCGAATAGCCAAAAGATGCAGCAGAGGGGCATGATTCGTTTGGTCTCAATATAATTGAGTACTGTTTGGCTCCAATAACCCGGTCCACGTACAAATCCAACTATTACTACGAACCAGAAAATTTTGATGTCTATCAATTTAACCACTTAAAATAAATTTTCGTAATTTTAAGAAATTTAGAGAAGAAGTAGAAAAATAATAAATCCTAAAAACTATAATGGCGAGAAATAAGAGAGAAAAAGATTGCGCGTCGAAAAAGGTCGAAAAATAAAAGGTCGAAAAATAGGCGTCGAAAAATAAAAATAAGAACGTAGCGCGAAAAACGGCGTCGCAAAATTCTAAAGCACATAAATCTTAGTCTAAGGAATAAGCACTTAAGAGGTTTTACGGCAAACCTAAAAATTCTAGAAATAAAAATAACTATGGCAAAACTAAACTTAATACTAAAAATTGTAACTAGAGTCTAAAAATCTAAAGGTAATAAAAAAAACTTTTTTTTTAATTTTTTTTTATTTCATTTTTTAAGGATTTTAAATTTTTTTTTTTAAAAAAAATTTTTTAAAACTTTTTTTTTTTAAAAATTTTTTTTAAAAAAAAACAATTTTTTTTTTACAATTTTTTTTTTTTAAAACGAATTTTTTTTCTTTAAAAAAAACGATTTTTTTTACACAAATTTTTTTTTTTTTTAAAAAACGAAATTTTTTTTTCTTAAAAAAAACGATTTTTTTTTTTTTAAAAACGATTTTTTTTTACAAATTAATAATTTTTTTATAATTATAATTTTTTTTTAAAACTTTTTTTTTTAATTCATTTACTATTCATGAATAGTAAATGAAAATAAATTAATTAATTTACTATTCACATGAAAGCGACATGATAGAAATTATTAATTATAAGTTACATAATATACCCCTGAAGTATTTAATAAATACGACTTTTTAAAACTTTAAATATCAAATTTTGATTCTAAAATATTATTATATTATTATATTCTATTTCAATATTATTATATTATTATATTCTATTTCAATATTATTATATTATTATATTTTATTTCAATATTATTATAATTAAAAATATAGCGTTTTAGCGCTCCCCGGCAGCGGCGCCAAAAACATGATGATGTAGCGTGGGGGTACGTGATAGTATTATTTTTACTAGGAAATACTACAAAATATTACACAAGTTTTATTTATTTATTTATCGAGTGGATATACCTAAACCTTGCTACAACACTTATAGGCAGTGTACCTAATCGTAGAGTAGTGTAGTTTTTAGTAAGTCCGGTTCGTTCCACAGGGAGCTGGTGAAGTTAACGCTATATTATTAAGTTTATTTGTAAAAATATATATAATTATATAAGTAGTAGTATTATTATAAAATGGGGGTTTTACCGTTTAATGACCGGTTTGTCGATTTTAAGCGTAAAAATAAATGACAAAAATTAAAGTGCGTAAAATAAATTGCGATAAATAAAATGACAGAAAATAAAATGACAGAAAATAAAAGTGCGATGAAAAATACAATAAAACAATTATGCTTATTTAAACTTCCGTAATCATGATGTTTAACGTTTTGATTTTAATTAATTGTTACTCGGATTAATTGTCCTTTGTCATGGTTTATTTGATACCTATCTGGTTTTTATCCATAATAGTCTATCGGTCATAAATATAAAGTGCGAGTGTCCTCGTCAAATTACCCTTATACCCGAAGTCAAATATTCCAACTAATTAAGGATTTAAACTGTGACGCAGTTATCACTTCTGTCAACAATTACACCAGTTATCACTGTATGTAATCTACCCCTGTTTTGATTAGATATGAATATTAATTTACCCACTTGATCAGTTTGAATAATCAATTACCCAACCCGAATAATTAATTAAATGATTATAATAGATTCCATATGAACGTCACTAAATAGGACAACCATAATCATTATTAATTATTAGGATAATTAATTTGAAGATAGGTTCGACAGACTCCAATGAGTTGTCACTCAATTAGACAATACCCCCCATCTATTAATAGTCAATAGTCCAATTTCCACAAGTGTCGGTCTTTTGCCCAAACCTTAATTATGGTACAAAATCCAATAACCCCGTCTTAATATTTAGTCAAACATCACGATTACTTTGGCTTAAATAAGCATAATAATAACTTAGTTACGAAACATTAATTTAAAAAGGAAGAACATAACTTACAGTGATTATTAATCGCGTAGCGTTACACGGACAGAGTTCCTACTTTAAAACCCGTAAAACATTTCTTACAATAACCCAATTATTATTAATCTTAAATTAAACTTAATATTATAAATATAAATATAAATTACATAAGAAAGAAAGAAGATTGGAAAAAGGTGTACATTTTCATTACTACGTGAATTCCATTTTATAGGCAAATGTTGATTTGAAATTTTCACTTATGACCCCTTAACTATGCTCAATTAACAACTTTTTATTATTTATTATTATTCTTATTATGAATTATTTAAATATTATATTATATTCTTGTGCATAGTTGACTTGTACTTTCAGCTCCGTTGCGTCGAGCGTTGATAGTTGGCTCGGGTACCGGTTTCGGATTTTCGAACGTCCTTTCGTATAATTTAATATCTTGTACTTTGCATTTTGTAACTTGTACTCTTGTCATTTTTAGACGTTTCTCATCAATAAATTGAACCTTTTGAATTGTATCTTGTACATTTGAGCTTTTTGGACGTTTTTGGTCTTTCAAATCTTCGTTTTTGTCTTTAAATCTTCATTTTCGAGCGATTTGCGTATTTCGTCTTCGCACTTATTTATTTAACTATTACAACTAAAAATAAGGAAATTACATTTAAAAACTTTACATATTGGAACGATATTGCTACTAAATATATGTTCATTTGGAGCACTATCAGGCAAGAAGTTCATTTGGAAACCCGTACACGAATCAGCATTTCAAACTTTGAAGAAGAAGTTAACCTCCGCACCTATCCTATCGCTTCCTGAAGGCAGTGACGATTTCGTTATTTATTGTGATGCATCGAAGAGTAGTTTTGGTTGTGTACTGATGCAACGATCAAAGGTTATTGCCTATGCCTCCCGCCAATTGAAGATTCACGAGCGGAACTACCCTACGCATGATCTTGAACTTGGAGCCGTTGTCTTTGCGCTCAAATTGTGGAGACATTATTTGTATGGAACTAAGAGCACTATTTTCACCGATCACAAGAGTCTCCAGCACATCATTGATCAGAAGCAACTGAATATGAGACAGCGTCGATGGATCGAGACTCTCAACGACTACGATTGTGAACTCCGTTATCACCCTGGCAAGGCCAATGTTCTAGCTGACGCTTTAAGCCGAAATGAGAGGACGGCACCTCTTCGTGTTAGGGCTCTGAACATCACTGATGATGTAGCGTGAGGGTACGAAATAGTATTATTTTTAATACAAAATACTACAAAATATGACACAAGTTTTATTAATTTACGGATGGGATATACCTAAACCTTGCTACAACACTATAGGCAGTGTACCTAATCGTAGAGTAGTGTAGTTTTTAGTAAGTCCGGTTCGTTCCACAGGGAGCTAGTGATTACGTACTATATTTTTATAAAACTATATATATATATATATATATATATATATATATATATATATATATATATATATATATATAAGTAGTAATATTATTATAAAAGGGGGTTTTTTTTACCGTTTAATGACCGGTTTGTCGATTTTATATTTTTAAGCGTAAAGATAAATGACAATAATTAAAGTGCGTAAAATATATAAATGACGATAAATAAAATAGCAATAAATAAAATTACGATAGAATATGAAATAAAAGGATTATGCTTATTTAAACTTCCGTAATCATGATGTTTAACGTTTTGATTTTAATTAATTGTTACTCGGGTTAATTGTCCTTTGTCATGGTTTATTTGATACCTATCTGGTTTTTGTCCATAATAGTCCATCGGTCATAAATATAAAGTGCGAGTGTCCTCGTCAAATTACCCTTATACCCGAAGTCAAATATTTCAACTAATTAAGGATTTAAACTGTGACGCAGTTATCACTTCTGTCAACAATTACACCAGTTATCACTGTATGTAATCCACCCCTGTTTTGATTAGATATGAATATTAATTTACCCACTTGATCAGTTTGAATAATCAATTACCCAACCCGAATAAATAATTAAATGATTATAATAGATTCCATATGAACGTCACTAAATAGGACAACCATAATCATTATTAATTATTAGGATAATTAATTTGAAGATAGGTTCGACAGACTCCAATGAGTTGTCACTCAATTAGACAATACCCCCCATCTATTAATAGTCAATAGTCCAATTTCCACAAGTGTCGGTCTTTTGCCCAAACCTTAATTATGGTACAAAATCCAATAACCCCGTCTTAATATTTAGTCAAACATCACGATTACTTCGGCTTAAATAAGCATAATAATAACTTAGTTACGAGACATTAATTTAAAAAGGAAGAACATAACTTACAGTGATTATTAATAGTGTAGCGTTACACGGACAGAGTTTCGACTTTAAAACCCGTAAAACATTCCTTACAATAACCCAATTATTATTAAACTTAAACTAAAATTAAAATTAAAATTATAAATATATATATTACATGTAAAGAGAAAGAAAGAAGAAAAGGTGTACATAAATCGATCAAATGAATTGCCTTTGCAAATATTAAATTGAAATTTTCACTTATGACCCCTTAACTATGCTCAATTAACAACTTTTTATTATTTATTATTATTCTTATTATGAATTATTTAAATATTATATTATATTCTAGTGCATAGTTGACTTGTACTTTCAGCTCCGTTGCGTCGAGCGTTGATAGTTGGCTCGGGTACCGGTTCCGGATTTTCGAACGTCCTTTCGTATAATTTAATATCTTGTACTTTGCGTTTTGTAACTTGTACTCTTGTCATTTTTAGACGTTTCTCATCAATAAATTGAACCTTTTGAATTGTATCTTGTACATTTGAGCTTTTTGGACGTTTGTGTCTTCAAATCTTCGTTTTCGCCTTTTGTCTTCGCACTTATTTATTTAAACAATTACAATGAAAATATAATACAATTACATATGAAAACCTATTATTTAGAAGGGATATTGCTATGAAATATATGTTCCTTTTTAGCCTTATCAAATATACCCACACTTGAGCGTTGCTTGTCCTCAAGCAATACAGAACTTGAAATAAAAACATACATGAATCACTTTTTTATTCATCACACTTTGTACATTAGTGATTTTGATATGGGGGTATAAACAATGATAGTAACGATAGAACCATGGTTAAAGGTGGGTGTGTCATCCACAGTTGCCTTGGGTTTAGGTCAACGACACTTGCAATCAAATAGCCGATTTACTTTCGGTTTCCAAAGCAAATTGCACATTTGAAAGGTGGTTTACAGTCCCACATGACTATGAAAATGTAGATCCTTAAGGAAATTGGATCTTTATGAAAACATTTGATCTTTTTGAAAATTTAATCTAGCTTTTACCCTAGATAAGTTTTCCGGAATAACCCTTCACCGGTGTTTGCAAAATATTTTTGTGGGTTGTGTGGGTTTCAGATTTGAAAATTTTAGCTCAACACTTGTGGTTTTGTGTTACCCACTTGCTATCCTTGTATTAGGAAAGCAACACGTCCAGTTTACTTGTCCCGTATATTACCTTTCGGCAAACTACCTTCCGGTTGTAAAGGAAAGCGATGAACAAGAAACTGTTAAGGCAATGTCTAATGACATGCATTTGATTATGGTCCAAAAACGTGTCGGATGCTATTACTATCCTCTGTAGGAGCAATAGTAAAGCTCACCCTTATAATTTGTCAGTTTGGCACAAGGTCCTGTCTTCGACCATGCTATGCAACCACCGTTCTTACGGTTGACACCCGATTTGGTTCAGGTGACCTAATGAATTCCAATGAATTCTCAGGATTTTACGTTCAATGGTAATGAACGCATTAAAAATGGGTTTTCAGAAAACAAATCGGTTTGTAATTTTGATCAAAATATTTTCTCGTTCAAGCTCGAGTTTAGATATCATTGAATTCCATGAGTTTGAATTCTCAATCTTTAAGGTCAATCTCAAGGATTGAGTAATATCATTCTTAAAAGCTAATTTTTAATCTTTAAGGAGATTATCCTTTCTGGGGATTTGATTCATTAGTCTTATCAAGCTAATTTTCACGGTGCCCCCCATTGTGCGAGATAAATCCTTCTCATGGTTAGGATAAATCTGACCACATGGCGACCCTGTTTGATGCTGAGGTCCGTGGATTTCCTGCTGATTTTAGAGATGACTTTTCTAGATTTTTCGTCAACCTACAGCTGGTCTGGACGACAACTTCTTGACCTAAATCAAGAAGCGCGTGTCTTTTTCGGAAGACTTTACTTCCTTTTAATGATGGAATTGATTCATCGTGTAGATCCATCTTTCTTACAGTAAATCGGGTAAACCAGTTAATTTAGTCCAAAGTAAAAGCACCTGCAATAACTTTACAAAAACATGTGATAGATAGTTTTTAATTGAATAACTTGGTACATTCTCCCCACACTTAGCTTTTATTTATTCTTTTCTTTGCCTTTTTATTCTCTTTTATCCCATTTTAAATGAATTCAAGCGTTTTGGGTTGTTTCTCAATTTATGTCCTCGAGGTAACAATAATTTCGGCATTAACACCTAGTTTTATCGTTCATAAATATGTATAAACATGATTTTGAATTCATTTAGTTAAAAAATTTTAAAATTTTCATAATATTTAGAAAATAAGCCAAGTATAAACCCGAGAGAATTTATAACCCTTCCCCACACTTGAGATCATGCAATGCCCTCATTTGCATGAAATCAGACTATAATTATAAATTCATGAGGGTGATTAGTGTAGGAAAGTGATTAAAAATACCCAGTTTGTAATTACAAAGCTCGTCGAATGATAGATGGCGCGCCTCATTGTTCATTCCTTCATTTATTATATCACATTTGTTGTTTTGCATCTTGTCATCAAAATCAGTAGCTTTTGCTGAACTTAATGTTAGTCTTTGAAAGTGCGTTGTTTTACCCCGTTGTTTACATGATAAAATATAAACATATATACATATTTTTAAAGTTGGGTATATTACCCCACGTTCAAAAATTTATAAAATCAAATATTTTTTTTTGCATACTTTAAATCAATAAAATTAAAAATAATGATGACAAAATTTTTCGCCCCGCCCTCGGGTAAAGTAATTTCGGCTCAACGACCTAGTCTTCAACTCACGACGAATTTTAGAAATCATTTTTTTTCAACTTAATGAAATAAAGTAAATTTTTGTTTTTAAATTCACACAAAACTTAAAAAGAAAACATATTAATTTCATATAAAACCTAAAAAACAAAAAAATTCAGAATGGGGGGAGAAAACTAGTTCTTTAGTGTCTGCTAGTGGAAAAGACCAATCGGATTCTATTCTCGGAACTACACGAGAACAGAACAACTAACTCCAAACAGCATTTTCTTTTTAGAATATTTGAATCTCCTCACACTTAGGTAGATGTGGTGTCAAAATTGTGATTAACTTCATCGTCAATTTCTCTTGGACCATAATCAACTTGCATATCTGTGACTTTTACTTTAAGCCAGTGACCAGCTTTTTCTGTAATATCCACAAATTCAACTAGCTTCGCCTTTTCTTTAGGCGACAGATTGGATACTAACCGGTTATATAACTTAAAGTTCCCCTTACTTTTAGTATCAATAACCCGTTTAAAAAGTTTCTTCATTGAACTGTTAATAACGGGGTCATTTAATTTCGTATCAACTATGGGGTTCTTTATTATCAAGTCATCATTAGGTGTTACTTCATTTTCCCCACACTTAGGCATTCTATTATTGTTAAGCATTACCGTTGGAGTTGGTAAAACAACATGGTTCTTACCAATCGTTTTTGTCGGTTCAACGGTTTTGGTTTGTGGATATTTAGACTTTCGAATCATAAAGGTGATCGATTTCTCATCATTACTAAGTGTCATTCTACCCTTTCTTACATCAAATAACGCCCCGGTGGACGCTAAGAATGGTCGACCTAAAATTAGAGGAACGTTTGAGTCCTCTTCTATGTCAATGATAATGAATTCGACTAGAAAGGTTAAATTACCTACTTGAACGGGTAGGTTGTCAGCAATTCCAACTGGGTGCTTAATGGTTTGATCAAGGAGTCGAACACTCATATTCGTTGGAGTTAACTCACCTACACCTAATCTCTTATATAATGAAAGAGGCATAACACTCACACTTGAACCTAAATCTGCTAGTGCATCATACATGACACAGTCACTAAGTAGACAAGGAACAATAAATTCACCCGGATCACCTACCCTAGGTGGAGGATTTGATGGAACTGTCTTCACCGGGTTTACTTCTACTGTTTTTGTTTCTTGCACTTTTTTATTCTTCTTCTTCTTCTTTCCAGAGGTATCACAAACTTTATTACCTATTACTTGCTCATACTCAACTCCTTTTCTTGGAAACGGGATGGGTGGTCTGTATGGTGCCACCACTGGCTTTACATACTCAGGTGGTGGTGGTGGTGTAACTTCTTCATTGTTATTTACATTTAAAACCTCCCCATTTTCTGATGCTGGTTTTTCAGAATTTGTTGAAACCATATTAACATTTTCATTCCGAGGAATTACTTCAGTATTACTCGGTAGCTTTCCTTATTTCCTTTCACTCATCAATCTAACAAGAGTACCTACTTGTTTTTCTAGATTCAAAATAGAAGCTTGTTGAGTTCTAAATGACTGATCAAACCTCTCATTCGTTTGAGTTTGAGTTTCAATAAATTGTGTTTGAGATTCAACTAGCTTAAATACCACTTCTTCCAGATTTGACTTTTTCTCTTCGGTTTGTTGTGGTGGTTTATACAAGCCAGGTCTTTGTTGATTGAAAGTGTTGTTTTGAGTTGGTTGGTTATTCAGACCTTGTTGGTTATACGAGTTATTGTCGGGTCCTTTTGGATTGTAAAGAATGTTTTGATTTCGATTGAAGTTTGGCCTTGGCGGTTGATAATTATTCTGATAACTATTTTCCAGCCTTTGGTTCATGTAGACAACATTCTCACGTTGTTCCATCGTTTGTTCAATGTGACAGTCTTTCATTAAGTGTGGTCCACCGCATTGCTCACAACTGATTCGTATTACGTGAATATCTTTATTCATCTTTTCCATTCGTCTCTCGAAAGCATCTATTTTTGCGGAAACGGAATCAAAGTTATGGCTAGAATCGGCTCTAGCCGCTTTAGATGAACGATATATATCTTTCTCTTGGTGCCACTCATGAGAGTGGGAGGATGTGTTATCAATAATTTTGTAACCTTCAGTTGCGGTTTTCTTCATAATGGAACCACCAGCTGTTATGTCGATGTCTTTTCGTGTAGCAACGATGACACCTTGGTAGAATATTTGTACTATTTGATAAGTGTCTAAACCGTGTTGAGGACATCCTCTCAACAACTTTCCAAATCTTGTCCACGCCTCATATAGAGTTTCATTTGACTTTTGTGTGAACGTAACAATTTCTCCTTGAAGTCTCACGGCTTTAGATGCTGGAAAGAATCTTTTAAGAAATTTCTCAACTAAAACATCCCATGTGTCAATCGCCCCTTCAGGTAACGATTCTAACCAATCTTTGGCTTCTCCCTTTAAAATCCAGGGAAACAACATGAGATAGATCTGTTCATCCTCAACTTCTCGGATTTTGAATAGTGTACAGATCCTATTAAACGTACGAAGATGTTCGTTTGGATCTTCCTTCGGCGCACCACTATATTGGCACTGATTAGTTACCATGTGTAGGATTTGTCCTTTGATTTCATAATCTGGCGCATTAATGTCGGGCTTAATAATGGCGTGACCTTGGCCCGTGCGTGTGGCTCTCATTCGGTCTTCCATACTTAGAGGTTTCAGATTTTCCATAATTGAATTTGTTGAATACAAATCACTAGAAGATTCTGATTTAATGGTTTGTGGTTCAGGAGGAATGATTAGTGGTTCTGGATCTTGGAATTGTCCCTGAATATTCTCCGGATTCTCAATTGTGAGGTCGGGTTCAAAAGATGGATTATCGGAAATTTGAGTTGAATTCTTGGTCGACTAGATGATGATTCTAAAGAAAAATCAACGGCGATAATATTGGCTAGATGTCTTGATCGAGTTATAGGTGGTGAACGTATAAAAGGTGGTGAACGTTTTACTCGGTGCATTCACTGAATATCCTATTAGTTTTTAAAAGGAAAAAAAATTATATAAGTTATCCAATTAATAGACTTTTCTGATTTTGCCCACGTTTCGAATAGCCAAAAGATGCAGCAGAGGGGCAGGATTCGTTTGGTCTCAATATAATTGAGTACTGTTTGGCTCCAATAACCCGGTCCACGTACAAATCCAACTATTACTACGAACCAGAAAATTTTGATGTCTATCAATTTAACCACTTAAAATAATTTTCGTAATTTTAAGAAATTTAGATAAGAAGTAGAATAAAAATCTTATCCTAAAACTAGAATAGCGAGAAATAAGAAAGAAAAAAAAACGCGTCGAAAAAGGTCGAAAAATAAAAGGTCGAAAAATAGGCGTCGAAAAATAAAAATAAGAAAGTAGCGCGAAAAACGGCGTCACAAAATTCTAAAGCACATAAATCTTAGTCTAAGGAATAAGCACTTAAGCGATTTTACGGCAAACCTAAAAATTCTAGAAATAAAAATAACTATGGCAAAACTAAACTTAATACTAAAAATTGTAACTAGAGTCTAAAAATCTAAAGGTAATATAAAAAAAAAAAAAATTTTAATTTTTTTTTATATTTCGTTTTTTAAGGATTTTAAATTTTTTTAAAAATTTTTTTTTTATATATTTTATATATATATATATATATATATATATATATATATATATATATATATATATATTTTTCAAAAAAAAAAATTTTCTTTAAAAAAACGATTTTTTTTTACAATTTTTTTTTAAAACGAATTTTTTTTTCTTTAAAAAAATTGATTTTTTTTAAACAAATATTTTTTTTAAGGAATTAATAATTTTTTTATTATTATTATTTTTTTTTCAAAACTTTTTTTTAACTCATTTACTATTCATGACTAGTAAATGAAAAGAAATTAATTAATTTACTATTCACATGAAAGCGACATGATAGAAATTATTAATTGCAAGTTACATAATATACCCCTGAAATATTTAATAAATACGACTTTTTAAAATTTTTAAAACTTTTACGATTCAAAATAGTAAAGAAAAGAAATTAATTAATTTACTATTCACATGAAAGCGACATTATAGAAATTATTAATTATAAGTTACATAATATATCCCTGAAATATTTAATAAATACGACTTTTTAAAACTTTTAAAACCTTTACGTATTGATTCTAAAATATTATTATATTATTATATTTTATTTCTATATTAGTATATTTATTAAATTATTATATTTAAATTAATATATCTTTAATCAATCAAAAACTAAAAAAAAAAACTTAAATACCCCGTGAAAACACAAAAAGTGTCCCCGAAATTACTTTTTTTATAAGTATATTTTTACAGATATAAATTAAAAATATAGCGTTTTAGCGCTCCCCGGCAGCGGCGCCAAAAACTTGATGATGTAGCGTGAGGGTACGAAATAGTATTATTTTTTAATACAAAATACTACAAAATATGACACAAGTTTTATTAATTTACGGATGGGATATACCTAAACCTTGCTACAACACTATAGGCAGTGTACCTAATCGTAGAGTAGTGTAGTTTTTAGTAAGTCCGGTTTGTTCCACAGGGAGCTAGTGATTACGTACTATATTTTTATAAAACTATATTTATATATATATATATATATATATATATATATATATATATATATATATATATATATATATAAGTAGTAATATTATTATAAAAGGGGGTTTTTTTTACCGTTTAATGACCGATTTGTCGATTTTATATTTTTAAGCGTAAAGATAAATGACAATAATTAAAGTGCGTAAAATATATAAATGACGATAAATAAAATAACAATAAATAAAATTGCGATAGAATATGAAATAAAAGGATTATGCTTATTTAAACTTCCGTAATCATGATGTTTAACGTTTTGATTTTAATTAATTGTTACTCGGGTTAATTGTCCTTTGTCATGGTTTATTTGATACCTATCTGGTTTTTGTCCATAAAAGTCCATCGGTCATAAATATAAAGTGCGAGTGTCCTCGTCAAATTACCCTTATACCCGAAGTCAAATATTTCAACTAATTAAGGATTTAAACTGTGACGCAGTTATCACTTCTGTCAACAATTATACCAGTTATCACTGTATGTAATCCACCCCTGTTTTGATTAGATATGAATATTAATTTACCCACTTGATCAGTTTGAATAATCAATTACCCAACCCGAATAATTAATTAAATGATTATAATAGATTCCATATGAACGTCACTAAATAGGACAACCATAATCATTATTAATTATTAGGATAATTAATTTGAAGATAGGTTCGACAGACTCCAATGAGTTGTCACTCAATTAGACAATACCCCCCATCTATTAATAGTCAATAGTCCAATTTCCACAAGTGTCGGTCTTTTGCCCAAACCTTAATTATGGTACAAAATCCAATAACCCCGTCTTAATATTTAGTCAAACATCACGATTACTTCGGCTTAAATAAGCATAATAATAACTTAGTTACGAGACATTAATTTAAAAAGGAAGAACATAACTTACAGTGATTATTAATCGTGTAGCGTTACACGGACAGAGTTTCGACTTTAAAACCCGTAAAACATTCCTTACAATAACCCAATTATTATTAAACTTAAACTAAAATTAAAATTATAATTATAAATATATATATTACATGTAAAGAGAAAGAAAGAAGAAAAGGTGTACATAAATCGATCAAATGAATTGCCTTTTATAGGCAAATATTGAATTGAAATTTTTACTTATGACCCCTTAACTATGCTCAATTAACAACTTTTTATTATTTATTATTATTCTTATTATGAATTATTTAAATATTATATTATATTCTTGTGCATAGTTGACTTGTACTTTCAGCTCCGTTGCGTCGAGCTTTGATAGTTGGCTCGAGTACCGGTTCCGGATTTTCGAACGTCCTTTCGTATAATTTAATATCTTGTACTTTGCGTTTTGTAACTTGTACTCTTGTCATTTTTAGACGTTTCTCATCAATAAATTGAATCTTTTGAATTGTATCTTGTACATTTGAGCTTTTTGGACGTTTGTGTCTTCAAATCTTCATTTTCGCCTTTTGTCTTCGCACTTATTTATTTAAACAATTACAATGAAAATATAATACAATTACATATGCAAACCTATTATTTAGAAGGGATATTGCTATGAAATATATGTTCCTTTTTAGCCTTATCAATCACTATTCATTCGAACCTCAATAACCAGATCAGAGTAGCCCAAGTTGAGGCTCTCAAGGAGGAGAACATATCTCACGAACATTTGAACATACTTGTCTCTCGATTCGAGGTTAGGGAGTCTGGACTCCGATGTTATGCCGGAAAAATTTGGGTACCTTATTATGGAGATCTACGGAACCTGATACTTGATGAAGCACACAAATCGAGATATTCGATTCATCCTGGAGCGGGAAAAATGTACCACAACCTTAAAGAACAGTATTGGTGGCCGAATCTTAAGAAGGACATTGCTACTTATGTTGGTAAGTGTTTGACTTGCTCGAAGGTTAAAGCCGAGCATCAGAGACCTTCTGGTTTACTTCAACAACCGGAAATCCCACAATAGAAGTGGGAAAGGATAACAATGGACTTCATCACCAAGCTACCAAAGATGGTGGGCGGATACGATACCATCCGGGTTATTGTTGACCGCCTCACCAAATCTGCACACTTTCTAGCGATGAAGGAAACTGATACAATGGAAAGACTTGCTCAATTATACATTAAGGAGGTTGTATCTCGTCATGGTGTACCTTTATAGATCATCTCCGATCGCGATCCCCGTTTTGCCTCTAGATTTTGGCGTTCTTTGCAAGAAGCCATGGGAACTCGTCTTGACATGAGTACTGCTTATCATCCTCAGACTGACGGGCAAAGTGAACGAACGATTCAGACCTTGGAGGACATGCTGCATGCATGTGTCATTGATTTTGGAAAGGCCTGGGAAAGACATTTGCCACTCGTCGAATTCTCGTACAACAACAGTTATCACTCTAGCATTAATGCTGCACCTTTTGAAGCATTGTATGGCCGTAAGTGCCGATCTCCTATTTGTTGGGCCGAAGTAGGCGAAAAGCAAATCACCGGACCCAAGGTAGTCCACGAAACCACGGAGAAGATTACACAGATCCAAGCTAAACTTAAGACTGCCCGTGATCGTCAGAAGAGTTATGCCTATCTTAAACGTAAGGACTTTGAATTCAACGTTGGTGATCATGTAATGTTAAAGGTTGCACCTTGGAAAGGTGTGATCCGTTTTGGAAAACGTGGAAAGTTGAACCCACGATACATTGGTCCTTTTGAAATCTTGGAACGGGTTGGACCCATTGCTTACCGTTTGGATCTACCAGCGCAATTGAGCTCAGTTCATCCTACCTTCCATGTGTCAAACTTGAAGAAGTCTCTTGCTGCACCGGAACTTATCATACCACTTGAGGAACTTACGATTGACGACAAACTTCACTTTGTGGAAGAACCTGTTGAAATTATGGATCGTGAGATCAAAACTTTGAAATGCAACAAGATTCCGATCGTCCGAGTGCGATGGAATGCCAAACGAGGACCTGAGTTTACTTGGGAGCGAGAGGATCAAATGATGCGGAAGTATCCTCACCTTTTCCCAACTCCTCCATCTACCTCACCATCTACCTCAGCTTAAATTTTGAGATGAAATTTTCTTTAACAGGTGGGTAATGTAACGACCCTGGAATTTCCAACTTTTATTTATTAATAATTATTATTATTAATACGTGTGATTAAACGAATGTATGTTATTACATTTACATGTTGCCATGATTGCCCGAACTTGACTTTAATTGCCCGAAACGTCTTTGTGATACACGAAACTTACACGAATAATATTTTCACATATTATTTGCATTCATGATTAATTTTATTAATCATTTTAATTAACTATAGTTATTAGTTAATTACTTGGGCTTTAATTGGATTCATTTGTTAATTACACACAACTTGGGCTTTTAATTGAACATGGGCTTATAAAGCCCACCATACACTCCTTAGTTGAACTAGTTAGCCCATTTAGATATGTAAGTAATACTTGTAAGTATCATTTTAAGTGTAACTAGTTAGTTTCAACACTTGGAATCTAGTTAACATACATTTCCCATGCATGCATCCTCATTATCCAACTTTTAAGCTTTAACACATGAAGAGCCATTAAACATTAACCTTCCTCCCTTTTTTTTTCTGCTGAATGCCGAAGGCCTATTGGCTATGTGGGGATTCAAATTTTTTTTTTTACACTACTTGTTCACTAGTACTCACTTGCATCTCTCATTTCCAACTCACACTCTTACTTGCAACATTTCTTTTCTCTCTTTTTCTCTAAAGGATAGTAAGTAACTTGAAGCATTTTCTTTTCTTCTTTTCTTGTTAATAACCAATCCAACACCCCTACATCATCATCATTTGTTTGTTGTTTAATTTGTTCATGTTGTTTAGTTAATTACTTGTTGTTACTTACTTACTAGCTTTCAAGAATCAAGACTTGTTAGTTTGATTCTTCATTTTATCTTGTTATAACAAGAACAACAAGAACATAAACTTTCTAGTTATGTTCTACACTTGTTAATTTTAAAAGATTAATGTTCATGTGTTGAAATCATACTTGTAGTTCTTGAAGTAAACTTAAAGTTACTTTCTAAAGATCAAACTTTGGTTTGAATCTTTAAAGTATGAAACTCATGAACTTATTTACTTGTTTATTTAGTTTTACTTGCACTTTAATTTTATGATTTTGGTTGTTGTTGGTCAAGTACTACAAGTTAGTCTTGATCTCATATCTCTTGGAACTAAAAGTTAACTTTGAAAGTTCAAGAACATGTAATTAAGTTTTCTTTAAATATAACTTTGTATACTTATGCTTGATCTAGACTTTTGAGTCTTGGATCTTTAAGATCTAACTAAGAACTATGTTCTACATCTTAAGATCTTGATTAGTTAGTTTACTTTCAAGTTTGTAACTTGTTATTAGCTTTAAAGTTCATGTATGTGTTAGATCTAAAACTTTGATGTAACTTGGGTTCATCAAACTTCATGCAACTCTTAAGTGAGTTGTGCTTCATGTCTTAGACTTGCACTAGTGTTATGATAGTCAAGACTTGGTTAAGATGATGTAAACACACTCATGAGTTATACACTTGAAGCTATATGCATCAAGGATGAGAACCATGATGAACATCAAACACCAAGACCACCGGAACTCACTTAAACTTACTGTTTCTGTCCAAAACCTACTGACCTGCTGTTTCCGTAGCAGACCATCAGACCTGGGCTGTTCTAATCATGATTTTTAGATAGAACTTTTCTAGTAGATAACTTTTCATATAGGACTCGTCTTAATCCGAGTTACGGTTTAGGATTTATGGCCCTCCGATCGTCACTATGTCCTTTAACGTTGTGCAAAAATTTCTGACCTACTCGCACTTAGACCGTCACCACGGTTAAACGAAGACGAGTTTGCTTCTGTAAATTTTACCACACTTAAGGGACTCATATACGGAGCCATGGCCACTGGTCTCACCTTAATTCAATAAGGGTAGAGGCCGTGGTAACTGACTGAAGTCAGCCTTTGTTTTAAACTACTTTCATAAACGAAACTTACTTTACGCCTTATGTTTGATGATGAATGATGATGACCCTTAAGACCTTATTTACATACTTTTAAACCTATTAAGACGATTTACTGACTTAGTATTATTTGCCTTAGGTTAAGGACCTTCGGACCGATTACTTGCACACCTTTTCCGAACCGACTTTACGACTACATTATCATTGTAAGTTATAGCATTCCCTTTTTACTTTAACTTATTTTGGGAACTGAGAATACATGCGGATTTTATGTTTTACATACTAGGCACGAGTACTTAAACTTATATATGTGTGGGTTATACAACGGCATAAACATTCCCTTTAGCTCGGTAACGTTTAATCATTGGTTTTTGAACCGTGAACGCGAATCTTAGATATGGATCCATAGGGTTTGACATCCCCACTCGAGCTAGTAGCGCTAGCATTTAACGAGTGTTTAATACTTTGTAGACATACGCACTTGCCAAGTGTACTTTCAGGGGGTATAAACGTTAAGTTAGTTACCAAGTGCCCACGGTTAACATATACTTTATCATACTGTTTTGAAACGCTCTTTGTAGCACTGAAATCTCGTGGCCTACCTTACATACTATTATACTTAAACTATAGCTCACCAACCTTTGTGTTGATGTTTTTAAGCATGTTTTTCTCAGGTGCTTGAGGTTAGCTTCCGCTGTGTACTAGTCGTGCTGTAGACACCCGCTGCTTAGAGTTGTCATCGCATGAACTACTTTATTTTGCATTCAAACATTCGTACTTTTGAACTATGACTTGTAACGACCATTGTGGTCACATACACTTATTATTTGCTTCTACTTAGTGAAGCATGCTTTTGAAATGTAAAACATTTGATGTCGGTTATGACATCACCTTTTTATCGTCAATGCAACTTCTTTAATTACAGCATATAGTACTTAACCTTGTAATGATCCTGTTGTTGATGATTCGTAAACGATGGTTTTGTACGGGGCATCACACAATTACTCATCCAGACATTAATGCACCAGATTATGAAATCAAAGGACAAATTCTACACATGGTGACTAATCAATGCCAATTTAGTGGTGCGCCGAAGGAAGATCCAAATGAACATCTTCGTACCTTTAATAGGATCTGCACACTATTTAAAATAAGAGAAGTTGAAGATGAACAGATATATCTCATGTTATTTCCCTGGACTTTAAAGGGAGAAGCCAAAGATTGGTTGGAATCGTTACCTGAAGGGGCGTTTGATACATGGGATGTTTTAGTTGAAAAATTTCTTAAACAATTTTTTCCGGCATTTAAAGCCGTAAGACTTCAAGGAGAAATTGTTACGTTCACCCAGAAACCGAATGAAACTCTATATGAGGCGTGGACAAGATTTGGAAAGTTATTAAGAGGATGTCCGCAACATGGTTTAGACACCTGTCAAATAGTACAAATATTCTACCAAGGATGCGACATCACTACAAGGAAAGACATCGATATAGCAGCTGGTGGTTCTATTATGAAGAAAACCGAAACTGATGCTTACAAAATTATTGATAACACTGCTTCCCACTCACATGAGTGGCACCAAGAAAAAGATATCGTTAGATCATCTAAAGTAGCTAGAGCCGATTCTAGCCATGACTTAGATTCCATTTCCGCAAAGATAGATGCTGTTGAGAGACGAATGGAAAAGATGACTAAGGATATACACTCAATATGAATTAGTTGTGATCAGTGTGGAGGACCACATTTGACAAAAGATTGTCTCAGTATTGAACTAACAATGGAACAAAGAGAGAATGTTTCATATCTAAACCAAAGGCCTGGAAATAATTATCAGAATAATTATCAACCGCCAAGACCAATCTACAATCAAAACCAGAATTATAACCGAAATGTTCCATACAACAACCAACAAGGTCCTAGAAATCAACAAGTATCCAATAATACTTACAATCAGCAAAGACTTAATTTTCAAAACAAACCACCACAAACAGATGATAAAAAGCCAAATTTAGAAGATATGGTGACGAAGCTAGTTGAATCTCAAACGCAGTTTTTCACATCTCAAAAAACAAACAAATGAACAAAATGCTCAAGCATTTAGAAATCAACAAGCTTCTATTCAAAATTTGGAACAAGAAGTAAGTAACCTAGCAAGGTTAATAGGTGAAAGAAAACCGGGAAGTTTACTTAGTGATACAAATGCTAACCCCGGAATAAAACAGCTAAAGCCATTACCACAAGAAATGGTACAACACTTAAACCACCTGAAATACCTGTAACTTCTGATGAAGCTATTCCTACTCCACAAGAACCACAACCTGAACAAGATAAGGAAAAAGAACCGGTAGTTGAAAAGGTTAATGAAGATAACACAGTTAAGGCTAAACCTTATGTTAAACCATACCAACCACCACTTCCTTACCCAAGTAAAATGAAAAAAGAAAGACTTGAAGCCGAGCAATCTAAATTCTTGGATATGTTTAAACAGATAAATGTAAATCTTCCTTTCATTGATGTGATTTTAGGAATGCCTAGATATGCTAAATTTTGAAAGATCTAATCACAAATAGAAAGAAAATGGAAGAACTCTCGGCCGTTACTATGAATGCTAATTGTTCAGCAGTGCTGTTGAATAAGATACCATAAAAATTATCAGATCCAGGAAGTTTCACAATTCCATGTTTTCTGGGTAGTCTTAGTTCAATAGAAGCATTGGCAGACTTAGGTGCTAGTATAAATTTAATGCCATATTCACTATACACTAAACTAGACCTTGGAGAATTGAAACCAACAAGAATAAGTATACAAGTAGCCGATAGATCAATAAAATATCCTAGAGGGATAATGGAGAACATGATAGTTAAAGTTGGTACTTTAGTATTTCCAGTAGATTTTGTTGTTCTGGACATGGAATAAGATTCTCAAGTTCCTCTAATATTAGGAAGACCATTCTTAAACACGGCTAAAGCAATGATAGACGTGTTTGGTAAGAAACTGACCCTAAGTATACAGGACGAGAGTGTTACCTTTTCAGTTGATAGAGCTATGCAACAACCGCAATTTGCAGATGATACATGTTATTATATTCAAACTATAGATTCACATGCAAAATTGTTAGAAGAATTTCCAGAATTACAAGGAACAGAAGAATGTTCTTTAGGAGAAGGTACTGAACCAATTGATGAAACTGAAATGTTAGCTACACTAATAGCTAATGGATATGAACCAACAACAGAAGAAATTCAAATGCTAAAAGAAGAAGACAGATATCGATACAAATCATCGATAGAAGAACCTCTGACATTAGAGTTAAAGCCACTTCCAAACCATTTGGAATACGCTTATTTACATGGTGAATCTGAATTACCTGTAATAATATCGTCTTCTCTTACTGAAAATGAGAAATCACAACTCATTTCTGTGTTGAAAGCTCATAAACCAGCTATTGTATGGAAGATTCATGATATAAAAGGAATAAGTCCTTCGTATTGCACACATAAAATCCTTATGGAAGAAGGTCATAAAACATATGTGCAACGCCAATGAAGACTAAATCCTAATATGCAAGATGTAGTTAAAAAAGAAATTATTAAACTGCTTGATGCAGGTTTAATTTATCCAATTTCTGATAGTCCATGGGTAAGCCCAGTTCAATGCGTGCCTAAGAAAGGTGGCATAACTGTCATCACAAATGAAAAAAATGAGCTTATTCCTACTAGGACTGTAACAGGATGGCGTGTGTGTATTGATTATAGAAAATTAAATGACGCCACCAGAAAAGATCACTTTCCCTTACCTTTTATTGCTCAAATGTTGGAAAGATTAGCCGGAAATAGTTACTATTGTTTTCTTGATGGTTTTTTCGGATATTTTCAAATTCCAATAGCACCCGAAGATCAAGAGAAAACCACGTTCACGTGCCCTTATGGTACTTTTGCTTACAAACGCATGCCATTTGGATTTTGCAACGCCCCTGCAACCTTTCAAAGGTGCATGATGGCGATTTTTCACGACATGATAGAAGAATACATGGAAGTTTTCATGGATGACTTTTCAGTCTTCGGTGATACATTTGAATCATGTCTAGTAAATCTTGAACGAATGCTTATTAGATGCGAACAATCAAATCTGGTTCTTAATTGGGAGAAATGCCATTTCATGGTTAAAGAAGGCATCGTTCTTGGACATAAAATTTCAAAGGAAGGAATTGAAGTGGATAGAGCTAAAGTAGATGTAATTGCTAAACTTCCACATCCCACCAATGTTAGAGGAGTTAGGAGTTTTCTAGGGCATGCCGGTTTTTACCGACGTTTTATAAGAGATTTTTCTAAAATTGCCACTCCTATGAATAAACTCCTAGAAAATGATGCTCCATTCATCTTTTCAGATGAATGCATCAAATCTTTTAATATTCTTAAAGAGAAACTCACTAATGCGCCGATCATGATAACACCAAATTGGAATCTACCATTCGAACTAATGTGCGATGCAAGTGATTTTGCAATGGGAGCCGTTTTAGGACAAAGGATTGAAAAACGATTTCAACCTATTTATTATGCTAGTAAGACGTTACAAGGAGCACAAACGAATTATACAACTACTAAAAAAGAACTCCTTGCTATTATCTTTGCTTTTGACAAATTTCGTTCATATCTCGTTCTAGCTAAAACGGTGGTCTATACTGACCATTCTGCTCTTAGATACCTATTTTCGAAACAAGATGCCAAACCAAGATTAATCCGTTGGATCTTACTCTTACAAGAGTTCGATATTGAAATCCGAGATAAAAGAGGAGCAGAAAATCTCGCCGCTGATCATCTTTCTCGTCTTGAAAATCCTGATTTAGAAGTTCTAAATGAATCGGCCATACAAGACAACTTTCCTGATGAATATCTATTGAAGATAGATTATAATGAAATTCCATGGTTTGCAGACTATGCAAACTACATAGTATGTGGATTCCTTGAAAAAGGATTGTCGTACCAAAAATGAAAGAAATTCTTCAGTAATATAAAACACTATTTCTGGGAAGATCCACATTTGTTTAAAAGTTGTCCCGATGGAATAATACGCCGATTTGTATTCGGAGATGAAGCTAGTAAAATCTTAAACCATTGTCACACAGGACCAACAGGAGGGCATTATGGGCCTCAACTAACAGTAAGAAAAGTTTATGATGCTGGATTTTATTGGCCAACAATTTACAAAGATGCACACCTTCTTTGCAAATCCTGTGATGCTTGTCAAAGGGCCGGAAAAATAAGTCAACGTGATGAAATGCCACAAAATGTCATTCAAGTATGTGAAGTATTTGACATTTGGGGTATTGACTTTATGGGTCCATTTCCAAAATCTCATAATAATCTCTATATTCTCGTAGCCATTGATTATGTATCTAAATGGGCGGAAGCACAAGCTCTCCCAACTAACGATGCACGAGTTGTAGTCAACTTTTTAAAACGTCTTTTTGCAAGGTTTGGAACACCGAAAGCTTTAATAAGTGATCGGGGTACTCATTTCTGTAATAATCAACTTGAGAAAGTTCTTAAAAGATATGGAGTAACTCATAAAATCTCCACCGCTTATCATCCACAAACAAGTGGACAAGTTGAAAATACCAACCGAGCTTTAAAACGTATTCTAGAGAAAACCGTAGGATCAAATCCGAAGGAATGGTCCATAAAATTGGAGGATGCACTCTGGGCTTTTAGAACAGCCTACAAAACTCCAATTGGAACCACACCTTTCAGACTCATTTTTGGAAAAACATGTCATCTTCCAGTAGAAATTGAACACAAAGCATTTTGGGCTTTGAAGACATGTAATCTTGATTTACATGAAGCCGGACATCTATGGTTAAGTCAATTAAACGAATTAGAAGAATTAAGACATGAAACATATGAAAATTCCTTAATCTATAAGGAAAGAACGAAGAAATGGCATGATAAAAGAATCTGAAGTTCAAAAGAATTCAAAGAAGGAGACAGAGTTCTTCTTTTCAATTCACGATTCAAGCTATTTCCTGGAAAATTGAAATCAAGATGGTCTGGACCATTCATAGTCAAAAGAGTTTTCCCATACGGAACAATAGAATTAATAAATTCAAATGGGATTGAATTTAAGGTTAATGGTCACAGAGTTAAACACTACATAGATAGTCCGATGGAAGTTGACAATGAAGTTAATCATAATTTCACCACCCAAGAAAATCTTCAAAATAAAAACATAAATATGTTATCAACAACATATAAAAAATCAAAATTGGAATATAGGGAGGAGTCAAATTTGAGTGATGAAGAAGAATTCTTATACAAACCTCCCATTCCAAGAAACGAAGAAAAATGTGAACAAGAAGTTCAAATAGAAGTGAAAGAACCAAGAAAAGAACACCCGAAAAAGGTTTACAAACCAACTCGACTTACTAAAGCAGGAGACCCGGGTGAATTTATCATTTCTTGTTTGCTTAATGATGGTGCTGTATATAATGGACTCGCAGATTTAGGAGCAAGTGCAAATATTATGCCTCTTTCCTTATACAAAAGATTCGGCATGGGTAAATTAAAACCAACCAAAATAGGTGTTCAATCATTTGACCAAACCATTAAACACCCGGTTGGAATAGCAAATAATTTACTTGTTAACGTGGGAAGTTTGACCTTTGTTGCAAACTTCATAGTGATTAATATGGAGGAAAACCTTGATATTCCTCTAATTCTAGGTCGCCCATTTTTAGCAACCACCGAGGCATTCATTGATGTAAGAGAAGGTAGAATGACACTTAGGGATGGTGATACATCGATCACCTTTTTGGAACCGAAAGTTTAGATCTCCACCAACCAAAACTGTTAGACCAATAAAAACGCATAAGTGTGGGAAAGATGAAGAAACACTTAATGATGATCCAATCACAAAGAATGCCGTTGATGATACGAAATTAGATGAACCCATTTTTAACAGTTCAACGAAGAAACTTTATAAACGGATTCACGATGCTAAGATTAAAGGAAACTTTAAGTTATGTAACCAATTAGTATCTAATTTATCGCCAAAAGAAAAGGCGATGTTAGTTGAATTTGTGAAAGTTACGGAGAAAATCAACAAATGGATTGAAGTAAAAGTCAAAGATATACAAGTTGTTGATGATTCAATTGAAAATAATGTTAATCACAATTTCAACTAAGTGTAGGGAGGTTTATGTATTTCTGTTAGAGTTATATTTTCTGTTTTCGTGTAGTTCTCGAAAATGGAACCCGAATGGTCTTTCCCTAGCAGACCCTAAAGAACTAGTCTTCTCCCCCCATTCTGAATTTTTATTTTTTTTAGGTTTTACGAAATGAAGACTTCCTGTGAACTAAACCATGGTCTAATGCTACATGCTTTGATCACTAAACGTAATAATGACACACTTCCAAGTGAAATAGTATCATTAATCAGAGGTAAATTGGACGGAGTAAGAAAAGAATCCAGATGCGAAGATAATAAGTTACAATTTGGTAAAGGAAAATCAAAATCCGCAGCTAAAAGGAGAGCACGACACCTTGAAAAATGTCACAAATGCGGAAAATGGTCACACGAAGGTAAATGTTCAAATAATCAAACCTATTCAAATACCGAATTTGTTACTCTATGCAGAGACGGACCGTTCATATGTTTAGAAGAAAAAACGTTAAATGCTCGAGGTTACGCCTATGTAGCCATGGAAAACCAATTAGTCCGACTATCTTATGAGTGGGCTAGAGCATATCACTAAGAAATATATACCACAGGTAAATTTGTACAGTTTTTATTTTTATTTTTATTTTTAACCTTTTGATAATAAACGATAATTTGTTCGCTATAAAGTATTAAATTGGTATTCAATAAAATTAGGTCTTACGACCAAAATTATTGATATCATACAAAAATTTATTACATCACTGCGAAATTTAACGTTTATTCTTAAGGTATAAATATCTTTAATCAATCAACACAAAATATTTCAAAAATTCGTCATGAGTTAAATTAGGTCATGGAACCGAAATTACTTTACCGAAAAGAGGGGCGTATATTTTTGATAAGATTTGATTGATTAAAGTGGGATAAAACCCAAAAAGATTTTTAATTTTATTTTTACAATGTTTTTAAAATTAATATATAATTCTTAAATTGATATTGTAAACTTTTTAAATCAATATATTTAAAATTGTAAATATTTGGAAAATTAATATTTTTAATATAAGTTTATATGTATAAAAACAAAAATATAATTTAAGTTTGGTGTGAATTTATAATATGAATTTTTAATTAAGTTTGGTGTGAATTTTTTGTTATTTTATGCATTTTAAATTTAAGTTTGGTGTGAATTTAAAAACAAAAATTTACTTTATTTTGCTAAGTTAAAAATATGATTTTTAAAATTCGTCGTGAGTTGAAGACTAGGTCGTTGAACCGAAATTGCTTTACCCGAGGGAGGGATGAGAACTTTTATTATCATTATTTTTAATCTTATTGAATTAAAGTATGCCAAAAACATTAAAAAACCCAAAAATCTTTGCTTTTAAAACCGCGCTTTAAATTGACAAATTTTAAAATTTTGTCGAGGGACGGACTAGGACATTGTTTCGAAACGACCTCGTCCTAAATAACAAAGGAAACAAAATTTTAAAATTAATTAATTAATTGTTTTATAAGTTAAGTTATTATAAAAAAAATAAAAAATAATACAAACTCCGCGACTCGCGGAGTTTGAAGAGGAAATCCACCGGGACTCGCGGAGGATGAAAATTCCAGAAAAAATAAAACGTAAAAACAGATCAGTCCTCAACATCAAACACCCACAAAACTGCGAAAAAACCCGAAAAAACACACCCAAAATCGAAATTTTTCATCAAAAATCATCACATTTTTTTACTAAAATCATGTTGAGAAGAATGCTATCAAGGAATTACTCAAGGAAAACGGTAATTTCTACACCAAAACACCATTTAATCTGAAAATTTAGTGTTCTTGAGCAAATTTATACCCAATTCGATTTTGATGCTTTTTAGTGTAATTATGCTTAAATTGCTTATGTATTATGCTTGTATAACCTAGATTGATGCTATTTAACATGATTAGAAGCCTTAAACTTCAAATTTTGAGTAATCTAGGGTTTGTGTTCTTGAGCAAAATTGGGGCTTTTTGATATAAATAGGTTATGGCCGATTTTTATCATGAATTATTGCTAAATTAAATAGTGTAACAAGTTTAGGTAGTTAAATGATCCAAACTTTGAGCCTAAACATGATTTTTGAGAATTAAAGTGGACTTTTTCAAGTCTAAAATTCATGAACTTGATTTTTGAGAGATAATGCCATTTGAAACTTGTTTAATTGCTAATAATGATTATTTTGACATGTTATTTGAGTTGAATGCTTATGAACTTGGCGAACATTTTCGTATATGCTTATTTGAAAAAGTGTAGATTTGATAAAAATATGAAAATGAGCATAAGTTTGATATAAATTGAACATGTCATTGTAAATATTTTGATTGATGATTTTGCTGACACTAATGCATATTTGGATGCACAAAAAATTGTGTTTGATGTGTTTTGCAGACTGAAAGGGGTGAATCTTCATCCCAAGCTCGCATTGCTCCTCCTGAGAATGCGGAACAACAGGATGTTGATAACTATTACAAACAAGATATACCTCATCATAACATTTTCAGATATGCACGTGGAAAATTTGCACCCGAACTTGAGATTAGACAGACGTTGGATAGATTATCCAAAATACCAAAAGAACTTGCACACTATTCATTCTAAAGCTGTTGAAGTACCTAGGGTAATAGAATGGGAACCGTTAGACGCCGTAGAATTGGCCGAGCCAATTAGGGAATTACTTACTCAAAGGTATGGTAATTCTACTTTTAACGATTGGGTACGATTATTCAACATGCGTAGACCTGTATATAAAGTATGGTGTGAAGAATTATTGTGTGGTATAGAAATAAATGATCGGGTAGCTAGTTTAACCGATCGAACTTTTATTAGATTTTTGTTAGGAGGTTCGATGCGCAGCATGTCTCTACTAGACATGGCTCAGGCCTTACGTATATATACTCCTGAGGAGCTAGCATCTGCCGATTGTCGAGGGTTGATATTAAATGGTAGAAAGATTGATGAAAATTTTGATATGCATGGTGTATGGAGTCAAATGACTAGCCATCACCGATTTAAAGGGGGAAATTACTCTTGTCTTGATATTGATAGAGTTGAATTAAGAGTAATCCATAGGTTTCTAGCGAACTCGATTACACAGCGAGGTAAAAATAAGGAAAAGGTAAATGAGCAAGATTTATTTTACCACATGTGTATTCGAGACCCACAAAGCGCTGTAAGTATACCTTATGTGTGGGTTTTTATTTATCAGCTATGGTTAGGAGGATGAGACCGCACAGTATAATAGGAGGTGGTATATTTATTACATTAATTGCTGAGTATCTCAATGTGGATATAAGTCGGGGGGGGGGGATTATTAATCAAAGAACCAGAACCCCACGATACAATTGGTTTAAATGTATATCATGGTGCTAAGGTTTTGAAGAGGTGAAATAACACCGCAGTAGCATATAATGGAAGACATCCACAGGTTGAGAGAAATCAACAGCCAGGTAATGTGGGAGGGGGAAATGAAATGACAGAAATGCAAAGGTTTATAGCTTTACAAGAATATGAAAATGCTAGACATCGAGCATTTGAAGATTGGCAAGTTCATCAAAACCAAATCATAGCACATTGCCAACATGTAGATAGAAACTATATTCCTACTCCAACGCCCATATTTCCTCCCTGTTCTATAGAGATGCAACCACCGTATCCTACTTATAACCCAGCTGAAGCATTCTATAACACATACGGTTATGCATGGAACCCCTACTGGTATCAGTAACAACCCTAGTTTATTTAGTTTTATTTATTTTATTTTTGTAATGTTACTACATTATACACTTATGTTGATATTGTAATAGTTTTTTATAATTTTCTAACTTTTATTATTAGATTTTAATAATTTTTGAATGTGGGGTAATAACCAAACTTCAAAAATATGTATATATGTTTGCAGTTTATCTTATGTACACAACAGGGTAAAACAACACATTTTCAAAGACTGGCATTAAGTTCAGCAAAAGCAACTAATTTTGACGACAAGATGCAAAATATATGTGAAATAACAACAAGACGGAATGAACAAATGATGTGCACCATTTATCATTCAGAAAACAAACGCCAATATGTTTGGAAACTTTGGTAAAATTTAATCATTTTTCTACGCGAATCACCCTCAATAATTTAAATTGTTACTGATTTCTTGCAAATGAGGGCATTGCAAGATCTTAAGTGTGGGAAGGGGTTAAATTCTTTCGAAATTTTAAAATTTTTACTTTATACACTTGGTTACCATTAAAAATAGTAGTAAAGCAGTAGTTGTATTAGAATCTGGTGCTCTCTGATAATAAAGAACAGCCCTAGTCTTATATACTGACTACCCAATTCTAGTAAAATTTTTCAAAATTTTCAATTAAATGAACTCAAAATCATGTTTATACATATTTATGAACGATAAAACTAGGTGTTAACACCGAAATTATTGTTACCTCGGAAAGGACATAAATTGAGAAACAACCCAAAATGTTAGAATTCATTTAAAATGGAATAGAGGACAATAAAAAGGAAAATAAAAGCCAAGTGTGGGAAAATTTACCAAGTTATTTTAAACATATGTCACATATTTCTGTAACAAATAACTGAAAATACTTTTGCTTTGGACTATACTAAAATTTTTTACCCGATTTACTGTAAGAAAGATGGATCTACACGATGAATCAATTCCATCATTAAAAGGAAGTAAAGTCTTCCGAAAAAGAAACGCGCTTCTTGATTTAGGTCATGAAGTTGTCATCCAGACCAGCTGTAGGTTGACGAAAACCCTAGAAAAGTCATCTCTAAAATCAGCAGGAAATCCACGGACCTCAGCATAAAACAGGGTCGCCAAGTGGTCAGACTTATCCTAACCATGAGAGGATCTGTCTTGTAAAATGGGGAGGACGCCGTGCAAATTAGCTGGATAAGACTAATGAATCAGATCCCCAGAAAGGATAATCTCCTTAAAAGATCAAAAATCAGCTTTTAAGATTGATATTACTCAATCCTAGAGATTGACCTTAATGATTGAGAATTACAAACTCATGGAATTCAATGATATCTAAACTCGAGCTTGAACGAGAAAATATGTTGATCAAAATTACAAACCGATTTGTTTTCTAAAAACCCATTTTCAATGCGTTCATTACCATTGAACGTAAAATCCTAGGAATTCACCTAGAATTCATTAGGTCACCTGAACCAAATCGGGTGTCAACCGTAAGAACGGTGGTTGCATAGCATGGTCAAAGACAGGACCTTGTGCCAGAACGAAAAATTATAAGGGTGAGCTTTACTATTGCTCCTACAAAGGATAGTAATTGCATCCGACACGTTATAGACCATAATTAAAAGCATGTCAGGGGACATTGCCTTAACAGTTGCTTGTTCAACGCTTTTCTTTACAACCGGACGGTAGTTTACTGAAAGGTAATATACGGAGCAAGTATACTGGACGTGTTGCTTTCCTAATACAAGGTTAGCAAGTGGGTGACACAAAATAACAAGTTTTGAGCTAAAATTTTCAAATCTGAAACCCACCAAACCCACAAAAACAATTTGCAAACACCGGTGAAGGGTTATTCCAGAAAACTTATCTAGGGTAAAAGCTTGAATGAAATTTTCAAAAGATCAAATGTTTTCATAAAGATCCTATTTCTTTAAGGATCTAAATTTTTATAAGTCATGTGGGACTGTAAACCACATCGTTACTACCATTGTTTATACCGCCGTAAAGAAATCACTGATGTACAAAGTGTGAAGAATAAAGAAGTGATTCTGGTATTTCAAGACTATATTGCTTGAGGACAAGCAACGCTCAAGTGTGGGAATATTTGATAATGCTAAAAACGAACATATATTTCATAGCAATATTCCTCAAGAAAGACAAGCTTTTAGTTGCAATTGTTTTATTTACAAGTGATATTCGTTTAAATAATAAAAGGTGAAGACAAAAGACAGATTCGACGAATTGAAGATGCAAACGACCAAAAAGCTCAAAAGTACAAAATACAATCAAAGAGGTTCCAATTATTGATAAGAAACGTCTCGAAATTACAAAAGTACAAGATTCAAAACGCAAAGTACAAGATATTAAATTGTACGCAAGGACGTTCGAAAATCTGAAACCGGGACTAGAGTCAACTCTCAACGCTCGACGCAACGGACTAAAAATTACAAGTCAACTATGCACATAAATATAATATAATATTTAAATAATTCTTATAATTATTTATATATTATATAATATATTATAAACCGTCGGCAAGCTAGGAGCCAAACCTTTGTGAGCTGGATTTACGAACTCCGCGAGTTGCGGAGTTTGAAGAACAAAAGGGCCGCGAGTCGCGGAGAAACCCTGGACAAAAATTCCTATAAAAGCTCGCGCATTCTGATCGTAAAAATATCAAAAAAATCTATCTATCTCTCAATATATGTAAACGTATATATATATATATATATATATATATATATATATATATATATATATATATATATATATATATATATATATATAATTTATATTTTAATTTTAATTTTAATTTCTAATAATAAGGGTATGTTAGCGAATGTTGGAAGGGTGTAAGTCGAAATTCTGTCCGTGTAACGCTACGCTATTTTTAATCATTGTAAGTTATGTTCAACCTTTTTAATTTAATGTCTCGTAGCTAAGTTATTATTATGCTTATTTAATACCGAAGTAATCATGATGTTGGGCTAAAAATATTAAAATTGGGTAATTGAGCTTTGTACCATAATTGGGGTTTGGATAAAAGAACGACACTTGTGAAAATTAGACTATGGGCTATTAATGGGTTTTATATTAACTAAACAATACCTTGTTAATTTAATATATAAACTTATAATTTGACGTATTTATATATAACCACATACGCTTGACTGGGTACAGTGGGCGGGATATCTATAAATACCAATAATTATTCATTTTACCGGACACGGAACTGGATTAATAGTTAATAGACTTGTTGAAACAGGGGTGAATTACATTCAAGGGTAATTGGTGTAATTGTTAACAAAGTAGTAAAACCTTGGTTTACACGCAGTCGATAACCTGGTGTATTCATTAAACAAAGTATTAAAACCTTGTTACAATTCGAATCCCCAATTAGTTGGAATATTTGACTTCGGGAATAAGAATAATTTGACGAAGGCTTTCGCTCTTTATATTTATGACTGATGGACTATTATGGACAAATCCGTATGGACATATTAAATAATCCAGGACAAAGAACAATTAACCCATGGGTATAAAACTAAAATCAACACGTCAAACATCATGATTACGGAAGTTTAAATAAGCATAATTCCTTTATTTTCATATTTAATTGCACTTTTAATTTTCGTACTCTTTAATTATCGTAAGTTTATTTTATCGCACTTTTATTTATCTCAATTTCATTATCGTTATTTACTTTACGCTTTAAATTAAGTCTTTTATTTATTTAATATTTTACATTAGGTTTTAACTGCGACTAAAGTTTTAAAATCGACAAACCGGTCATTAAACGGTAAAAACCCCCTTTTATAATAATAATATTACTTTTATATATTTGTATTTTTATAAATTAAAACTAATATAGCGTTAAGCTTTGTTTAAAGATTCCCTGTGGAACGAACCGGACTTACTAAAAACTACACTACTGTACGATTGGGTACATTGCCTATAAGTGTTGTAGCAAGGTTTAAGTATATCCATTCTATAAATAAATAAATATCTTGTGTAAAATTGTATCATATTTAATAGTTTTTCCAGCTAAAATTTAATAGTATTTTATACCCCTTAGCTTTAACTATCAGCAGCTTAACAAGGTTTCTATCAAGAGAATCAGATCGATCATTACCATTTATGAAGGTTTTAAAGAGCTGTTTGAACAAAAAAGATTTTAAATGGACAGAAGAAGTAGAAAAAGCTTTTCAGGATATTAAGCAACTCTTGAAAGAATTACCTACTTTAACTGCACCAATAGAAGGAGAAACGTTAATTTTGTATTTGGCTGCTTCCGCAGAGGCCATCAGTTCGGTCTTGATCGCAGAGCGAAAGGGAATACAAATGCCTATATACTTTGTCAGTAAAGTATTGCAACAAAGTGAAGTTAATTATCCACCAATTGAAAAATTGGTGTATGCTTTAACACACACAGCTAGGCGACTTAGATGATATTTTCAGGCATATTCAATCCTGATAATGATAGACCAACCGATAAAACATATTTTGAGAAATCCAGAGTCATCAGGACGACTAGAAAAATGGGCAATTGAATTGGGAGAATATGAAATAAATTTTTCGCCTCGACATACATTCAAAGGTCAAATTTTGGCAGATTTTTTATTAGAAACAACAGAAAAGGTCGATTATCCGCAAAACGTTAAAGCTAGCAATCATGTTTGGGAGTTGCATACTGATGGTGCATCAAGTGAGGAAGGTGTTGGTGCAGGGTTAGTACTTACTAGTCCAGAAGGTGAAGAACATACATATGCATTGAGTTTTTGTTTCTATGCATCTAACAATGAAGCAGAATATGAAGCATTGCTTTCCGGCCTCTGCATAGCGTCAGAAATGGGAATAAAACATTCGCGTGCATTTGTTGATTCTCAAATTATAGCACAGCAGGTTAATGGAGGGTTTGAAGCTAAAGATGTCTCTATGAAACAGTATTTGCAATTAGTTGAGAAAATATCAAAAAAATTTGAGACCTTAGAGGTCGTGCAGATACCAAGAAAACAAAACAAGAAGTCAGATGTTTTGAGCAAATTAGCAACATTAACATTTGATAATTTGCACAAGAAAGTTTTGGTGGAGGTCTTAAAAGATAAATCGGTTGATGAAAAGGTAGTGGTTGCAACAGTTGAAGAAAGGGAACCATGTTGGATAACCCCCTATGTGAAATATTTGCAGGACGGAATACTGCCAACAGATACCATGGAAGCAATACGGATAAGAGTTAGTGCCCCACTTTACTTTCTGGAAAACGGAATACTTTATAGAAAATCCTTCAGTGGACCAAATTTAAGGTGTTTAACACCACATCAAGCAATTGATGTAGTCAAGGAAATGCATGAGGGATTATGTGCACAACATTCCGGTTATAGAACTATAGTTGGAAGGATTATGCGACAAGGGTATTATTGGCAGTCGATTTACAAAGATACAGCAGACGTAATTAAGACATGTGATGCCTGCCAGCGGCATGGAACCATACAACGCTTACCCAAGTATGATTTAATTTCAGTATCCTCGGCATGGCCATTTTGTAAATGGGCAATTGACATAGTAGGCCCCTTTCCAAGAAGTGTAGAAAATGCAAAATTCTTGGTTGTTGCAATTGATTTCTTCAGTAAGTGGGTTGAAGTGAAGGTATTGGCAAAAATAACTGGGGAGAATATAAAGAAATTCGTGTGGAACGATATTGTGTGCAGATATGGATTACCAAATGAAATTGTCAGTGACAACGGAAAACAGTTTGCAGATAACCCCTTCAGAAGTTGGTGTGAAGAGCTAAACATCAAACAAACATTTACCTCAGTTGCTCACCCACAGGCCAATGGGCAGGTTGAGGTAACAAACAAAGAAATTGTAGACGGCATAAAGGCTAGGTTGGGTTTGAGTCAGACTAAGTGGGTAGATGAAGTGCCATATGTATTATGAGCTCACCGCACAATGCCAAAACGGAGCACGGGTGAAACACCATTCAATTTGGTATATGGCACTGAGGTAGTGATACCAGCTAAAATCCGTATTCCAACACAAAGGATTTTGGCATTTGATACAGAAAATAATTCATCCATCTTACGTGAAAACTTGAATTTATTGGAAGAAAGACGAATCATGGCCGCCATCCATCAAGCGGATGCAAAACAGAAAATGGCAAAATATTATAACAAGCGAGTCAGATATGTGCAATTCAAAGAGGGGGATTTAGTGTTACGAGATAATGAGGCAAGTAGGTAGGAAAAACAAGGGAAGTTAGGACCACGCTGGGAAGGCCTATATAAAGTTGTAAAGGCACATCCTAATGGGTCATACACCCTCTCAGCGCCCTCCGGCGAAGAAATTCCACGAACATGGAATGCAATGAGTTTAAAGAAATTTTATGCGTAGTATTGCATGTTCGAATAGCTTGATCAACTATTTAGAGCATGAGATGCAATCATAAATGTAAAAATTTCTTTAAAAGAAATAAGAATTCAGAAAAATTTCTTATGGCATATTATTCATAATTTTTATCCGGCCAAGGATTTTAATCAGATGTCACAAAGCTGTGTGTCATCCCTGCCCGCAAAAGAGAAGTTTTTTCCTCGGTGGCAGAAGTTCAATCATAAACAAAAGATTGAAATGGCAGCAGATAACGTAGAACTTCGCTGAGCATCCAGGCAATAGAATGTATCTACGACCGTCATGACGTAAAAATTATACAAACAGTATATGATTAGTCATAATTTTGATTGTTCAAATCAAACATATAAAGCTTTGGCAACATCATCAGCAAAGTAAAAAACATTTATATACATTATATAATTAACAGATAACACAAGCAATACAGATTATAACTTCAAATTTAGAACATCGTCTGCCGATGTAGCAGCATTATTACACAAATTCTCTAATTCAGGAAAACACAGATGTTCTATTTCATCTCCAAGCACTTTAAGTCTATCTTCTGCATTTGGCTTCAATTGAGATATAAGAGACTCCGGCAATGACTTTGGAAAGTCAGGTATATCATTTTTTAATCTCTCAAGAAACCGTATCCGATCAGCGTCCAGCGCAACAGTTATAAGTTCATTGAATGGCTTAGTTAACTTCTCAGAAGTGAAAGCACTCTTCACAATTTTCGGAACACCTTCAATCAGACGCCTGGTTTCACCTTAGCTTGATTCCAATTATTCTCTTAATGATGATTCAGATTGAGTTAATGTCCCAATCTTGTGAAGATACCATTTTTCTTTGGCGGCCAATTCAACATAACGAGCCTCAGCAGCATTCTTTGCAGCAATAGCAGCATCTAACTCAAGCTCTGCAGCTTTCAGGGCCTCTGTGTTTTTCTCGATTTTTTCAGATTTGTCACGATGCACTTGGTCAGAATGCTCTAAACGCCTAAGATTATTGAATTCAGATGCAATATTCCAAATAATGCCTTGTGCTTGACATTCTCGAGCATCACCATCAGATAAACTCTCAAAGAATTTAATAAGTGAAGGCGACAGCATCGCTTCAAGATACTTCATAAAATCCTCATAATTACCAGGAGGACCAGCTAAGAGAGTTGTTAAGCCAGTAGTATCTAAATTGGGAATGCTTATTTGTGAACTGCTTTCCCCTATTCTGCTACGCTGAGCGGGAGGCGGAAGAGCAAGTTTCTTCTGTGCTTCTTCTTTCGCTGCCAGGGCTGAATTAAAATAACAGTTGTTATTCAAGAAGTTTTTCCAATCCAGAAAAGAAGATTCACAATTCAATATTGCATATTTATCAGGATCAACATTATAATACCCACCATTGCTAGGCATATGGAAAAAGCAATAAAGGTTTTCTCCTGCTATTGATTCAAAAGAGAGGTTACCAGCAACACGACATTTCCTCGAATTTGCTCGATTTAAAGGAGCATAATCATCATCCTCAAGCTCATTTTCACATAAACTATTTTCGAGCGTCTGATCAACCAATTTTTCAGATCTAAATTGCAGTTCATTAAATCTGGTGTAACGCAGAGCGGCGAGCAGAGTAATCACTAAAAAGCATAAGAATACAGTAACTATCATACAGATAATAACAATAGATAACCAAATTCTAATCAAATTATACCTTTATTTTTCACCATAACAACAGCCATGTGTTTTTGCATCCCATTCAGCATTAAGGGAGCATAGAGAGAGCATATGTTCTGGATAATGACGATTTGGAATCCTCTCTTTTTTAATCACATTTAATACTTTTTGTTCCTTAGATGTTAACCTTGGATGAATAACTTTGGGAGGATCAAGCGACGTACGCCAATAGCTAGCTTGCAGGCGATCATTGGGGATAACTTCGCTATTAATAAAGAAGAATGTACTCTGCCAATTCTCATTTGTTTCACCAGAATTAAGCAAAAACCCATCCAGAGTAAGACAAAACCATCCTTTATCATAACGTTTTATGGTTGCAAGCTTAGAAAAAAGACGAACAGAAGGGGTAATATCTCGAGCCATACAATACATCTCGAACAGCATGATTTTACGAATGGACATAGGCTCAAATTGTCCAATGCTAACACCATAAAAACAGCAAACGTCCAGGTAAAATTTTGTAAAAGGAATACAAAGGTGAGAAAAGTATAAAGCACGGCCGTAAATAGCAACCTTTCCAGAAGGAGGGTGACAGGCACGATCATGTGGGCCTAGAACAACAGCATTGGTACCAAAAAATTTGGGAAAAGCAACTCTGACACTATCAAGGTAGATTGAAGAAATTCTGCTTGGAATATCTTCAACATTAAAAATAGCCATTGATTAGGAAGTTAAGAAAGGAATTTTGTGACAGAAGTTTAAGGTAGATGAAGGAAATAAATTCAGATTGAAGTAAATATGACACAGTAAAAATTGGGTATTAAATAGTAAACATAAGATGAACAGTTGATGGTTAATCGCATGGTTGATATGCTACCACGTGTTGGATGTACAAAAATGCCGGAGAAGTAAATTTGATTGAAAATGAAATTCAAATTTCAAAAAGGTACTTTCTGCATGTCATGATCAAAAAGTAACTGACATGGCAGAAAAAGTTCGGCTACAGCAGATTCTTGTTCCCGAGGAAAAGGCATTACTTATTTTTTAGTTTAATGATTTTATTTTTTACAAAAATAAAGACATCAAACTGGGGGGACTTAATGGTGTATCCTAGAGGATACACGCATAACGACATCATTTTTATACAGAAAACTCGATCAAAGAGCACAAGAGATAACTAAATTTGGTGATTTTCAGCATTTGCCGCCCAGCGTTTATCAAGCCGCCTAGCATCAAGCGTAAGCCCTGCAGGCAGCTTCTATGCATAAGCCATTTAACTCAGCGCGTGAACGGCACGCAGCCATGTCAGCACACGCCACTGACATTCCGGATACTTCATGTAACAGAACCATTCAGTGATTGAGACGTGTATCCCGTGAATTTCGGACATTCTACGCCTATAAATAGACCCCCTGGGTCACCACATTTCACATCATTCTAATCTGAACTTCAGTTAGAGAGAAGTACACTTTCTCTCTCACACAGTTCTTTCTCACTCTAAACATACATTAGCCGCTTAGCAGCAGTGCGCTAGACGGATCATTACAGTTTGATCCACAGATTGATTGAGGCCACCCCACAGATCTTACATCTGTGTTCCGGGTCTGCAGAGATTATTTCTCAAGGGCAAACAAAAATCAACAGTATACGCCACACGCTGAGCAGCTAACTTTCTGTACTAGTACCTTACAGTCGCTATATGGAAAATTGTACTAATAGACACTGTCCAGTCATTTTGGACGCCGTCCAAAAGGCCTGACGGGCCAGCAGCTGCAATTTACTTAAATTAAGAGGGGTACTTTGGTCTTTTCACTTGTGGACGGATTTGTGGCTTTAATATCAGTTTTAGATCCACTTTTGGATCATTTTCACATCCATTCTCACTCACACCCCAAACCCTAGAGAGAGAAGCATGGTTTAGAGAGGGAAAGCTCCATTGAAGAAGAAGGATATTGATTTCGGGTCGAGGTGCAAGAGTTAATGTTGTTCACCTCGTTCACGGCTACGTTTTCATTGTTATGGTAAATTCTAAATCTGAATTTCATTGTTTAAGATTGGTGTTTGAGTTAGGATTTGTGTTAGTTAGAGTTATAAACCTATTTATTGTGAAATTTGGGGGTTTTGGGCAAGATTCATGTAAGTAAGCCTAAATTGGTGACTTAGGATTTTGATTGATGAAATTGTAAGTTTTTGTCTTGCATGGGTTGGTTAAACCTTAGAACACTTGTGTAATAGTGATTTTGGTGTTGTGTTAACTTGATATTGGGTGTAAACCCTAATTTGGGTCAAAATGGGTTTTGTGTTGAAATGGGTTAAGTGTTCTTGATTTTTGGTGTCAAATGATAATTTTGAGACACAATCAATAGTTGTAACGACCCGTCCTTATTCACCTGGACGAAGTCATCAACATTTGGTCCCATTGCGATGATCGACTCAAAGTAATGTCCTTAAATTGAGCAAATGCACAGCGGAAGACTTAATACGTACCTGAGAATAAACATGCTTAAAAGTGTCAACCAAAAGGTTGGTGAGTTCATAGGTTTATCATAACAAACATTTCAATATATTAATAGACCACAAGATTTCATAATCATAAACATAATACACTCGCAAGTGTATGTAAAGCATTCTAAGTGGTTGAGCACTTGGTAACCATACTTAACATTTAATCAACGTCGCATATTCCCTTTATTATGAAATCTCCCTACACTGTACCAAGTGTAGTAACGAAACGAAGTACTGTGCAACCGTTGAATACTGGTCGTCCAGTCCGGTTGGGGTTGTCAGGCCCGATAGATCTATCAACAGGATTCGCATTTACAATACCCATGTAAATAGTAGTTACCAAGCTACAGGGAAGTATGCCAGTGGTACAACTCAACATAGAATATATTTTTAAGTACTTGTGTCTATTTTGTAAATATTTATAAAAGCAGCGCATGTATTCTCAGCCCAAAAATATATATTGCAAAAGCAATTAAAAAGGAAGCAAATGAAACTCACTTATTGTATTTTGTAGTAAAAATACATATAACGACATTGAACAATGCACGGTTGGCCTCGGATTCATGAACCTATATTATTTATATTTATATTAACATAAATTATTATAATCGAACAAATAAATTTACATATTATTAGTAATATAATTGTTAAATTATATATTTCATCAATAAGTAATTTAAATATTTCTATTTTATGGACTTTAACTAAATAATTAGTACTTATTATAAAACGTTAAAATATATATGTTATATGTTTTAACTATAATGTTATGTAACTAAAAATCATTTGATAAAATAAAATTATTATTAATAAATAAAAGATTGTATTATTTTATAATAATAATATTAGTAATTATACTTAATAGTGATAATAATAATTATTATGATTTTAAAAATAATAATTCTTATAATGATAATAATATCTGTAGTAAGATTGATAATAATAATGATGATAGTTTTAATGATAATAATACTTTTAATAATAATGAAAATGATAATTTTTAATAAAAATACTTTTGTTAATAATAAAATTTTAAAATGATAATACTATGAATTAGATTAATAATAATAATAATAAAAATCATATTTTTAAATATTAGGAAATAATAACTATTATCATAATAACTACAATAATAATAAAAATAATAATAATGATAATAATAGATATAACTACCTTAAAAGCTTTCCTAAAAATAAATGCCCGTGCCCGGGCTCGAATTTGAGACCTCTCGTTTAACTAACACACCACCAAACCAATGATCTATTCATTATCAATATCGACCAACATCATGACCCTTATCACCACTAACTCGTCGTATTCTTCGTTCTTCTTCCTAATCCTTTCGGCCCAAGGAAAAATCATAGCAACCAAATATCCAATTTCGTTGGCCCAAGTTTTAAAGTGTATACATTATAAAGGTTTGTTTACTTGATTTAATTGAGTCCACCGATGGTTTAATATTTCGGCCCTCTTAACTGTTTTAAGGAAAAGATTGATTGTTGCTTTATTCCTATTAACATAACAGACATAAACAAGTGGTACAGCCTATCATGCCTATCTTTATCAACATCTGTTTTCTCACTACTTTACACCTTATCATCATAAAGTGTATCACCATGATAATTAGGATCCTTTATCACCACTTTCATTTAAACAAAGACTTCACAGAAACAGTATAAAACAGTCGATGGTTGTTTGGTTCGTTAATAGAAGAAGTAAACAGAATCGCAGCAGCAACATACAAGTGGTTCTCACAGAAAATTTGCAGTGGTGGTGATGACTTGGATGTTAGAGACGGTGGTGGTGGCATGGGTGATTAAAAAGATAGCCGCAGTTTCGAATTATAGTAGTTGTAGGTAGTGAGATGACGGGTTGTGGCTGGAGAACAAACAGAAACAATATAGAGGTTGTAAACAGAAAATACAAGTAATAATCATGGTGGTTTCGATGGTTGTAGGTGGTTTTGGTTTGGGTTTGTTCACGATGAATAAAGTGATGTTCGACTGTAAAACAGAAAAATATAAAAGAGAGAGATATAGAGTGAGATGGTGTTTCCCGATGGTGGTTTATGATGATCTTTAAAACAGAAACACAAGGTATGTAGCAACGTGTATTAACCGAGAGTAATAACCAGTTTTCATAGAGAGTGTGATCAAGTGAGATTAGTTAAAAGAAAAATGTTTGTTGTTAATCACAAAAGAAACAAAATCCATAGCCACTGTTCGGATTGATGAACAAGGTTTGTTGGGTGGTTTGATCGTAACAGTGACATGAACGGATGAAGATGTTGCGAAAGATAAGCGTAGGTCGTGGTCTTCGGTTATGGGTTATGGTGGTGAATTGGGTTGGATGATGGTGCTCTTAAATGAAGGTGATGGTGATCGATTAATATAGTGACGGTTTTAGTTATTTGTTATGGTGGTTCACAAAGAGAGAGGGAGATGGTGGCGATGATAGGAGGCCGAGAGTGGTGCAGTGATTTTAAACAAGTGAATGATCAATTCTCGGGAAAATATAGAATAACCCTATATATTTGTGGAGCAATTTGATGATATTAGATTGAAGATTTCTTGGAATTTTTTTTTAGTTGGTTAGTGAAAGTATGTAAGTGTAAAATTATATAAGGCCAAGTAATAATAGCAACATTCGAATCAATTATACGCAAGATGAAACTTTACAGCTCATAAAGTATTCAATAGTTAATAAAATTCTAAAACTAATATCATGTTAAATATAAAGAGACAAAATGTATAACAGAAAGATTAGGACGCTACTTTAATTATCTGTCAACACTTTATCACGGATGACTATATCGTGTCCATTGCTAAACAGTTAATGTATAAAAGTGTTCCTAAAAATCTCAAATTTGTAGATTGACTATATTTAATTATTTCACTCATTACCTGTTTGAAACCTGCTCAAAAAGGTTCGTCTAAAATTCATTTTGAATTCCAAGTAATATATACGGAGTATTAAAACTTAGCTCGAGGTATTTAAATATATTTTTAGCAAACTTAGAATTGATAATACTTAATTATGCACCAACGTTTAATTTCAACTTCTCACAAATTCGAGTTTAAACTTGTTTAGTATTGATCATAAAAATTGAGCTGTCATTCGAGCTTGATCCCAACTCAAAATTAAATATTTTTTAAAATTAATCAAATAGATTCTAAATATATTTTTAATAAAGCTAAACTTTATATAACTCGTTTCATTATATCATAAGTCGTTTACACATTAAATTTTATTAATTAAATCTTATATCACAATATTATATATATATTTTTATATGCTTATTTATATCTAAATACAAATAGTCGTTCGTGAATCGTCGGAAATAGTCGAAGGGTAATTGCATATATAAATCAGTTCAAAATTTTTGAAACTCAACATTACAGACTTTGATTATCGTGTCAAAAATAATGAATCGTGTCGAGAATTTGGTTTAAAATTAGTTGAAATTTTCTGGGTCGTGACAATAGTTGTTAATGATTGTAGGTGTTTTGGGCGTAATTTGACAAGTCGAAGTGAGTTAAACCTAATTTGGTCAATGCGAAGTCAAACTTTTGTGTTAAGTGTTAAATTGGTGATTTTATGACATAATCCCTAGTAATGGTGCTTATGGGTCGAACTTGACTTGTTTTAATGGTTAAGTGCAATTTAGGTCAAGTTGCACTTATGGGTTGGTTTTGTAAGATCAAATGCATTAAGTGTAAGTTTGTACTTGTTCGAATGGGTCGGAATTACCAACCGTAGTGGTAATTGGTGAAGTCCACTTTAGGTGTCTAAATGGGCGGTTTGTGGAAGTAGGTATAAACCCTTGGATAAGGGTGTTGGATTCAAATTCTCTTGTAGAGAATGTATGTTGATTTTGTGTATATCTATATGCGTATTATAGGTAAAAGCTTGCTTAGTTGAGTTTGGAGGCGGTTTATACTTTTGACTTGTGCGGGCATTTCGAGGTGAGTGGAATATTTATGTATGTATGTATTTTATTTATTTGCCCGTACTAATTGTGCACATAGCCGTTTTGTGCACATGGCGTGAGTAATAGCCGCTATTAAGTGATGCCATAGCCGTTTTGAAACACTTTGGGGGAATACCATAGCCGTTTTGGGATACCTCGGGGTTATCATACCATAGCCGTTTTTGGGCGCTAACCGAATAGCCGGTTCTTACTCATACGATGATCAAGTGATGCCATAGCCGTTTTAGAATACTTGGGGGGGTGATGCCATATCTGTTTTGGAACACCTCGGGGGTTAGCATACCATAGCCGTTTTTGGGAGCTAACGGTTGTTATGAACACCGATGACTTGTTCACGAGGTCATTCCCTTGCAATATTGGTTAACCATGGTTTATACTTGTTGATGTTTAGCATTTCATTATTATTATGATTATTATGCTAATGATGTTGCTTGTTGTATGATTTGACGATACTAGCTATTGATTGCTTATGAGGTTGCTAGTTGTACGATTGATGATACTAGCTATTGATACGAAAGGGTATGTGATTATTTTATGCCTTGTATGAGTTCGTGGATGCGAGTAGGTAAATCGTATATGCATGTACATATTTATTTTACTCACTAAGCTTTAGCTTACCCTCTCGTTGTTTACCTTTTTACAGGTATTGTGTTATGAAGCTAGCTAGTTGTTAGACTAGATGCTTAGGAGTGCTTGCGCTCGAAGGGGTAGCTTTTGGTTATATGGACGTGGATTGAGGATTTGGTAGTCCCCTGGATTATGCTCGTGGTATCGAGTTGGGTTGTAGAGTCCTAATCCGTCTAAAGATATAAATGGGTCGAAATCGCTACATTATTGTATATAGCGGGTCGTTGGGGTCTCAAGGGTCATTGGGCCCGTTTGATGTCCAAACACTTCTATTTTCACGTTTCTGATGTAATTAAACTTGGGTTAATGGTTATAAATCATTTTGGTGTTGTTTTGGAAGTGTTGATATAAAATGTGAAGATTTTGGGATTGATCAGTCATCTGGACGCCGTCCAGATAGGCTGGACACCGTCCAGTATAACTGGGCTGGGTGAGTTTTTGTCACAGAGCTTTTTAGAACAACTAGACGCCGTCCAATATTTGGGACGCCGTCCTGGCCTTTGAAACTGGACGCCGTCCAGATAACTGGACGCCGTCCAAATGAACTGGACTATTAAAAAAAAATTTTAGGCGTGTTTTGGTAAAACGAAGAATGGGTCGTTACACGTTTATAGGCATTTTTCACTTCTATTTCAAGGCTTTTTGTCATTCATTTTCAACACACCTCTCTTCACTCTTACACTACAATACACTTTCTCTCACTAGAGCTTTCAAGGCCTTCTCACCTCCGAGCGGGAAATTAAGTACCCGGAGGCGAACACCCAAGATTGTAATAGGAGCGGTCTAGAGGATGTCAGCACTTGTAATGGTCCAGATCTCGTCTGTAAACGATGAATGCTTTCCTTAATTTAATAAAGTTATCTTGTTACTTTTAGTTGCTTTCATCTTGCATACTTATCTATCCATTGAAAATGTTTATTATGTGTTGAATACTTTATCTGAAACTTATGTTATTGTTATGCTGAAACCTTGACGATTTAGAAGTCTAATTTAAGGATCACCCTTTCCGCTTATTCACGTGGCTATAACCTAGTATTAGGACTTGATCAACCCTAGGATACAGGTAAGTAGTTATGTGTGCTTAACGTCACAATAGAGATATAGTACCTACGTACGAGTAACCATTTATTCGTCAGAGAAGAGCTGCCAATTTAGGCTGTGATTAGAGTCGGCAATAGAGAGTTCAGTGAACACTGGCTTGCTCAAAAGCATGATTCGCGTCAGAAGCAACGTTCTTGAGGTGTTGTAAGATGATCCGAGGTTGAGTAAGTAATCGCAAAGGAGAGACCTCTAATCCAATTACCAGTACCTTAAAATATCTAAGATTGCACATCTGTTAATGTTAAGGCATAATTTAGTATTAAGTGGTGGAATATTGCTATAGTTAGACCAACTAGGATTAAGAAAAGCTGAGACTTTCCTTTAGGGATATACCACTTTATTCATGTACCTAGGATTCCATCCATAAGGTCGTTTAAACCTTCTAAGGTTAACGTTGGGAGTAGGGATATCCGTCTTAGCAGAATCTTCAAAGCCTAAACTCTTAGTGACAAATCGATTAGGTTTATAGCCTAGTTGATTAAGGTTTAGTGTTTATTCTAGGAAGTTAAACTCTTGTGATAGTTCCCCATCAGTATCCTATTCTTCATACCTATCCCTTTTTATCTTTCTTGTTTATATTACCTTTAGTTAATCTTAAGATATCACCACTTGTTACTAGGGTTGTCACGACCCGGAAAATTTTAACTTATTTTTAACTCAAATCTCTAATGATTTAATATTTTCGACACGATAAGCAACGTATGGAATGTTGAGTCTCAAAAATTTTGAACTGTTTTCATATATTCATTTACCCTTCGACCATTTTCAACGATTCACGAACAATTAATTGTAAATAGATATGTGTGTGTGTGTGTGTGTGTGTGTATATATATATATATATATATATGTTCTTGTTATTAAAATTAATTATGTAAAATAAAATAAAAATACGATATTATGATAATTATTATTTAAAACATATCTAAATGTATAAATAAAGTATATTAAGTATATATTTTGTGATTTCGAATTTATTTAGTAACGAGAGTAACACTCAATTGCCATTCGATGGTTATTTAAACAATTTAAATACAAAATTTAGTATGTAAAAGACGACAGCTAATATATTCACACTTTTTTATTATCAAATATATTATAATTATTATTATATTATTATTCTTAACTGTATGTTACTGTTAAACTAATTGAATTCGGTTTATTGTATCAACTTTTCATCCCACTAATTGAATTAGAATCTACATATTATATGTCACGAGATGTTTAGTGTTTTGATTGATTGCTTTATCATCTTTATATGTTTATATATATATATATATATATATATATATATATATATATATATATATATATATATATATATATATATATATATATATATATATATATATATAAACATGATACATAAGCATAGGCATATACTTAATCAATTATCCCTCTTTCTTTCTTTCTTTGTTTAAACGTCCGAACAATAGACACCACCACCATGATTCAAACCAACACCCCATCGGCTTAAAGCCGATCACCATCACTACCACCATGTTTAAACTCTCCATGACACCACCCATCATCACCCTTGAACCACAACCACCATCATGATCATTCTTCTATAACTGCTACTGCACCCATTTATGATTTCTTGTACAGTTTTAAAATAACCACCTTCAATAACCGCCCAAACCTGCAAAAACAATGGCTACTACGACTGTTTGATACTTACTACTTCAGCTCGCCTTTTAGTTATCACCTTACACCACCACCGGTCATCACCTTCACCCACTTCACACCCGATGAATCACCACCTTTACAACAACCCTTGAAAACCCTACTGCTCCTACTTGGATCAATTACAAACCAAACCCAATATGATTAGGACGACCTTGCTGCTACTTATTCGGGTTCAACTTACAACAAATTGAAAACCACCAAAAGATCACTACGAGACACCACCATCATCAACTTATTTTTTTCATTTCCTATTTGAATCACAAACCACCCACAACCACTTCTCTCTCTAACTCTCTCTTTCTCTCTCCAATTCATGTACATGAAAGCCACTATAACCATCATCATCCGTCACTTCTGTTCTTGTTGTTTCTCTTCGAAGGTCACAAAACAAAAATCACCACCAACTTGTCACCATTCGAAGCTGCTGCTACAGCATCTTTACTACAACTGCAATCGATGACGAAGAGGAATAGTGTTAACCGATGATGCTACAGTAACAATTACTCAAGAATATGCGAAATGCGTAGCTGCGTACACGAATCGTGTAATTCGTTCACTATATTACGCGGAATGTGTGGATTAATACGCGAATCGTGTAGGAAGACGATGGTGATTATTTTGCTACTGCTGTACGAGTTCTACTTGTGTTTTAGCGAACAAAATGATGATATTAATGGTGATGATCGATGATGATAGGTAAGTAATGATGATGATAGTATTTCTGTAATGATGATGAAGATGACGAGAGGAGTTTGATGATGACCGAAGGTTGTATTGATGACAAAGCTCGATGATTATGATAATCGTTGGTTCTGATTATGACGATACAAAAGGGTAACGATGATAGTTAAGATTGATAATGATGATGAAACCGTTGAAGTTAAGATGATGATGATGGAATGATTATGATGGTTACTATGTCTCCAGCTTGTATAGATTTTGAAGAAGAAGAATGAGACAGACGAATACATTAGTTAATAGATGCGGTGTGTGAATTAAAACAGAAATGAGAAGCAGAGCAGATGGTTAGGCGTGTTTGTGTTTAACCGAGAGGTCTCGGGTTCGAACCCAGACTATGGCAGTTTATCTTTTTTTTAAGCTTTTCTTTTAAAGGTAGTAAAATTATTTTTATTATTATTATTATTATTATTATTATTATTATTATTATTATTATTATTATTATTATTATTATTATTATTATTATTATTATTATTATTATTATTATTATTATTATTAATTATTGTTATTATTATGTTAACTATTATTATTTCTAACTTTATTATTATTATTATTTTTATCATTAATATTATTATTATCATTATTATTATTATTATTATTATTATTATTATTATTATTATTATTATTATTATTATTATTATTATTACGATTATTATTAGTATTATTATTACAACAAATATTATTATTACATATAACAAAGTAGTGATTTTTGATATAATACTGATGTTGTGCGAGGGGTATATGAAATAGTATTAATTTTTACAAGGAAATACTATTAAATACGATACAATTTTACACAAGTTATTTATTTATTTATAGAGTGGATATACCTAAACCTTGCGATAACACTTATAGGCAGTGTACCTAATCGTACAGTAGTGTAGTTTTTAGTAAGTCCGGTTCGTTCCACAGGGATCTTTAAAACAAGCTTAACGCTATATTTTTAAAAACTATATTTGTAAAAATACAAAAATATATAAGTAATATTATTATTATAAAAAGGGGGTTTTTACCGTTTAATGACAGGTTTGTCAATTTTAAAACTTTAGTCGCAGTTAAAACCTAATGTAAAATATTAAAAGTAAATATAACTTAATTTAAAGCGTAAAGTAAATAACGATAATGAAATTGCGATAAATAAAAGTGCGATAAAATAAAAGTGCAATTAAATACAATGACAATAAATAAAAGTGCGATAATTAAAAGTGCAATTAAATATGAAATATATAAATTATGCTTATTTAAACTTCCGTAATCATGATGTTCGACGTGTTGTTTTTAGTTTATTCCCATGGGTTAATTGTCCTTTGTCCTGGATTATTCGATATGTCTATACGGATTTGTCCATAATAGTCCATCAGTCATAATCATAAAGTGCGAAAGTCTTCGTCAAATTATTCTTATTCCCGAAGTCAAATATTCCAACTAATTAGGGATTCGAATTGTAACAAGGTCTTAATACTTTGTTTAATGAATACACCAGGTTATCGACTGCGTGTCGTCTAAGGTTTTACTACTTTGTTAACAATTACACCAATTACCCTTGAATGTAATCCACCCCTGTTTCAACAAGTCTATTAACTATTAATCCAATCCCATGTCCAGTAAAATGAACAATTATTGGTATTTATAGATATCCCGCCCACCGTACCCAGTCAAGCGTATGTGGTTATATATAAATACGTCAAATTATAAGTCTATATATTAAATCAACGAGGTATCATTTAGTTAATATAAAACCCATTAATAGCCCATAGTCTAATTTCCACAAGTGTCGTTCTTTTGTCCAAACCCCAATTATGGTCCAAAGCCCAATTACCCAATTTTAATATTTAGTCCAACATCACGATTACTTCGGTATTAAATAAGCATAATAATAATTTAGCTACGAGACATTAAATTAAAAAGGTTGAACATAACTTACAATGATTAAAAATAGCGTAGCATTACACGGACAGAATTTCGACTTACACCTTTACAACATTCGCTAACATACCCTTATTATTAGAATTAAAATTAAAATTAAAATTTTAATATATATATATATATATATATATATATATATATATATATATATATATATATATATATATATATATATATATATATATATATATATATATATATATTACGAGTGAGAGATAGATAGATGGTATATATTGTGTAAAAGATCAACCAAAACTGTGAAATTTATAGGATGTCACCTGTCACTGTTCACCATGCGATCGCATGGAGTTTAGGCTTTCAGGCCATGCGATCGCATGGCCACTTTTTCCAGCTCACATGAGCTTGTTTCTATCTTGCCGACGGTTTTAAATATAATATATAAATAATTTTAAGAATTATTTAAATATTATATTATATTTATGTGCATAGTTGACTTGTAATTTTTAGTCCGTTGCGTCGAGCGTTGAGAGTTAACTTTGGTCCCAGTTCCGGATTTTCGAACGTCCTTGCGTATAATCTAATATCTTTTACTTTGCGTTTTGTATCTTGTACTCATATAATTTTGAGACGTTTCTCATTAATAATTGGAACCACTTTAATTGTATTTTGTACTTTTGAGCTTTTTGGTCGTTTGCGTCTTCAGTTTGTCAAATCTGTCTTTTGTCTTCACCTTTTATTATTTAAACGAATATCACTTGTAAATAGAACAATTTCAACTAAAAGCTTGTCTTTCTTGAGGGATAATGCTATGAAATATATGTTCGTTTTTAGCATTATCAAATATTCCCACACTTGAGCGTTGCTTGTCCTCAAGCAATATAGTCTTGAAATAAAAATACTAGAATCACTTCTTTATTCTTCACACTTTGTACATCAGTGATTTTTATACGGCGGTATGAACAATGGTAGTAACGATGTGGTTTACAGTCCCACATGACTATAAAAATTTAGATCCTTAAGGAAATTGGATCTTTATGAAAACATTTGATCTTTTAAAAATTAAATCTAGTTTTTACCCTAGATAAGTTTTCCGGAATAACCCTTCACCGGTGTTTGCAAATTATTTTTGTGGGTTTGGTGGGTTTCAGATTTGAAAATTTTGGCTCAAAACTTGCGGTTTTGTGTCACCCACTAGCTAACCTTATATTGGGAAAGCAACACGTCCAGTATACTTGCTCCGTATATTACCTTTCGGTAAACTACCGTCCGGTTGTAAAGGAAAGCGTTGAACAAGCAACTGTTAAGGCAATGTCCCCTGACATGCTTTTAATTATGGTCTATAATGTGTCGGATGCAATTACTATCCTTTGTAGGAGCAATAGTAAAGCTCACCCTTATGGGTTTTCGGTCTGGCACAAGGTCCTGTCTTTGACCATGCTATGCAACCACCGTTCTTACAGTTGACACCCGATTTGGTTCAGGTGACCTAATGAATTCCAAGTAAATTTCTAGGATTTTATGTTCAATGGTAATGAACGCATTAAAAATGGGTTTTTCAGAAAACAAATCGGTTTGTAATTTTGATCAAAATATTTTCTCGTTCAAGCTCAAGTTTAGATATCATCGAATTCCATGAGTTTGTAATTCTCAATCTTTAAGGTCAATCTCTAGGATTGAGTAATATCAGGCTTAAAAGCTGATTTTTAATCTTTAAGGAGATTATCCTTTTCTGGGGATCTGATTCATTAGTCTTATCAAGCTAATTTGCACGGCGTCCTCCCCATTTTACGAGACAGATCCTCTCATGATTAGGATAAGTCTGACCACTTGGCGACCCTGTTTGATGCTGAGGTCTGTGGATTTCCAGCTGATTTTCGAGAAAACTTTTCAAGGTTTTTCGTAGACTCTACAACTGGTCTGGACGACAACTTCCTGACCTAAATCAAGAAGCGCGTTTCTTTTTCGGAAGACTTTACTTCCTTTTAATGATGGAATTGATTTATCGTGTAGATCCATCTTTCTTTCAAATATCTTACAATTTACCGGGTAAAACGGTTAATTTTGTCCAAAACAAAAGTATCTTCAATTATTTGTACAAAAATATGTGATATATGTTTTTAAATAACTTGGTAAATTTTTCCCACACTTGGCTTTTATTTTCCTTTTTATTGTCCTCTATTCCATTTTAAATGAATTCTAACATTTTGGTTTGTTTCTCAATTTATGTCCTTTCTGAGGTAACAATAATTTCGGTGTTAACACCTAGTTTTATCGTTCATAAATATGTATAAACATGATTTTGAGTTCATTTAATTGAATATTTTAAAATTTTTACTAGAATTGGGTAGTCAGTATATAAGACTAAGGATGTTCTTTATTATCAGAGAGTACTAGATTCTAATACAACTATTGCGTTACTAGTATTTTTAATGGTAACCAAGTGTATAAGTTAAATTTTTAAAAATCTTAAATAATTTAACCCCTTCCCACACTTACGATCTTGCAATGCCCTCATTTGCAAGAAATCAGTAACAATTTAAATTATTGAGGGTGATTAGCGTAGAAAAATGATTAAATTTTACCAAAGTTTCCAAACATATTGGCGTTTGTTTGTTGAATGATAAATGGTGCACATCATTTGTTCATTTCGTCTTGTTGTTACATCACATTAGTTTTTCGTTTTGTCGTCAAAATCAGTAGCTTTTGCTGAACTTAATGCCAGTCTTTGAAAATGCGCTGTTTTACCCTGTTGTGTACAATTGACAATATACATACATACAAATATAAACATTCATGGTTGTAACACCCCATTTTCCCGTGCACATCTAAAGGTACAAACTTAATTATTAGCACGTTTGTAAATGAGCCTAGTGTTAGTTAATGAGTATATATATATATATATATATATATATATATATATATATATATATATATATATATATATATATATATACACACACATATGTATGTGTGTCGCATTGGTATTGAGTCGTATGAGGCTTAAGGTCGAAGCTTAGACGAGCATAAGAAGAGTGAACGAGGTGTGTTAGTGGTTTGAGCCATCATTTTATGCTAACTTGTCGAAGGGATCAGGATCAGGCCACTGCCGCGTCGCGAGAAATGGGTCCGCGACGCGACAAGCAAAGCAAATCTGGATCAGAACATGAGTTAAGAGTGGTGGTTTTTCCTTTGTAACGTCGCGCCGCGACATTTATCGCCTCGCCGCGGCAATTCTGCAGTTCTGATTCCGGTTTTAGCTTAAATTAAATGACTTTAAGAGACAAAATGGTAATTTGACATGTAAATCTGATGGGGGCATTAACTCTCCACCACACATCCATTTATTTCATTTCCTTTTCCTTTTTCTTTCCTATTTCTCTCCCAAAACACAAAACCTACTTAGTTTAATCTTGAGATTTGGAGTTGGAGATTTGTGAATCAAACCTAGGAGCGAGATTTAAAGTTGTTCTCCTTGTTACTAGCTACAAGAAGATAGTCTTGGTAAGTTCTAACTTTATGTTTTAAGTTTTGATTGGGTAATGGCTAGGGTTTGGGTTACTAGAGATTTGTATGACCCATTTGAGAGTAAAATGGGCGAGTTTGTGTTATGTTGTTGTAGTGAAACCCTAATAGCCACAATTTAGGGTTTTGGCCTTGTGATTTGAGGTTGTAAGTGTCAATTGGTGTTGTTAATCACTAATTCACTTTAAGATTTGTGAAAGAAGTGTAAATGGGTAAGTTTGACTTGATTGTGAATCTAAGAAATATAAAATGGGTCAAAATGTACTAGTTGACCCAATTAGATGAAATGGGTATGGATTACCCTAAGCTTTGTGTTAATTGAAGTTAATAGACTTTAATTCACTAGTATTAGTGATTAAAGTCGAGTCTTGGCCATTTATGGGCGGTTGTGGGTAATTGAGTCATTTAATGCAAATTGGGTCATTAAATGCTCAAGTGGGAGTATTGTGGTTAATCCCACTAGTTGTGAAATTGAATGTGCACTTAATGATTTAGGTACATTGCGTTGAAGCTCGGAAGTGCTAAATCATCATCCTTATGATAAGGTGAGTGGAGTAATTATACGTATGTGTATATGACGTATTTATTTGTGGGTGTTATGGTATGAACCATCGAGCCGGTAGTGCCATAACATGTGTGTGATAAGATGTGAACCACGAGCCGGTAGCATCGAGTGTGAACCACGAGCTGGTAGCACTATAAAATAAGATGTGAACCATGAGCCGGTAGCATCGAGTGTGAACCACAAGCCGGTAGCACTATAAAAGAGTATGACTCGAGCGTATGGTGTGAACCACGAGCCGGTAGCACCATAGCGTTATTGGTTAACCATATTGAGATTATTGATTTGCTTAGCATATTATATATATATGATGAGTTGAGTATATGCTAATGAAGTGGTGTAATAATATACGACTTGTGGGTGTTACGTGTATGTTGACATGTTATTTGAGTTACAAGTTCGTATGAGGTATTGGGTATTGTGATTGCAAATGGATAGGTTATATATATGTATGTATAATTGTTGCACTCACTAAGCATTGCTTACTCTCTCGTTGTTTACCATTTTATAGGTTCTGGCTTGGACAAGGGTAAGGGCATACGGTTGGATTAGTTGTCTCCCGTTTGTGTTGACAGGGGATGCTTTTGGGGATAGCTTTTGAAGTGGCCGAACGTTTTGGGTAGTTTAGCCCCAAACCATGCTCGAGTGTCGTTTGGATTATAAACTATCATTTGTTGTTGGTCAAACTTGTATCACATTCGTTAATGGCCTTTGTGCCTCTTTGTAAACATTAAACTCGTAATATGTTTTGACGAATCGTGTGGAATGGGTTACATATTTAATTGGCGCGTAAATGTGTATTATATTTTAAATAATAAAAAAAAATTAATCGTACGGAGTACGGGTTGGGTTGTTTCAAGTGGTATCAGAGCATGGTCTAAGGGATTTAGGCGACTTGAGATAGGTGCCTAGACTTGGACTTTATTGTGTGAGCGCTTTATCCGGGACTTGTATGACTTTGGGTCTAATCGGGAATTGTTAGTGCTTTGGTTTATGTGAGCTAACCTTGTGCTAATTGTTTTGTGTTGTGTTTAGCAATCATCAAGCAAGACGGACGTTGTACTAGCGAGTTAATGCGACGTGCTCGCGTAACAACGATTAGCTACCGTCGTTACGGGTGCAAATCGTGTCAAACAAGTAATGTACGATGATTGTCGAGCAAGATGGAGTAGTGTGGTGTACATGTATATACTTACATGTTATGTATTTTCGTCCTTTGTTTAATCCTTTCCGTATTATAGAATGAAGACGAGAAACGGACACGATAACGATAATGGTGGTACGAGTGAGGATGTTGAACTCACGGCCAAGGTTGAGGCCATCTTTAAAAAGTTAAAGAATGATTTTCTTGACGATGTCCGAAAGGTCTTCCAAGAGTCGGTCGATGGACAAGTGACCGAAATGATCAATAATCGAATGAAAGCCGCAATAGAGGAGGCTTTAGAGGCTAGAAACATTTACCCTCGAGGCGAAGGGGGTGAAGGTAATGGTGGGGGTGGAAGGCGGGACTTCTACTACAAAAATTTCAAGGATACTCAACCTCCGATGTTTAATGGGGTGAGGGATCCATTGAAAAGCACTTGTTGGATTTCCGATATCGAGGGAGCTTTCCGTACCGCGGAATGTCCTCCCGAGAAGAAGACGAGGTATGGGTCTAGCATGTTACGTGAAGAAGGCAAGTTGTGGTGGGACGATAAAATCAAATTGTATGGTGAAGAGCAATGCATGAACTTGACATGGGAGGAGTTTAAGAAGGAATTCTTCCAAGAATACCTAACTTCTTCCGACCTTGATAGAATCCGGGACGAGTTGCATCATTTGCAACAAGGTTCGATGGGCTTGGTTACTCTCAAGTCTACCTTTTTGGCAAAGACTCGTTTTTTCCAGGAATATGTTGGTGACGATCACAAGCTAATGAAAGATTTCTACCGTACCTTGAACGATGAGTTAAAGGGTAAGATTAGTCGTGGGATGTCTAAGACTTTTGAAGAGCTATTCGAGTTGGCTCGGGGTTTTGAACCGGAGGTTCCGAGGAAGAGTGATTTCACTTTTTCAAAGAGAAAGTTTGAAGGTTCGAGTCATTCGAACTTTTCCAATAAAAAGAACAAGAAAGGCTCCGAAAGCATTAATAGTGTGAAGAAGGGTGCTTACGGGAGTTTCGGGCCCACATGTTATAATTGTAATCAAAGAGGACACATGGCCCGTGATTGCACCAAGGCGTCAACCAAAGTCACTTGCTTTAATTGTGGTAAAGAGGGGCACAAGAGGTAGGAATGCCCCGATTTGAATAATGATAACATTAAGCAGTTAGAGAAAGCGGCAGGTACGGCTAGGGGTCGAAACTATTTGATGACCAATGATGAAGCCAAACAATCCAACGAAGTTGTCTCAGGTACTTTCATGGTTAACTCTAATCCGACAAGGATTTTATTTGATAGCGGTGCAAATTTGTCGTTTGTGTCTCCAAAATTTGTGCCTAAACTTGATAGACCGTTAGCTAAGTTAAGTCATCCGGTAGAAGTCGAAATAGCGGACGGCAAGACGGTGCTAGTGGTTGATGTTTGTAAGAATTGTGATGTCGTTTTTGGTGCCGAAAACTTTAAAATTGATCTCATCCCTATGACTTTGGGCGATTTTGATATCGTTGTTGGTATGGATTGGCTCGATCGAAATAGAGCCGATATTGCATGCCATGAAAAGTTTATACGTGTGAAGACCCCAAGTGGGGGAGAGTTGATTATTCATGGCGATAGACGAAGAAGACTTGTGCCGATATGTTCTTTTGCACGGGCACGTCGTTTTCTTGTTAGTGGCGGCATGGCTTTCCTTGCCCATGTTGTTGATACTCGTGATGAGCCACCACCTATTCGTGAAATTTCGGTGGTTAGTGAATTCGAAGACATTTTTCCGGACGAGTTACCGGGTGTTCCGGTGGAAAGACAAGTTGAATTTCATATTGAGTTGGTTCCGGGAGCTACTCCCATTGCTAAAACTCCTTATCGTTTAGCACCAACGGAAATGCAAGAGTTGTTAAATCAAACCCAGGAGTTGCTGGAGAAGGGTTTTATTCGACCGAGTGCTTCGCCGTGGGGCACTCCGGTTTTATTCGTGAAAAAGAAGGATGGTAGTATGCGGATGTGCATCGATTACCGGGAGTTGAATAAAGTGACGATTAAGAATCGTTATCCATTGCCTCGGACTGACGATTTGTTTGACCAACTCCAAGGTGCGACGTATTTCTCTAAGATCGACCTACGGTCCGGCTATCACCAAATGCGGGTCCGTGAGGAAGATATTGGGAAAACGGCTTTTCGAACGCGTTATGGGCATTTTGAGTTCGTAGTTATGCCTTTTGGTCTTACGAATGCACCGGCGGCATTCATGGATCTTATGAACCGAGTGTGCCAACCTATGTTGGACAAGTCGGTGATTGTGTTCATTGACGACATACTAGTCTACTCGAAGAGTATGAACGAAAATGAACGTCATTTGCATGAAGTTTTGAAGACGTTATGAAAGGAGAAGTTGTATGCTAAGTTCTCCAAATGTGAATTTTGGCTAAGGGAAGTTCAATTCCTTGGCCACATTGTGAACAAAGGCAGCATTCAAGTAGATCCGGGAAAGATAGAGACGGTGAAGAGTTGGAGACAACCGACTACGCCTACGGAGGTCCGAAGTTTTCTCGGATTGGCAGGTTATTATCGTTGGTTTATCCAAGACTTTTCTGAGATCGCTTCTTCATTTACGAAATTGACGAGGAAGAATGTGGGGTTTGCTTGGGAGAACGAGCAAGAAATTGCTTTTCAATTGTTAAAGGAGAAGTTATGTCAAGCTCCGGTGTTAGTTTTGCTGGATGGGGTGAAAGACATGACGGTTTATTGTGATGTCTCGTTAAATGGACTCGGGTGTGTTCTAATGCAAAGAGGTAAAGTCATCGCTTATGCCTCTCGACAATTAAAGGAACACGAGACGAGATATCCGACTCATGATCTTGAGTTGGCGGCGGTTGTGCATGCGTTAAAAATTTGGCGCCATTACTTGTATGGTGTCAAGTGTACGATTTATTCGGATCATAAGAGTTTGAAACACCTCTTTAATCAACGAGATTTGAATTATCGTCAACGTAGGTGGATGGATGTGGTGAAAGATTATGATTATGAAATACTTTATCATCCGGGCAAGGCGAATGTGGTCGCGGATGCGTTAAGTCGAAAGAGTCATCACCCGGCGTTACGATTGGGATTGTTACGTATGATTATTACTAACGATTTTCTCGAAAAACTCGGTGTGATTCAAATAGAGGCTTACGTTCACAACAAGCTTGCGGAGCAAATTGTGGGACAATCGGAGTTCATTACTATGGGCTCGCGTGGTTTGTTGTCTTTTCAAGGAAGAGTGTGGGTGCCTAAGATGGGTGATTACTGACAAGTGCTACTCGATGAAGCACATAAGTCAAAGTATTCCATTCATCCGGGCACGACGAAAATGTATCTTGATTTAAGGAAAGATTATTGGTGGCCGGGCATGAAACGTGATGTTGTGAAGTATGTTGAGCAATGCGTCACGTGTTTGCAAGTTAAAGCCGAGCACCAAAAGTCGTATGGTTAGTTACAACCGTTAGAAATCCCGAAATGGAAATGGGAGCACGTTACCATGGACTTCATCACAAAGTTACCTAAAACGGCGAGAACCCAATTTGATTCGATTTGGGTTATAGTAGATCGATTGACGAAGAGTGCTTTGTTTCTTCCCATTAAGGAAGCGATATCGTCGGAGACTTTGGCTAAGTTGTTTATCAAGGAAGTCATCTCTCGACACGGCGTTCCTATATCGATTGTTTCGGATCGAGATACTCGTTTTACATCTTGATTTTGGGAAAAGTTTCATGAGGATATGGGTACACAATTGAAATTGAGCACGGCGTATCATCCTCAAACGGACGGTCAAACCGAACGTACGAATCAAACTTTGGAAGATATGTTACGTGCGTGCATTATCAATTTTGGTGGTAGTTGGGACGAGCACTTACCTTTGGTGGAATTCTCGTACAATAATAGTTATCATACTAGTATTGGGATGCCACCTTATGAGATGCTTTATGGGCGTAGGTGTCGAACCCCGATTTGTTGGGGTGAAGTGGGACAAAAGGAAATCGGGAGTACCGATTTGGTTTTAGAGACGAATAGCAAGATTGATGTGATTCGAGAGCATTTGAAAAAGGCTCAAGATAGGCAAAAGTCGTATGCCGACAGACGTGAACGAACGATCGAATTTCAAGAAGGTGACAGGGTGATGCTTAAGGTTTCGCCATGGAAAGGTATTATTCGATTCCGGAAACGAGGAAAGTTAGCTCCTCGGTATATTGGACCATTTAAGGTTTTAGCTCGTGTTGGGGAAGTCGCGTATCGTTTGGAATTACCCGAAGAGCTTGAGGGGATCCATAACACATTTCATGTTTCTCATCTCCGTAAGTGTCTTGCGGATGATTCATCTTGGGTGCCATTAGACGAGATTGAGCTAAATAATAAATTAGAGTATATCGAGGAACCGATTGCCATACTTGATGAGAAGGTCAAAAGGTTGAGACATAAAGAGGTTAGGACTTTTAAAGTTCAATGGCATCGTAGTAAGGGTTCCGAGTTTACTTGGGAGCTCGAAGGGTTTGTATTGGTTTATCTTCCTTCTTGTCATGCGGCTTGGATCGCGAGGACGCGCTCCGATTTAAGTGGAGGAGAGTTGTAACACCCCGTTTTCCCGTGCACGTCTAAAGGTACAAACTTAATTATTAGCACGTTTGTAAATGAGCCTAGTGTTAGTTAATGAGTATATATATATATATATATATATATATATATATATATATATATATATATATATATATATATATATATATATGTATGTATATACATATGTATGTGTGTCGCATTGGTATTAAGTCGTATGAGGCTTAAGGTCGAAGCTTAGACGAGCATAAGAAGAGTGAACGAGGTGTGTTAGTGGTTTGAGCCATCATTTTATGCTAACTTGTCGAAGGGATCAGGATCAGGCCACTGCCGCGCCGCGAGAAAGGGGTCCGCGACGCTACAAGCAAAGCAAATCTGGATCAGAATATGAGTTAAGAGTGGTGGTTTTTCCTTTGTAACGTCGCGCCGCGACATTTAGCGCCGCGCCGCGGCAATTCTGCAGTTCTGATTCCGGTTTTAGCTTAAATTAAATGACTTTAAGGGACAAAATGGTAATTTGACATGTAAATCTGATGGGGGCATTAACTCTCCACCACACATCCATTTATTTCATTTCCTGTTCCTTTTTCTTTCCTATTTCTCACCCAAAACACAAAACCTACTTAGTTTAATCTTGAGATTTGGAGTTGGAGATTTGTGAATCAAACCTAGGAGCGAGATTTAAAGTTTTTCTCCTTGTTACTAGCTACAAGAAGATAGTCTTGGTAAGTTCTAACTTTATGTTTTAAGTTTTGATTGGGTAATGGCTAGGATTTGGGTTACTAGAGATTTGTATGACCCATTTGAGAGTAAAGTGGGCGAGTTTGTGTTATGTTGTTGTAGTGAAACCCTAATAGCCACAATTTAGGGTTTTGGCCTTGTGATTTGAGGTTGTAAGTGTCAATTGGTGTTGTTAATCACTAATGCACTTTAAGATTTGTGAAAGAAGTGTAAATGGGTAAGTTTGACTTGATTGTGAATCTAAGAAATATAAAATGGGTCAAAATGTACTAGTTGACCCAATTAGATGAAATGGGTATGGATTACCCTAAGCTTTGTGTTAATTGAAGTTAATAGACTTTAATTCGTTAGTATTAGTGATTAAAGTCGAGTCTTGGCCATTTATGGGCGGTTGTGGGTAGTTGAGTCATTTAATGCAAATTGGGTCATTAAATGCTCAAGTGGGAGTATTGTGGTTAATCCCACTAGTTGTGAAATTGAATGTGCACTTAATGATTTAGGTACATTGCGTTGAAGCTCGAAAGTGCTAAATCATCATCCTTGTGATAAGGTGAGTGGAGTAATTATACGTATGTGTATATGACGTATTTATTTGTGGGTGTTATGGTATGAACCATCGAGCCGGTAGTGCCATAACATGTGTGTGATAAGATGTGAACCACGAGCCGGTAGCATCGAGTGTGAACCACGAGCCGGTAGCACTATAAAATAAGATGTGAACCACTAGCAGGTAGCATCGAGTGTGAACCACGAGCCGGTAGCACTATAAAAGAGTATGACTCGAGCGTATGGTGTGAACCACGAGCCGGTAGCACCATAGCGTTATTGGTTCACCATATTAAGATTGTTGATTTGTTTAGCATATTATATATATATGATGAGTTGAGTATATGCTAATGAAGTGGCGTAATAATGTACGAATTGTGGGTGTTACGTTTATGTTGACATGTTATTTGAGTTACAAGTTCGTATGAGGTATTTGGTATTGTGATTGCAAATGGATAGGTTATATATATGTATGTATAATTGTTGCACTCACTAAGCATTGCTTACCCTCTCGTTGTTTACCATTTTATAAGTTCTGGCTTGGACAAGGGTAAGGGCATACGGTTGGATTAGTTGTCTCCCGTTTGTGTGGACAGGGGATGCTTTTGGGGATAGCTTTTGAAGTGGCCGAACGTTTTGGGTAGTTTAGCCCCAAACCATGCTCAAATGTCGTTTGGATTATAAACTATCATTTGTTGTTGGTCAAACTTGTATCACATTCGTTAATGGCCTTTGTGCCTCTTTGTAAACATTAAACTCGTAATATGTTTTGACGAATCGTGTGGAATGGGTTACATATTTAATTGGCGCGTAAATGTGTATTATATTTTAAATATAAAAAAAATTTATCTTACGGAGTACGGGTTGGGTTGTTTCAATGGTAATTTGAAATGGGACTTAAAATCCCACTTTCAAATCAAATATGAAATATTAGTACAACATAATAAAAAAATATTAAACTTACATAAAAGTATATCAAAATATAATGTGTTTAAACATAAATAAATAAAAAAATATAAAAAGATAAAAATCATAAAAATCACCAACGGAACTATATCAATCTGGATAGGGGTTCCAGTTCATATCGTCGTCCGGGTTCCATGGTTGGTGATAGGTGTACTGGTAGGCCTGGTTAGGGTCGTAGAGAATATATGGTGGTCTCATCTCGGGCTAGTGTGGAGGATAGGAAGCGGGTTGGGTCGGTATGTAGTGATCCTGAGGTGACATCCGGCTCATAATCTGATTCTGATGATAGTCCCATCTATCATGCTGTCGTTGCCTGGAATGCTCGTAATCATTTCGAGCTTGCCACTGCTCCATCCGACTAAATCTCTCCCTGTTTGTCATATCTACCTCATCTACACGCTGGTAGACGTCAGTCATAGCCTCCCTAATGACATCCCTAATGTCATCTGCTTCCTCCATTTCCTCATCTGAAACTCTCTCTACCTGAGGATGACTACCTTCATAGGGTACTGCCTGGTTGCGTCTGCTCTTTAATACCTTAGCACCCTGATAGACCTTCAATCCTAAAGGCTCAACCTGTTCCCTACATTCCAAAAGTGGACCCCCTTGGTCCCTATCTACTCCTAAATACTCTCCAATGAGAGTAACAAAAATACCTCCTCCTATTATCCCCCTTCCTGTATTCCTTCCACCATCTTAGACAAATAAAAACCAACACAGTAAGGGAAATTAACAAAGCTTCTTGGGTCTCGAATACACTTTAGGTAAAATAAATCATGTAAGGTCATTTTCTCCTTGTTGTGACCTCTCTGTGTAATCGAGTTAGCCAGAAATCTATGAATTATACGTAGCTCGGCTTTGTTAATATGTAAGTAGGAGTGTTTTCCTCCCAGTGTAAAAACATTATAGTTTGACATATGCCTCCAAACGGCGTTCGCGTCAAAATTCCTATCTACCCTTTCACCACGATAAATCAAACTCATACAATCGGGTAGTAGTAATTCACCAGGAGTATATATCTGCAAGGCCCTGGCCATGTCCAGCATGGACATCCTGTACATCCTACGGCCAAGTATAAACCTAAGAAAACTTCTATCATCTAACCTATCTACATCTACATTTAATGCTATAGTACTCATGAGCTCTATACACCATTCCTTATATACAGGTCTACGGATGGTGAATAAACGTTCCCAATCGTGAAAAGAAGTGCTGCCATATCTTTGGATCAAATGCTGTCTAACTGAGTTAGCAAGTTGGACCCTTTCCAAAGGATCTCAATCGATTACCCTTGGCACTTCTACATTTTTCGGTATCAGTTTGAATTTGTTACTTTGATATGCAGGGTAATCCCTCCAGCTTCTATTGAATCTCATATTAGGATGCAACGTGTGTTCAGGAATTGTTGGGTATTCTACTGGAAGATGTATCGGAAATACTATAAAGCATCAACAAATTGTAGCGGATCATAATAAGGTACGTGTTGATCAGGCTGTTGTTGTGGTTCCTGTTGTTGTTCTTGTTCGGGTTCATATTGCATTTCAGGTTCAGGTTCTGGAGTAGGTTGCCTGAATGATGATGTTGCACCATCAGTATCTGTAAATCTCTGCAAAACACATTAAACACCAAATTTGTGCATCCAAATATGCATTAGTGTTAGCAAAATAACAATTTAAAACAATCATAATGACATGTTCAATCAAAATTAAACTTATACACATTTTAACAATTTTTACAATTCTACACTTTTTCAAATAAGCATATATGAAAATGTATACAAAGTTCATATGCATTCAACTCAAATAACATGTTAAAACATCTATTACTAACAATTAAACAAGTCTCAAATGGCAATTATATCCAATTAATCAAGTTCATGAATTTTAGATTTAAAAAGTTCACTTTAATCTTCAAAAATCATGTTTAGGATCAAAGTTTGGATCATTTAGCTACCTAAACATGTTACACTACTTAATTTAGCAATAATTCATGACAAAAATCGGCCATAACCTGTTTATATCAAAAAGCCCCAAATTGCTCAAGAACACAAACCCTAGATTCCTAAAAATTTTGAAGTTTTTGGCTTCAAATCATGTTAAATAGCATCAATCTAGGTTCTACATGCATAAAATACTAACAATTTAACTCTAATTACACTAGAAATTAACAAAATCAAATTATGAAAGATATAGATCAAGAATACTAAAAATCAAATTTAAAGAGGTTTAGAGATGTAATTGTTACCTTTCTTGATAAACTTCTGAACAATTTCATGTTTAGAGCGGATTGTAGCAAGAAATTTGGTGAATTTTGGTGTTAAAATGGTGATTTTAGGAGATAATATGTGTATGTGTTCGTGTATGTTGTGTGTGTTTAGTGTGAAGACGGACTGCTCGCTGGACTTTTTCTATCTGACCTGAAATTCAGCTCCATTCGATCGCATGGTCCTGAAGGCCAAATCCCGTGCGATCGCATGGGGTCCGGGAACAGTTGATTTTAAAAAAAAAAAAAAAAACTTATACTAATAAAACATATAATTAATTAAAAATTAAAATTTTGTTTCTTTTTAGGATGAGGGCGTTTCAGATCGTTGTCCTAGTCCGTCCCTCGACAAAATTTTAAAATTTGTCAATTCAAAGCTCAGTTTTAAAAGCAAAGATTTTTCGGTTTTTTAAATGTTTTTGGCATACTTTAATTCAATAAGATTAAAAATAATGATAATAAATGTTCTCGTCCCTCCCTTGGGTAGAGCAATTTCGGTTCAACGACCTAGTTTTCAACTCACGACGAATTTTAAAAATCACTTTTTTAACTTAACGAACTAAAGTAAATTTTTGTTTTTAAATTCACATCAAACTTACATTTAAAATGCATAAAATTAAAAATTCATTGTATTAAAAATAAAAAATTCACACCAAATTTATATTTTTATTTTTATACATACAAACTTATATTAAAAATATTAAAATTTTCAAATATTTATAAACTTATATATATTGATTTTAAAAAAGTTTATAATAATAATTTAATATTAATTTTAAAAACAAAGTAAAAATAAAAATAAAAATCTTTTTGGTCTTTTATCCCACTTTAATTAATCAAATATTATCAAAAATATACGTCCCTCTTTTCGGTAAAGTAATTTCGGTTATATTACCTAGTTTTAATCCTGATGAATTTCTAAAATATTTTGGGTTGATTGATTAAAGATATTTATACCTTAAGAATAATCGGTAAATTTCACAGTGATGTAATAAATTTTTGTATGATATCAATAATTTCGGTCGCAAAACCTAATTTTATTTAATACCAATTTAATACTTTATAGCGAACGATTTAGTGTTTATTATCAAAAGGTTAAAAGCAATAAAAATAAAAACTGTACATACTTACCTGTAAGATAGAATTCTCAGTGACCTGCTTTAGCCCACTCATAATATAGTCGGACTAATTGGTTTTCCATAGCTACATAGGCGTAACCTCGAGCATTCAATGATTTTTCTTCGAAACATATGAACGGTCCTTCTCTGCATAAAGTAACGAACTCGGTATTGGAATATGTCTGATTCGTCGAGCATTTTCCTTCGTGTGACCATTTTCCGCATTTGTGACATCTTTCAAGGTGTCGTGCTCTTCTTTTCGCTCCGGATTTTGATTTTCCTTTACCAAAAAGTAACTTATTATGTTCGTTCCTGAGTTCTTTTCTTACTCTGTCCAATTTGGCTCTTATTACTGATACCAGATCACTCGGGAGTGTGTCATTATTACGTTTAGTGATTAAAGCGTATAGCATTAGACCATGGTTTAGTTCACAGGAAGTCTTCATCTCGTAAAACCTAAAAAAATAAAAATTCAGAATGGGGGGAGAAGACTAGTTCTTTTGGGTCTGCTAGGAAAAGACCATTCGGGTTCCATTTTCGAGAACTACACGAAAACAGAATATCTAACTCTAACAGAAATACATATTACCCTAAAAATATTCGAACCTCCCCACACTTAGTTAGATGTGGTGTTGAAATTGTGATTGACTTCATTTTTAATTGGATCATCAACAACTTGTATATCTCTGACTTTTGCTTCAATCCATTTGTTGATTTCCTCCGTAACTTTCACAAATTCAACTAACATCGCCTTTTCTTTTGGCGATAAATTGGATACTAATCGGTTACACAACTTAAAGTTTCCCTTAATCTTAGCATCGTGAATCCGTTTATAAAGTTTCTTCGTTGAACTGTTAAAAACGGGTTCATCTAATTTCGTATCATCAACTGGGTTCTTTGTGATTGGTTCACCATTAAGTGTTTCTTCATCTTCCCCACACTTATGCGTTTTTATTGGTTTAACAGTTTTGGTTGGTGGAGATCTAAACTTTCGGTTCACAAAGGTGATCGATTTATCACCATCCCTAAGTGTCATTCTACCTTCTCTTACTTCAATGAACGCCTCGATGATTGCTAAAAATAGGCGACCTAAAATTAGAGGAATATCAAGGTTTTCCTACATATTAATAACTATGAAGTTTGCAACAAAGGTCAAACTTCCCACGTTAACAAGTAAATTATTTGCTATTCCAACCGGGTGTTTAATGGTTAAGTCAAATGATTGAACACCTATTTTGGTTGGTTTTAATTTACCCATACCTAATCTTTTGTATAAGGAAAGAGGCATAATATTTGCACTTGCTCCTAAATCTGCGAGTCCATTATATACAGCACCATCAATAAGCAAGCAAGAAATGATAAATTCACCCGGGTCTCCTGCTTTAGTAAGTCGAGTTGGTTTGTAAACCTTTTTCGGGTGTTCTTTTCTTGATTCTTTCACTTCTATTTGAACTTCTTGTTCACATTTTTCTTCGTTTCTTGGAATGGGAGGTTTGTATAAGAATTCTTCTTCATCACTCCAATTTGAATCCTCCCTATTTTCCAATTTTGATTTTTTATATGTTGTTGATAACATATTTATGTTTTTATTTTGAAGATTTTCTTGGGTGGTGAAATTATGATTAACTTCATTGTTAACTTCCATCGGACTATCTATGTAGTGTTTAACTCTGTGACCATTAACCTTAAATTCAATCCCATTTGAATTTATTAATTCTATTGTTCTGTATGGGAAAACTCTTTTGACTATGAATGGTCCAGACCATCTTGATTTCAATTTTCCAGGAAATAGCTTGAATCGTGAATTGAAAAGAAGAATTCTGTCTCCTTCCTTAAATTCTTTTGAACTTCTGATTCTTTTATCATGCCATTTCTTCGTTCTTTCCTTATAGATTAACGAATTTTCGTATGCTTCATGTCTCAATTCTTCTAATTCGTTTAGTTGGCTTAACTGTAGACGTCCAGCTTCATGTAAATCAAGATTACATGTCTTCAAAGCCTAAAATGCTTTGTATTCAATTTCTACTGGAAGATGACATGCTTTTCCGTAAACGAGTCTAAAAGGTGTGGCTCCAATTGGAGTTTTGTAGGCTGTTCTAAAAGCCCAGAGTGCATCCTCCAATTTCATGGACCATTCCTTCGGATTTGATCCTACGGTTTTCTCTAGAATACGTTTTAAAGCTCGGTTGGTATTTTCAACTTGTCCACTTGTTTGTGGATCATAAGCAGTGGAGATTTTATGAGTTACTCCATATCTTTTAAGAACTTTCTCAAGTTGATTATTACAAAAATGAGTACCCCGATCACTTATTAAAGCTTTCGGTGTTCCAAACCTAGCAAAAAGACATTTTAAAAAGTTGACTACAACTCGTGCATCGTTAGTCGAGAGAGCTTATGCTTCCGCCCATTTAGATACATAATCAATGGCAACGAGAATGTAGAGATTATTATGAGATTTTGGAAATGGACCCATAAAGTCAATACCCCAAATGTCAAATACTTCACATACTTGAATGACATTTTGTGGCATTTCATCACGTTGACTTATTGTTTCGGCCCTTTGACAAGCATCACAGGATTTGCAAAGAAGGTGTGCGTCTTTAAAAATTGTAGGCCAATAGAATCCAGCATCGTAAACTTTTCTTGCTGTGAGCTGAGGCCCATAATGTCCTCTTGTTGATCCTATGTGATAATGGTTTAAGATTTGACTAGATTCATCTCCGAATACACATCGGCGTATTATTCCATCGGGACAACTTTTAAACAAATGTGGATCTTCCCAGAAATAGTGTTTTATATCACTAAAGAATTTCTTTCGTTTTTGGTACGATAATCCTTTTTCAAGGAATCCACATACTAAGTAGTTTGCATAGTTTTCAAACCATGGAATTTCATTATAATCTATCTTCAATAGATATTCATCAGGAAAGTTGTCTTGTATGGCCGATTCATTTAGAACTTCTAATTCAGGATTTTCAAGACGAGAAAGATGATCGGCGGCGAGATTTTCTGCTCCCTTTTTGTCTCGGATTTCAATATCAAACTCTTGTAAGAGTAAGATCCAACGGATTAATCTTGGTTTGGCATCTTGTTTCGAAAATAGGTATCTAAGAGCAGAATGGTCGGTATAGACCACCGTTTTAGCTAGAACGAGATATGAACGAAATTTGTCAAAAGCAAAGATAATAGCAAGGAGTTATTTTTCAGTAGTTGTATAATTCGTTTGTGCTCCTTGTAACATCTTACTAGCATAATATATAGGTTGAAATCGTTTTTCAATCCTTTGTCCTAAAACGGCTCCCATTGCAAAATCACTTGCATCGCACATAAGTTCAAACGGTAGACTCCAATTTGGAGTTATTATAATCGTCGCATTAGTGAGTTTTTCTTTAAGAATATTAAAAGATTTGATACATTCATCTGAAAAGATAAATGGAGCATCCTTTTCTAGGAGTTTATTCATAGGAGTGGCAATTTTAGAAAAATCTTTTTTGAAACGTTGGTAAAAACCGGCATGCCCTAGAAAACTCCTAACTCCTCAAACATTGGTGGGATGTGAAAGTTTAGCAATTACATCTACTTTAGCTCTATCCACTTCAATTCCTTCCTTTAAAATTTTATGACCAAGAACGATGCCTTCTTTAATCATGAAATGGCATTTCTCCCAATTAAGTACTAGATTTGATTGTTCGCATCTAATAAGTATTCGTTCAAGATTAACTAGACATGATTCAAATGTATCACCGAAGACTGAAAATTCATCCATGAAAACTTCCATGCATTCTTCTATCATGTCGTGAAAAATCGCCATCATGCACCTTTGAAAGGTTGCAGGGGCGTTGCAAAGTCCAAATGGCATGCGTTTGTAAGCAAAAGTACCATAGGGGCACATGAACGTGGTTTTCTCTTGGTCCTCGGGTGCTATTGGAATTTCAAAATATCCGGAAAAACCATCAAGAAAACAATAGTAACTATTTCCGGCTAATCTTTCCAACATTTGATCAATAAAAGTTAAGGGAAAGTGATCTTTTCTGGTGGCATCATTTAATTTTCTATAATCAATACAAACACGCCATCCTGTTACAGTCCTAGTAGGAATAAGCTCATTTTTCTCATTTGTGATAACAGTCATGCCACCCTTCTTAGGTACGCATTGAACTGGGCTTACCCATGGACTGTCAGAGATTGGATAAATTAAACCTGCATCTAGCAGTTTAATAATTTCTTTCTTAACAACTTCTTGCATATTAGTATTTAGTCTTCGTTGGTGTTGCACATACGTTTTATGACCTTCTTCCATAAGGATTTTATGTGTGCAATACGAAGGACTTATTCCTTTAATATCATGAATTTTCCATGCAATAGCTGGTTTATGAGATTTTAGCACAGAAATGAGTTAAGATTTTTCATTTTCAGTAAGAGAAGATGATATTCTTACAGGTAATTCAGATTCACCATGTAAATAAGCATATTCCAAATGGTTTGGAAGTGGCTTTAACTCTAATGTCGGTGGTTCTTCTATCATGATTTATATCGATATCTGTCTTCTTCTTTTAGCATTTGAATTTCTTCTGTTGTTGGTTCATATCCATTAGACATAAGTGTAGCTAACATTTCAGTTTCATCAATTGGTTCAGTTCCTTCTCCTAAAGAACATTCTCCTGTTCCTTGTAATTCTGGAAATTCTTCTAACAATTCTGCATGTGAATCTATAGTTTGAATATAATAACATGTAACATCTGCAGATTGCGGTTGTTGCATTGCTCTATTAACTGAAAAGGTAACACTCTCGTCCTCTATACTTAGGGTCAGTTTCTTACCAAACACGTCTATTATTGCTTTAGCCGTGTTTAAGAATGGTCTTCCTAATATGAGAGGAACTCGAGAATCTTCTTCCATGTCCAGAATAACAAAATCTACTGGAAATACTAAAGTACCAACTTTAACTAGCATGTTCTCCATTATCCCTCTAGGATATTTTACTGATCGATCGGCTAGTTGTATACTTATTCGTGTTGGTTTCAATTCTCCAAGGTCTAGTTTAGCGTATAGCGAATACGGCATTAGATTTATACTAGCACCTAAATCTGCCAATGCTTCTATTGAACTAAGACTTCCCAGAAAACATGGAATTGTGAAACTTCCTGGATCTGATAATTTTTCTGGTATCTTATTCAACAGTACTGCAGAACAATTAGCATTCATAGTAACAGCCGAGAGTTCTTCCATTTTCTTTCTATTTGTGATTAGATCTTTCAGAAATTTAGCATATCTAGTCATTCCTGAAATTACATCAATGAAAGGAAGATTTACATTTATTTGTTTAAACATATCCAAGAATTTGGATTGCTCGGCTTCAAGTCTCTCTTTTCTCATTTTACTCGGCTAAGGAAGTGGTGGTTGGTATGGTTTAACATAAGATTTAGCCTTAACTGCGTTATCTTCATTAACCTTTTCAACTACCAGTTTTGTTTCCTTATCTTACTCAGGTTGTGGTTCTTGTGGAGTAGGAATAGCTTCATCAGAAATTACAGGTATTTCAGGTGGTTTAAGTGTAATACCACTTCTTGTGGTAATGGCTTTAGCTGTTTCATTCCGGGGGTTAGCATTTGTATCACTAGGTAGACTTCCTGGTTTTCTTTCACCTATCAACCTTGCTAGGTTACTTACTTCTTATTCCAGATTTTGAATCGAAGCTTGTTGATTTCTAAATGCTTGAGCATTTTGTTCATTGGTTTGTTTCTGAGATGTGAAAAACTGTGTTTGAGATTCAACTAGCTTCGACATCATGTCTTCTAAATTTGGCTTTTTATCATCGGTTTGTGGTGGTTTATTTTGAAAAATAGGTCTTTGCTGATTGTAAGTATTGTTGGATACTTGCTGATTACTAGGACCTTGTTGATTGTTGTATGGAACATTTCGGTTATAATTCTGATTTTGATTGTAGATTGGTCTTGGCGGTTGATAATTATTCTGATAATTATTTCCAGGCCTTTGGTTTATGTATGAAACACTCTCTCTTTGTTCCATTGTTAGTTCAATACTGAGACAATCTTTTGTCAAATGTGGTCCTCCACACTGCCCACAACTAATTCGTATTGAGTGGATATCCTTAGTCATCTTTTCCATTCGTCTCTCAAAAGCATCCATCTTTGCAGAAATGGAATCTAAGTCATGGCTAGAATCGGCTCTAGCCGCTTTAGATGATCTAACGATATCTTTTTCTTGATGCCACTCATGTGAGTGGGAAGCAGTGTTATAAATAATTTTGTAAGCGTCAGTTGCGGTTTTCTTCATAATGGAACCACCAGCTACTATATTTATGTCTTTTCTTGTAGTGATGTCACATCCTTGGTAGAATATTTGTACTATTTGACAAGTGTCTAAACCATGTTGCGGACATCCTCTTAATAACTTTCCAAATCTTGTCCATACCTCATATAGAGTTTCATTTGGCTTTTGTGTGAACGTAACGATTTCTCCTTGAAGTCTTACGGCTTTAGAAGCCGGAAAGAATTGTTTAAGAAATTTTTCAACTAAGACGTCCCATGTATTAATCGCCCCTTCAGGTAACGATTCTAACCAATCTTTGGCTTCTCCCTTTAAAGTCCAGGGAAATAACATGAGATATATCTGTTCATCCTCCACTTCTCTTATTTTAAATAGTGTACAGATCCTATTAAAGGTACGAAGATTTTCATTTGGATCTTCCTTCGGCGCGCCACTAAATTGGCATTGATTAGTTACCATGTGTAGAATTTGTCCTTTGATTTCATAATCTGGCTCATTAATATCTGGTTGAGTAATTGCGTGACCTTGGCCAGTGCGTTTAGCTCCCATTCGGTCTTCCATACTTAGAGGTTCCAGATTCTCCATGATTGAATTTGTTGAATCTGAATCACTAGAGGATTCTGATTTAATGAGTTGTTCCTCAACAATTTCTTTTTGAATGATTGGTGGTTCCGGAGGAAAGATTAATGGTTCAGGATCTCTGAATTGTCCCTGAATATCCTCCGGATTCTCAATTGTGAGGTCGGGTTCAAAAAATGGATTATCGAAAATTTGAATTGGAGTATTTGGTCGACTGGATGACGTTTCTAAAGAAAAATCAACGGCGACACTATTTGCTAGATGTCTTGATCGAGTTACAGGTGGTGAACGTACAAAAGGTGGTGAACGTTTTGCTCGGTGCATTCACAGAATATCCTATTAGTTATAAAAATAAAAATTATATAAGTTATCAAATTAAAAGACTTTTCTGATTTTGCCCACATTTCGAATAGTCAATAGATGTAGCAGAGAGCTAGAACCCTTTAAATCGGAAGCTCACAACTCAGCCACTAACAAATCCAACTATTACTACGAAGCAGAAAATTTGGATATCAATTTAACCGCTTAAAATAATTTTTCGTTGAAATTTAAAGAAAAAAAAATCTATGTCCTAAAAACTAGAATGTCGAGAAATAAGAAAGAAAAAGAGCGCGTCGAAAAACGTCGAAAAATAAAAGGTCGAAAAATAATAGGCGTCGAAAAATAAAAATAAGAAAGTAGCGCGTCGAAACTCAAAAAGGAACTAAAAACTAAGAATTAAAACTTGCGTCTAAAGATATTAAAGCTTAAAAATGAATTCTATATTCAAAAACGGCAATTACTTAAAAAGGTACCAAAATATAAAAACGGCGTCGCAAAATTCTAAAGCACCTAAATCTTAGTCTAAAGAAAAAGTACTTAAGGGATTTTACGGCAAAGCCTAAAAATCTAGAAATAAAAATAACTATGGCAAAAAACTATGTCTTAAAACTAAATACGAGCGAAAAATACAAATATTACGCTAAAACGAATAAAAAGATACAAAATATAAAAATAAACTTAAAGTTGTAAAAAGTGCAATTTTTATAAAAATATTATTTTTATATTATTTATTTTATAAAAGTATTAATTTTATAATTTATTAAAACTAATTAATACTTAAAATACAAATTAAATAATAAAAACTAAACTTAATTAATTTAAAATTAAACCCTAATTAGGGTTTTAATAATAATAATATTATACTCCGTAATTATTGCTGGAAGGGATCAACTGTGGCGTGTCAGACAGCTTCATGCGGTCGCATGAAGTTTTGCCTTCGGTCTCATGCGAGACTTTGGGCTGCTACAGTACTAGGCCGAAACTTATATATATATATATATATTTTTTGTTTTATCTATTTATATAAAACTTATATTTTTACAAACTAAAATAAATAAAAATAAAGAAACTTTATAAAACTTATATATTTAACAATCTCTTAAAAATATATAAATTTTGTTTTTCTTTTTATATTTTTGAATTTTTAATATTTAAAACGTATATAATTTTTTTTATACAAAGAATTTTAATAAAAAAAAATTTTATAGCGTTGCGCTTTCGGCGTTTTAGTATCCCCGGCAGCGGCGCCAAAAATACTTGATGTTATGCGAGGGGTATATGAAATAGTATTAATTTTTACAAGGAAATACTATTAAATACAATACAATTTTACACAAGTTATTTATTTATTTATAGAGTGGATATACCTAATCGTACAGTAGTGTAGTTTTTAGTAAGTCCGGTTCGTTCCACAGGGATCTTTAAAACAAGCTTAACGCTATATTTTTAAAAACTATATTTGTAAAAATACAAAAATATATAAGTAATATTATTATTATAAAAAGGGGGTTTTTATCGTTTAATGACCGGTTTGTCGATTTTAAAACTTTAGTCGCAGTTAAAACCTAATGTAAAATATTAAAAATAAATATAACTTAATTTAAAGCGTAAAGTAAATAACGATAATGAAATTGCGATAAATAAAAGTGCGATAAAATAAAAGTGCAATTAAATACAATGACAATAAATAAAAGTGCGATAATTAAAAGTGCAATTAAATATGAAATATATAAATTATGCTTATTTAAACTTCCGTAATCATGATGTTCGACGTGTTGTTTTTAGTTTATTCCCATGGGTTAATTGTCCTTTGTCCTGGATTATTCGATATGTCCATACGGATTTGTCCATAATAGTCCATCAGTCATAATCATAAAGTGCGAAAGTCTTCGTCAAATTATTCTTATTCCCGAAGTCAAATATTCCAACTAATTGGGGATTCGAATTGTAACAAGGTCTTAATACTTTGTTTAATGAATACACCAGGTTATCGACTGCGTGTAGTCCAAGGTTTTACTACTTTGTTAACAATTACACCAATTACCCTTGAATGTAATCCACCCCTGTTTCAACAAGTCTATTTACTATTAATCCAATACCGTGTCCGGTAAAATGAACAATTATTGGTATTTATAGATATCCCGTCCACCGTACCCAGTCAAGCGTATGTGGTTATATATAAATACGTCAAATTATATGTCTATATATTAAATCAACGAGGTATCATTTAGTTAATATAAAACCCATTAATAGCCCATAGTCTAATTTCCACAAGTGTCGTTTTTTGTCCAAACCCCAATTATGGTCCAAAGCCCAATTACCCAATTTCAATATTTAGCACAACATCACGATTACTTCGGCATTAAATAAGCATAATAATAATTTAGCTACGAGACATTAAATTAAAAAGGTTGAACATAACTTACAATGATTAAAAATAGCGTAGCGTTACACGGACAGAATTTCGACTTACACCTTTACAACATTCGCTAACATACCCTTATTATTAGAATTAAAATTAAAATTAAAATTAAAATTATAATATATATATATATATATATATATATATATATATATATATATATATATATATATATATATATATATATATATTACGAGTGAGAGATAGATAGATGGTATATATTGTGTAAAAGATCAACCAAAACTGCGAAATTTATAGGATGTCACCTGTCACTGTTCACCATGCGATCGCATGGAGTTTAGGCTTTCAGGCCATGCGATCGCATGGCCAATTTTTCCAGCTCACATGAGCTTGTTTCTATCTTGCTGACGGTTTTAAATATAATATATAATATATAAATAATTTTAAGAATTATTTAAATATTATATTATATTTATGTGCATAGTTGACTTGTAATTTTTAGTCCGTTGCGTCGAGCGTTGAGAGTTGACTTTGGTCCCAGTTCCGGATTTTAGAACGTCCTTGCGTATAATTTAATATCTTGTACTTTGCGTTTTGCGTCTTGTACTCTTGTAATTTTGAGACGTTTCTCATTAATAATTGGAACCACTTTGATTGTATTTTGTACTTTTGAGCTTTTTGGTCGTTTGCGTCTTCAATTTGTCGAATCTATCTTTTGTCTTCACCTTTTATTATTTAAACGAATATCACTTGTAAATAGAACAATTGCAACTAAAAGCTTGTCTTTCTTGAGGGATAATGCTATGAAATATATGTTCGTTTTTAGCATTATCAAATACTATATATATATATATATATATATATATATATATATATATATATATATATATATATATATACACACACACATTAATTATTTTAAATATATACAAAATAAATATAGATAACATATAAGTTAAGATATAAAACATAAATAAAATATATATACTTTAATTAAGATTTAGTATAAATTTTATATATAACTACAACACTAATATATAAATAATTTATATAATTAATAGATAGAATTATTTGATTCTATGTGTTAATATATACAATTGATATAGGTTCGTAAATCCGAGGCCAACCATGCACTGTTCAGTTCCGTCGTATGCATATTTTACTACAAATATCGTATCATGAGTTCATTCGATCCCTTTTTATTAAATGTTTTTTACAATATATATTTTAGGGCTGAGAATACATGAAATGCTTTTATAAATGTTTGACGCGATAGACACAAGCAAAACATTCCTCAAATGAATTATGATACAGACGAGAAGTTCTGTAGGTTATTATAAGTCCCTAATTATTATAGCTTGGTAACCTAAGAATTAGTTGGACGTTATAATTGCCACTAATTGACACGAATCCTAAAGATAGATCTATGGGCTTTGACACGCCCCAGTCAGAGAATTTGAACTGCTTTAGTACTTCGAGGTTTATATATTTATAGGTGGGTATAGGATACGGACCCATTTGTGCCAAGCATATTTAAATCTTGTGGTCTTTCAAAAGTACTGAATTTTATTGTTTATGATAAACCTATGAACTCACCAACCTTTTGGTTGACACTTTTAAACATGTTTATTCTCAGGTATTAAAGGAATCTTCCGCTGTGCATTTGCTCATTTTAAAGATATTACTTGGAGTCATTCATGGCATATTTCAAATGACATTTCATTCAAGTCGTAGAGTTCAAAAAGACTGTTATTAAGTAAATGGCAAATTAGTCATTCATATTATTGGAAAACGTACATCATTTGTATCGAAAGGTTATATTTTGAAATGAGTTGTCTTTTAAAATGAATGCAATGTTTGTAAAACGTATCATATACAGGTCAGTGCCTCGCAATGGGACCAGATGTTGATGTATCGTCCATATGGATTTGGACAGGTCTCGACATGTGGTATCAGATGTTGGTCTTAGCGAACCAAGTCTTGCATTAGTGTGTATAACTGATAGTTGTTAGGATGCATTAGTGAGTCTGGACTTCGACCTAAGCTGCATGTCAAAAAGCTTTGCTTATCATTTCTTGTCGGAAAATACATGCTTATCATTCTTAAGTCTAAACACATCCTACTGTATTTATTGCTTAGATAGTGTGTAGACAAATTCATATCTTAGCGTATCAATTACTACAAACTTTTCCTGATAGCTTCCGTAAGTTCCTCCGTAATCTACGGGATCTCCTGTACTATATAGGTATTCTATGTAATTAGAATATCATCCGATATCCGAAAATCATTTCATATCGAATATCCTTTAACTAACCGTGTAAGATGAATTCTGCAACCAGTTTAAGTTCCTCGGATTTCGACAGCTATTCCGATATGGATTTCCACTCAAGCTCCGAAAGCAGTGTAACCGGAATGGATCAACCAATCAGCCATCATCAATTCTGGAGGAATTGGGGATGGGTTCGTAGTCGAATTAATCAATGGAGATGAGAAGAGGGCGATCCTTTCCACCAACCAAATTTCCCTCTGGGCAAAGAACCTGAAGCACTTACCGGAGAACCAGTCCGAAACACCATTTTCACCTTCATTTCTAAAATATCTCACAATGATTATATATTATCTAGAATTCTAAACTATATTCATCCGCATCACACATCTCAACACCACAATCTATATCTCGAGCATGATCTTCATTCTACATATCTTTCTACATCATTTATCTTCATTCTACATAGCGATTATGGAATCTCTAATGTTTTAGAGATTATGTATTCTAGTTTTAACGGTAAATCAAATGAGATTAATATCATATTGACTCATTAAATCCATGATTACATATGAAGAAATATATATATAAATATATTTTCATAAAGATTGTAACTAAAATTCTTTTGTATAAACTATTAATGATGAGGATATTTTAACGGGTAGGTAATACCCGGAGAATATTTAGATTTCACATTAATATGATACACTGTACATTCTTCGATTCTGATTCAACAGTCATTTACTATTCTACTTACATTTACAGATATACGTATCCGTTCACCGCAGAATAACCATTTTCATTCAAATTCAATTTCATATTCGAATTTTGACCGGTCATAATCCAAGTCAAGATTTAACATGTGACATAATGAAGAAATTATTGACAGAATAAAATTGATTAGAAACAAACTAATTAACTATATGAAATTTTGTTAAGAATCCACGCTAACAATATCTTAACTAACTGTTCCTATATCCGTTATGACTATTTACTTATTACATTTTATTTATTGTCATTTTAATTATCGCAATTTTAATACTCGCAATTTTATTTATTGTCATTTAAATCCTGTTATTTATTATACGCACTTTAAATACTTTCATAATATATAGTTATGCAATACATCGAATAAATCAGGACACATGTACACAATACGTCGAGATTACTTCAAAGACAATAGTTGTACAATGGGTCGTGATTGAGTCTTAGGCAATACGTATACAATACGTCGATTAATTCTAAGATTTTATATTGGACTATTGGACTATATTGGGACTACTAACTGTGGACTACTAATATTGGACAATTAAAAAGTATTAAAATATTGATTATAACATATGAAACTAAACATTTCTTCAAGTTTGCCACTTGATTTCATCTTAAACAATCTTTTGTATCTTGACGATTACAATCTACGTTTAAATTCTTCAAAATTTCCTGAAAACACCACAGATCGATAACCAATGATTCAGATTCGTTAACCTTGAGAATACTGATGAAGCAGCAAAAGCTATAGATGGTCTTAATGGCTAAAAGCTTGATAATAAGAATGGTGTGTTGTAAAAGCTCAGATTTGGAACTGAAAAATGGATTGAGCAAACCCTGAAGGAGACTATGGACAAATCACAAGGATTAAACCTGTACTTAAAGAATCCAGATGATTCGTATCCGATGAAATCTTTAGTGAATCATTGTTCCTTACTTAATCTAAATTCTTACGGGAAAATTTTCTTCATCATACTTCGATCTTAGAAATTCCAAAGTATCATCGAATCTTTCAGTATAAATATCTTCAATATTTCTGAAGATATCTTTATAGCTATTCTTGTCTAAAATTATTGATCTCTTCGTGCTATCTGTGTTACACCATAAAGGAAACAGTTTTAGTTTCTTTATTCGGTAAAATTCGAGTTTAAATTATGAATGTTTTCTTGGAGAAATACTAGGAATTGAAGCATGAGTTAGTATAATATAATGATGCATGGCTAACGTGATTATATTACAGTAAGTCATGTTGAATTTCTAATGGGGCATGATGATTCACAGATCATACCCTCATCATGTGCCATGTTACATAACTCTTTCATTCTATTTAACCTCTAAACATATCAAAAAAGTATTTTCTTGATATTTCTATCTTTCTGTAATTTCTGGTAATTTACCAAATCAAATCGTGCTACTACATTTCCTTTCTGTTTAAAACATTTTTTTTAAATCCCTTAAATTCCGAAATTCCAGCATGACTACGTCAAAAGTCAAGACGAATCTTATTTTCTCATTTTGTGATAGCTTCACTCGTACTCTTCGCATGATCGAATTGTTCTATCTATATTACTCAATGATGATAAAACTCTATTTATCAACTCATATTCGTCATGAAAACATTCTTGTTGTCAACCATGACGACTACATTCAAATTTCGGGACGAAATTTCTTTAACGGGTAGGTACTGTCACGACCCGAAAAATTTCGAATTATTTTTAACTCAAATCTCTAATGATTTAATATTTTTGACACGATAAGCAAAGTATGGAATGTTGAGTCTCAAATATTTTGAACTGTTTTCATATATTCATTTACCCTTCGACCATTTTCGATGATTCACGAACAATTAGTTGTAAATAGATATGTGTGTGTGTGTGTGTGTATATATATATATATATATATATATATAAATATTAATTGGAAATATAATTTGAAATATTATATGTTCTTGTTATTAAAATGAATTATGTAAAATAAAATAAAAATACGATATTATGATAATTATTATTTAAAACATATCTGTTTATTTAAATAAAGTATATTAAGTATATATTTTGTAATTTTGAATTTATTTAGTAACGACAGTAACACTCAATTGCCATTCCATGGTTATTTAAACAATTTAAATACGAAATTTAGTCCGTAAAAGATGATGGCTAATATATTCACACGTTTTGATTATTAAATATATTATAATTATTATTATATTATTATTCTTAACTTTATGTTACTGTTAAACTAATTGAATTCGGTTTATTGTATCACCTTTTCATCCCACTAATTGAATTAGAATCTGCATATTATATGTCACGAGATCTTTAGTGTTTTGATTGATTGCTTTATCATCTTTATATATATATAAACATGATACATAAGCATAGGCATATACTTAATCAATTATCCCTCTTTCTTTCTTTCTTTGTTTAAACGTCCAAACAATAGACACCACCACCATGATTCAAACCAACACCCCATCGGCTTATAGCCGATCACCATCACTACCACCATGTTCAACCTCTCCACGACACCACCCATCATCACCCTTGAACCACAACCACCATCATGATCATTCTTCTACAACTGCTACTGCACCCATTTATGATTTCCTGTACAGTTTCAAAATAACCACCATCAACAACCACCCAAACCTGCAACAACAATGGCTGCTACGATTGTTTTATACTTACTACTTCAGATCGCCTTTTACTTATCACCTTACACCACCACCGGTCATCACCTTCACCCACTTCACACCCGATGAATCACCACCTTTACAACAACCCTTAAAAACCCTACTGCTCCTACATGGATCAATTACAAACCAAACCCAATATGATTAGGACGGCCTTGTTGCTGCTTATTCGGGTTCAACTTACAACAAATCGAAAACCACCACAAGATCACCACGAGACACCACCATCGTTAACTTATTTTTTTCATTTCCTGTTTGAATCACAAACCACCCACAACCACTTCTCTCTCTAACTCTCTCTTTCTCTCTCCAACTCATGTACATGAAAGCCACCATAACCATCATCATCCGTCACTTCTGTTTTTGCTGTTTCTATTTGAAGGTCACCAAACAAAAATCACCACCAACTTGTCACCATTCGAAGCTGCTGCTACAGCAGCTTTACTACAGTTGCAATCGATGATGAAGAGGAACAGTGTTAACCGGTGATGCTACAGTAACAATTACTCAAGAATACACGAAATGCATAGCTGAGTACACGAATCGTGTAATTCGTTCACTATATTACACAGAATGTGTGGATTAATACGCGAATCGTGTAGGAAGATGACGGTGATTATTTTGGTACTGCAGTACGAGTTCTACTTGTGTTTCAGCGAACAAAATGATGATATTAATGGTGATGTTTGATGATGATGATTGGTAAGTAATGATGATGATAGTATTTCTGTGATGATGATGATGAAGATGACGAGAGGAGTTTGATGATGACCGAAGGTTGTATTGATGACAAAGCTCGATGATTATGATAATCGTTGGTTTTGATTATGACGATACGAACGGGTAACGATGATAGTTAAGATTGATAATGATGATGAAACCGTTGAAGTAAAGATGATGATGATGGAATGACTATGATGGTTACTATGTCTCCAGCTTGTATAGATTTTGAAGAAGAAGAATAAGACAGACGAATACATTAGTTAATAGATGCGGTGTGTGAATTAAAATAGAAATGAGAAGCAGAGCAGATGGTAAGGCGTGTTTGGGTTTAACCGAGAGGTCTCGGGTTCGAACCCAGACTGTGGCAGTTTATCTTTTTTTTTTTTTGAAGCTTTTCTTTTAAAGGTAGTAATATTATTATTATTATTATTATTATTATTATTATTATTATTATTATTATTATTATTATTATTATTATTATTATTATTATTATTATTATTATGATTATTATTATTATTAATTATTGTTATTATTATGTTAACTATTATTATTTCTAACATTATTATTATTATTATTTTATCATTAATATTATTATTATCATTATTATTATTATTATTATTAATATTAGTATTAATATTAGTATTATTATTACAACAAATATTATTATTACATATAACAAACTAGTGATTTTTGATATATATATATATATATATATACATACATTAATTATTTTAAATATATACAAAATAAATATAGATAACATATATGTTAAGATATAAAATATAAATAAAATATATATACTTTAATTAAGATTTAGTATAAATTTTATATATAACTATAACACTAATATATAAATAATTTATATAATTAATAGATAGAATTTTTTGATTCTATGTGTTAATATATACAATCGATATAGGTTCGTGAATCCTAGGCCAACCATGCATTGTTCAGTTCCGTCGTATGCATATTTTACTATAAATATCGTATCATGAGTTCATTTGATCCCTTTTTATTAAATGCTTTTTACAATATATATTTTGGGGCTGAGAATACATGAAATGCTTTTATAAATGTTTGACGCGATAGACACAAGCAAAACATTCCTCAAATGAATTATGATACAGACGAGAAGTTCTGTACGTTATTATACCGAATATTTTCCCTGATTATTATAGCTTGGTAACCTAAGAATTAGTTGGACGTTATAATTTCCACTAATTGACGCGAATCCTAAAGATAGATCTATGGGCTTTGACACGCCCCAGTCAGACAATTTAAACTGCTTTAGTACTTCGAGGTTTATATATTAAACAGATGAGAGGTTCTGTATTTATCACACTGATTGCTTTATGCCTGTATGTTTTGGGGATATTCTTTATGCGCATTATATGTTAAGTTCGGTTACCAAGCAAGGTTATATATAGAGAGAATGATTTTTACACATAGGTTATGTGTATGTTATTTTGTACACGAGATATGTGTACGGTTATTCAGATTTATGAAAAATGGTTTCGTACACGAGATAGGTGTACTGTATTTAAAAATTGCATGGACATTACAGGTGGGTATAGGATACGGACCCATTTGTGCCAAGCATATTTAAATCTTGTGGTCTATCAAAAGTACTGAATTTTATTGTTTATGATAAACCTATGAACTCACCAACCTTTTAGTTGACACTTTTAAACATGTTTATTCTCAGGTATTAAAGAAATCTTCCACTGTGCATTTGCTCATTTTAAAGATATTACTTGGAGTCATTCATGGCATATTTTAAATGACGTTGCATTCAAGTCGTCGAGTTCAAAAAGACTGTTATTAAGTAAATGGCAAATTAGTCATTCATATTATTGGAAAACATACATCATTTGTATCGAAAGGTTATATTTTGAAATGAGTTGTCTTTTAAAATGAATGCAATGTTTGTAAAACGTATCATATAGAGGTCAGTACCTCCCAATGGGACCAGATGTTGATGTATCGTCCATATGGATTTGGACGGGTCTTGACAAGGGTTAACTATATAGGCACTTTTATCCCACGTTACTGAGCAAATATACAAAAATACGAACCTGAGTTATATTTACCACTTACTTGTTAAAAGGAAGACTAGTAGGTGAGCTATAGCTAGGAAACCCAGCTATATATAAATAATAAAACCACTACTCTATTTTGGTAACTGATTCTGACGTTTTGCGATCTAACGACACCGCACAAATAAAACCGTCCATTTTAGTCATATCATTAAACATTAACTAAATTTTGGGACTTGTGTTCCCGATGTTGTAGACTTGTACTTGATGTATTTTGCATTATGTTTAAAATCTACGCACGTTATGATGACCCAAAACTTGTGATGTTGCAATTATTGGTTAATTGTAAAAAGAAATGGTATGTCACATTTTTACAAATTAACTTAGTAATCAGTTTGAGAACATTTCAAGTATGGCTTGCTTTGGAAGATGCATTCAGTCATGACTTTTCTGACTGTGTCCATTCTCTTCATGATCAGTTGCAAAATCTATAAATAGGCATCTACACTGTATCAGAATTTGGCAAGAAATTTAAAGCTCTATGTGATCAGTTAGCAGCTATTGCTCATCCACTTGATGAACTTGACAAGTTCCATTGGTTTAATTGTGGCTTCGGGCTGTTGTTTGAAACTTTTTCCACTATGTAACGGGCGATTAAACTGAGATTGTTAGGACCCCGAAATGTATATAGTGTTAATGTGAAATAAGCCTAAATGATAGTTCCTTAGAAGAAAGCTATATAAGGAACCTTAGTAGTCCTAATTAGATAGCCATTGCATTGTAAACTAGTTTAAGAAGCTGTGGAATGTAAATTTACCGATTCACTCTAATACCAAGTATGTTCTTTACCTTACCGAGTCTCACTCAATCTTACCACATCTTCAATTCTCACTATGATCTGACCTATCATTTGGTATCAGAGCTTCCAGGGAGTGATTTTACATCACTATATCAATCCAAAGATTGAAAATTACAGAATCTGTTCACTCTCGGTTAGATTGAATCACATTCGGTATCATCGAAAGTGATAATCTGACGTTCAGATTCTTGTGATAAGTTCAGCAAAGAATGATGTGTGCAAGGTGTAGTATGAAATAGATTATATTTTACTACAAAACACTATTAAATACGATACAATTTTATACAAGTTATTTATTTATTTATTGAATGGGATATACCTAAACCTTGCTACAACACTTATAGGCAGTGTACCTAATCGTAGAGTAGTGTAGTTTTTAGTAAGTTCGGTTCGTTCCACAGGGATCTAGCTGAGTTTAACGCTATATATGTTTTAAACTATATTTGTATATAAATATATTTATATAAGTAGTTGTATTATTATTATTATTATAAAAGGGGGTTTTACAGTTTAATGACCGGTTTGTCTATTTTATGTCTTAAATCACAATTAAAACCTAATGTAAAATATTAAATATAAATATAAATATAACTTAATTTAAAGCGTAAAGTAAATGACGATAAATAAAAATGCGAAAAAATAAAAGTACGATAATTAAAAGTGCAATAAAATAAAAGTACGATAAATAAAATGACGATAAATAAAAGTGCGATGAGATATAAAATAAAGGAATTATGCTTATTTAAACTTCCATAATCATGATGTTTGACATGTTGATTTTAATTTATTACCATGGGTTAATTGTCCTTTGTCCTGGATTATTCGATATGTCCATCTGGTTTTGTCCATAATAGTCCATCGGTCATATTATAAAGTGCGAGAGTCTTCGCCAAATTAACCTTATACCGGAAGTCAAATATTCTAACTAATTGGGGATTCGAACTGTAACAAGGTCTTAATACTTTGTTTAATGAATACACCAGGTTATCGACTGCGTGTAATCCAAGGTTTTAATACTTTGTTAACAATTACACCAATTACCCTTGAATGTAATCCACCCCTGTTTTAATGAGTCCAGTGACTATTAATCCATCCCCGTGTCCGGTCAAATGAATAATTATTAGTATTTATAGATATCCCGCCCACCATACCCAGTCAAGCGTATGTAGTTATATATAAACACATCAAATTATAAATCTCTATATTAAATCAACGAGATATCATTTAATTAATATAAAGCCCATTAATAGCCCTTAGTCCAATTTCCACAAGTGTCGGTCTTTTGTCCAAACCCCAATTATGGTCCAAAGCCCAATAACCCAATCTTAATATTTAGTCCAACATCACGATTACTTCGGCTTAAATAAACATAATAATAACTTAGCTACGAGACATTAATTTAAAAAGGTTGAACATAACTTACAATGAGTATTAATCGCGTAGTGTTACACGGACAGAATTTTGACTTACAAACTTAAAACATTCGCCACTATAACCTTATTATTATTAACTTAATATTAAAATTATAATTAAAATATAAATATAAATATATTGAGAGAGAGTAAGAGATCAGTTGATGAAGGTGTACATTTACTCGTCCGAAATCGTGGTATTTATAGGACCTGACCACACTTTTTGGCTCATGCGATCGCATGAGATTAACTCATGCTAGCCATGCGATCGCATGGCCCTCTGGGACAGCTCACAATGATTTGTTTTCTAGTTTGCTGACAGTTTTTAATAATATAATATAATATAATATATATAATTTTATATAATTATATATATATATATATATATATATATATATATATATATATATATATATATATATATATATATATATATATTATATTCATGTGTATAGTTGACTTGTACTTTCAGTTTCGTTGAGTCGCTCGTTGAAAGTTGGTTCATGTCTCGATTTTGGATTTTCGAACGTCCTTTCGTACGATTTAATATCTTTTACTTTACGTTTTGCGGCTTATACTCTTGTAACTTTTAGACGTTTCTCAGCAATAATTTGAACCACTTGGATTGTACTTTGTACTTTTTAGCTTTTTGGTCGTTTGCGTCTTCAAATCGTCGAATCTGTCTTTTGTCTTCACCTTTTAATATTTAAACGAATATCACTTGTAAATAGAACAATTGCAACTAAAAGCTTGTCTTTCTTGAAGGATAATGCTATGAAATATATGTTCGTTTTTAGCATTATCAAATATTCCCACACTTGAGTGTTGCTTGTCCTCAAGCAATATAGAACTTGAATATAACTTTACTAGAATCACTTCTTTATTCTTCACACTTTGTACATCAGTGATTTTAATACGGTGGTATGAACAATGATAGTAACGATGTGGTTTACAGTCCCACATGACTATAAAAATTTAGATCCTTTAAGGAAATTGGATCTTTATGAAAACATTTGATCTTTTGAAAATTCTAGCTTTTACCCTAGATAAGTTTTCTAGAATAACCCTTCATCGGTGTTTGTAAAATGTTTTTTGTGGGTTTTGTGGGTTTTAGATTTTAAAATTTTAGCTCAAAACTTGCGGTTTTGTGTCACCCACTTGCTAACCTTGTATTAGGAAAGCACACGTCCAGTATACTTGCTCCGTATATTACCTTTCGGTAAACTACCGTCCGGTTGTAAAGGAAAGCGTTGAACAAGCAACTGTTAAGGCAATGTCTAATGACATGCTTTTGATTATGGTCTATATCGTGTTGGATACACTTACTATCCTTTGTAGGAGCAATAGTAAAAATCACCCTATAGTTTTTCGGTCTGGCACAAGGTCCTGTCTTTGACCATGCTATGCAACCACCATTCTTACGGTTGACACCCGATTTGGTTCAGGTGACCTAATGAATTCCAGGTAAACTCCTAGAATTTTACGTTCAATGGTAATGAACTCATTGAAAATGGATTTTCAGAAAACAAATTGGTTTGTAATTTGATCAAAATATTTTCTCGTTCAAGCTCGAGTTTAGATATCATCGAATTCCATGAGTTTGTAATTCTCAATCTTTAAAGTCAATCTCAAGGATTGAGTAATATCATGCTTAAAAGCTGATTTTTGATCTTTAAGGAGATCCTTTCTGGGGATCTAATTCATTAGTCTTATAAGCTAATTTGCACGGTGCCCCCCCCATTATACGAGACAGATCCTCTCATGGATAGGATAAGTCTGACCACTTGGTAACCCTGTTAGATGCTGAGGTCCGTGGATTTTCAGCTGATTTTCGAGAAAACTTTTCAAGGTTTTTCGTAGACTCTACAACTGGTCTGGACGACAAATTCCAGACCGAAATCAAGAAGCGCGTGTCTTTTTCTCGGAAGACTTTACTTCCTTTTAAATTCTATTTATATTACAATAAACTGGGTAAAACTGATTAATATCGTCCAAAACAAAAGTATCTTCACTTATTTGTACAAAAATATGTGATATATGTTTTAAATAACTTGGTAAAAAAATTTTCACACTTGGCTTTTATTTTTCTTTCTTTGTCTGTTTATTCTCTTCTATTCCATTTTAAACGAATTCAAGCATTTTGGGTTGTTTCTCAATTTATGTCCTTTCCGAGGTAACAATAATTTCGGTGTTAATACCTAGTTTTATTGTTCATAAATATGTATAAACATGATTTTGAGTTCATTTAGTTGAAAAAATTTTTAAAAATTTTACTAGAAGTGGGTAGTCAGTATATAAGACTAGGGCTGTTCTTTATTATCAGAGAGCACTAGATTCTAATACAACTACTGCATTACTAGTAAAGTTTAACGGTGGCTATTAAACCAAGTGTATAAGTCAACAATTTTAAAACCGAAATAATTTAATCACTTCCCACACTTAAGATCTTGCAATGCCCTCATTTGTAAGAAATCAGTAACAATTTAAATTATTGAGGGTGATTAAGTTAGAAAAATGATTAAATTTTACCAAAGTTTCCAAACATATTGTTGTTTGTTTGAATGATAAATGGTGCACATCATTTCTTCATTCCTGCAGTTGTTATTTCACATATATTTTGCATCTTGTCGTCAAAATTAGTTGCTTTTGCTGAACTTAATGCCAGTCTTTGAAAATGCGCTGTTTTACCCTGATGTGTACATGAGATAAAATACATACAATACAAATATAAACATGCATGGTAATTTGAAATGGGACTTAATATCCCACTTTCAAATTACAAAAATGAAATATTAGTACAAAATAATAAAAATGTTAAACATTACATAAAAGTATCAAAATGTTAAATGCTCAACATAAATAGATAAAAGTAATAAAAGATAAGAAATCACCAATTGAACACTATTGATTTGGATAGGGATTCCAGTTCATATCATCGCTCGGGTTCCATGGTTGGTGATAGGTGTCCTGGTAGGCTTGATTGGGGTCGTACAAGTCAAAGGGTGGTCGCATGTCGGGCTGATGTGGTGGATAAAAAGCAGGCCGAGTCGGGATATAGTTATTTGGTACCTGATATGATAGCTGGCTCATGATTTGGTCCTGATGAACTTTCTAGCTATCGTGTTGGCGTCGCCTGGAGTTCTCATACTGATGATGCCTATCCTGGTTATTCATTTCCACATCATCTACATTCTGGAAGACATCAATATAACTATCCCTAATGACATCCCTAATGTCATCTGCTTCCTCTATCTCCTCATCCAAACCCCTTTCTACCTGTGGATGGGTGCCCTGATATGGTATTGGCATATTATGCCTCCGTTTTAGTACCTTTGCACCCTGATAAACCTGCAAGCCTATGCTCTCGGCTTGTTCCTCAATCTCTACCATCGGAACCCCATGCTCTTTATCTACACCTAAGTACTCTCCAATCAGAGTAACAAAAATACCTCCCCCTATAATACTTCCTGCTTGCATACCCTCAACAACTTTAGATAAATAGTGGCCTACGCAATAAGGAATGTTAACAAAGCTCCTCGGGTCTCGAATACACTTAAGGTAAAATAAATCGTTTAAGGTAATTTTTTCCTTATTTCTACCCCTTGTGTAATTGAGTTCGCTAAGAATCTATGTATTATCCGAAGCTCTGCTCTCAATATGTAAGTAAGAGTGTCTTCCACCCCGCGTAAATTCCCTAAATTGTGACATACGCCTCCATATGGCGTTAGCGTTAAAATTCCTATCTACTCTTTCACCTTCAGTAATTAAACTATTACAATCAGGTGTAATAATCTCAGCGGGGGTGTAGATTAATAAAGCTCTAGCCATGTCCAACATAGATATTCTATACATTGTACCTCCTAAAAGAAATCTAATAAAACTTTTATCTCCTATCATAGTAACTTCATTATTTAACTCTATAGTGCTAAGAAATTCAACACACCATTCTCTATATATAGTTCTACGTGTAGTAAATAAGCGGATCCAATCGTTAAATGTAGATCTACCATACCTCTGGACTAGTAAATCCCTAACCGGTTCGGCTAGGTGAACCGCTTCCAAAGGCTCCCAATCGATTACCCGAGGCATTTCAATATTTTTGTGGTAAACAATGTGCATGTTCTTTTGAAATTTTGGGTATTCAGTCCAACAACGATAGAATCTTAGGTTTGGATGTAACTGTTGGTAATCGATAAGTAGGTGCATAATCCTCGGGTGAGGTTGAAATTGACGATAATGAGTGTAAAACATTGGTTCCGCCTCATAATATAGCATGTGTTGATCATTATGTTGTTGTTGTTTAGGTTGTGGTTTCGATTGTGGTTCTTGATCAGGTTCTTGTTCATGTTCTTGTTCATGATGTCTAGACGATGATGCACCGTCCGTATCTTTATTTCTCTGCAAAACACATTAAACACAAAATTTGTGCATCCAAATATGCATTAGTGTTAGCAAAATAACAAATTAAAACAATTACAATAACATGTTTAATCCATATTAAACTTATACTTATTTTCATATTTTTATTAATTCTACAATTTTTCAAATAAGTATATATGAAAAGGTATACAAAGTTCATAAGCATTCAACTCAAATAACATGTTAAAATAACCATTACTAGCAATTAAATAAGTTTCAAATGGCAATTACATCAATTTAATTAAGTTCATGAATTTTAAACTTAAAAAGTCCACTTTGATGTTCAAAAATCATGTTTAGGATCAAAGTTTGGATCATTTATCAACCTAAACATGTTACACTACTTAATTTAGCAATAATTCGTAACAAAAAATCGGCCATAACCTGTTTATATCAAAAAGCCCCAAATTGCTCAAGAACACAAACCCTAGATTTTTAAAAATTTTGAAGTTTAATGCTTCAAATCATGACAAATAGCATCAAACTATGTTATACAAGCATAATATAATAATAATTTAACTCTAATTAAGCTAGAAATTATCAAAATTAAATTAGGTAAAATAGTTGTAATTATCACTAAAACTGAGAAATTAAAGAGTTTAGGGGTGAAATTTCTACCTTTTTGCTTCCCCATCTGAAGAGAGGCATGTTTATAGGGGATTATAGCAAAAAATTTCGTGAATTTTGGTTAAAAATTGAAGATTTGAGGACTGTTTGTGGGTGTTTGCTAGTGGTTGTGTGTGTAAGTGTGAGACAGAGAACCAGCTCGTGGCCTTTTGTTCCTGACCAGTTTTGGGCTTCCATGCGATCGCATGGTTTTACAGTACAAACCCCATGCGATCGCATGGGGTGTATATATATATATATATATATATATATATATATATATATATATATATATATATATATATATATATATATATATATATTTAAATAAAACCTTTCACTTATAAAACAATTAATTAATTAATTTAAAATTTTGTTTCTTTTTGGATTGAGGGCGTTTCGGTACGTTTACCTAGTTCGTCCCTCGACTAAATTTTAAAATTTGTCATTTTAAAGCGTTTGTTTTAAAAGCAAAGATTTTTGAGTTTTTTTAATTTTTTGGCATACTTTAAATCAATAATTAAAAATGATGATAACAAAATTTCTCGTCCCGCCTTCGGGTAAAGCAATTTCGGTTCAACGACCTAGTCTTCAACTCACGACAAATTTTAGAAATCAATTCTTTAAGTTAATGAAATAAAGTAAATTTTGTTTTTAAATTCACACCAAACTTAAATTTAAAATTTTAAAATTTCATATAAATATTATTTATATACATTAGTTTACAAACTTACATTTAAAATATTATAATTATATATTGGTTTTTAAAAATTTACAATAATATTTATTAATTTTAAAAACAAGGTAAAAATCAAATAAAAATCTTTTTGGACTTTTATCCCACTTTAATCAATCAAATATTAACAAAAATATACGTCCCTCTTTTGGGTAAAGTAATTTCAGCTAAATTACCTAGTTTTACTCCTGACGAATTTCTGAAATATTTTGGATTGATTGATTAAAGATATTTATACCTTATGAATAAACGGTAAATTTTGCAGTGATGTAATAAATTTTTGTATGATATCAATAATTTCGGTTTCGCATACCTACTTTTATTGAATATCAATTTAATACTTTATAGCGAACGATTCAGCGTTTATTATCAAAAGGTTAAAAGCAATAAATAAAAACTGTACATACTTACTTGTGAGAAAGAATTCTCAGAGACCTTCTTTAGTTGACTCATAGGAGAGTCGTTTGATTTGGTTTTCCATTGCGACATAAGCGTAACCTCGAATTTTCAATAACTTTTCTTCTAAACATATTAACGGTCCTTCTCTGCATAAAGTAACGAACTCGATATTGGAATGTGTTTGATTGTTCAAACATTTCCCTTCGTGTGACCATTTTCCGCATTTATGACATCTTTCAGGGTGTCGTGCTCTTCTTTTTGTTGCGAATTTTGATTTTCCTTTACCAAAATATGTCTTATGATGATCTTTCCTGAGTTCTTTCCTCACTTCGTCCATTTTTCCTCTTATGAATGATACCAATTCACTTGGGAAAGTGTTATTATTACGTTTAGTAATCATAGCGTGTAGTAGTAGACCATGGGTCAGATCAAAGGAATTCTTCATCTCGTAAAACATAAAAGAAATAAAAATTCAGAATGGAGGGAGAAGACTAGTTCTTTAGGGTCTGCTAGGGAAAAACCATTCGGATTCCATTTTTGAGAACTACACGAAAACAGAAAATCTAACCCTAGACAACATTATATTATCCTTTAAAACATTTGAATCTCCCCACACTTAGTTAGATGTGGTATCGAAATTGTGATTAACTTCATTATTAACTTCAATTGGAACATCAACAACTTGCATATCTCTGACTTTTACTTCAAGCCATTTGTTGATTTCCTCTGTAACATTCACAAATTCAATTAACATCGCATTTTCTTTAGGCGACAAATTAGATACTAATCGGTTACATAACTTAAAGTTCCCCTTAATCCTAGCATCTTGAATCTGTTTATAAAGTTTCTTCGTTGAACTATTAAAAACGGGTCCATCTAATTTTGTATCAACAACGGGGTTCTTTGTTATCAGGTCATCATTGGGTGTTGCTTCATCTTCCACACACTTAGGTGTTTTTATTGGTTCAACAGTTTTGGTTGGTGGAGATCTAAAATTTCGAATCACAAAGGTGACCGATTTATCACCAAGCCTAAGTGTCATTCTACCTTCTCTTACATCAAAGAATGCTTCAGTGGTTGCTAAAAATGGGCGACCTAAAATTAGAGGAATATCAAGGTCTTCCTCCATAATAATAACTATGAAATTTGCAGCAAAGGTCAAACTTCCCACTTTAACATGTAAATTATTGGCTATTCTAACCGGGTGTTTAATGGTTTGATCAAATAATTGAACACCTATTCTGGTTGGTCTTAATTTACCCACACCTAGTCTTTTGTATAAGGAAAGAGGCATAACGTTTGCACTTGCTCCTAAATCTGCGAGCCCATTATACATAGCACCATCATTAAGCAAGCAAGAAATGATAAATTCACTTGGGTCTCCTACTTTAGTAAGTAGAGTTGGTTTGATAACCTTTTTTGGGTGATCTTTTCTTGGTTCTTTCACTTCTACTTGAACTTCTTGTTCACATTTTACCCTTTTTCTTGGAATGGGAGGTTTATATAGAAATTCTACATCATCACTCCAATTTGAAGCCTCCCCATCTTCCACTTTTAGTTTTTCATATGTCGTTGAAAACATATTTATGTTTTCATTCTGAGGGTTTTCTTGGGTGGTGAAATTATGATTGACTTCATTGTCAACTTCCCTCGGACTATGAATATAGTGTTTAACTCTGTGACCATTAACTTTAAATTCAATCCCATTTGAATTTATCAATTCTATTGTTCCATATGGGAAAACTCTTTTGACTATAAATGGTCCAGACCATCTTGATTTCAATTTTCCAGGAAATAGCTTGAATCGTGAATTGAAAAGAAGAACTCTGTCTCCTTCCTTAAATTCTTTTTGAAGTTCTGATTCTTTTATCATGCCATTTCTTCATTCTTTCCTTATAGATTAACGAATTTTCATATGCATCATGTCTAAATTCTTCTGATTCATTTAGTTGACTTAACCGTAGACGTCCGGCTTCATGTAAATCAAGATTACATGACTTCAAAGCCCAAAATGCTTTGTGCTCAATTTCTACTGGAAGGTGACATGCTTTTCCATAAACGAGTTTAAAAGGTATGGTTCCAATTGGAGTTTTGTTAGCTGTTCTAAAATCCCAGAGTGCATCCTCCAATTTCAAGGACCATTCCTTCGGATTTGATCCTACGGTTTTCTCTAGAATACGTTTTAAAGTTCGGTTGGTATTTTCAACTTGTCTACTTTTTTGTGGATGATAAGCGGTTCAGATTTTATGAGTTACTCCATATCTTTTGAGAACTTTTTCAAGTTGATTATTACAGAAATGAGTACCCCGATCACTTATTAAAGCTTTCGGTGTTCCGAACCTAGCAAAAAGACGTTTTAGGAAGTTGACTACAACTCGTGCATCGTTAGTTGGGAGAGCTTGTGCTTCCACCCATTTAGATACATAATCAATGGCAACGAGAATGTAGATATTATTATGAGATTTTGGAAATGGACCCATAAAGTCAATACCCCAAACGTCGAATACTTCACATACTTGAATGACATTTTGTGGCATTTCATCACGTTGACTTATTTTTTCGGCCCTTTGACATGCATCACAAGATTTACAAAGAAGGTTTGCGTCTTTGAAAATTGTTGGCCAATAGAATCCAGCGTCGTAGACTTTTCTTGCTGTAAGTTGAGGCCCATAATGCCCTCATGTTGGTCCTGTGTGACAATAGTTTAAGATTTGACTAGCTACATCTCTGAATACGCATCGGCGTATTATTCCATCGGGACAACTTTTAAATAAATGTGGATCTTTCCAGAAATAGTGTTTTATATCACTAAATAATTTCTTTCGTTTTTGGCATGACAACCCTTTTTTAAGGAATCCACATACTAAGTAGTTTGCATAGTCTGCAAACCATGGAATTTCATTATAATCGATTTTTAATAGATATTCATCAGGAAAGTTATCTTGTATAGCCGATTCATTTAGAACTTCTAATTCAGGATTTTCAAGGCGAGAAAGATGATCGGCCGCGAGATTTTCTGCTCCTTTTTTGTCTCGGATTTCAATATCGAATTCTTGTAAGAGTAAGATCCAACGGATTAATCGTGGTTTGGCATCTTGTTTTGAAAATAGGTATCCAAGAGCAGAATGGTCGGTATAGACCACCGTTTTAGCTAGAACGAGATATGAACGAAATTTGTCAAAAGAAAAGACAATAGCAAGGAGTTCTTTTTCAGTAGTTGTGTAATTCTTTTGTGCTCCTTGTAACATCTTACTAGCGTAATAAATAGGTTGAAATCGTTTTTCAATCTTTTGTCCTAAAACGGCTCCCATTGCAAAATCACTTGCATCGCACATGAGTTCAAATGGTAGATTCCAATTTGGAGTTATCATGATCGGCGCATTAGTGAGTTTTTCTTTAAGAATATTAAAAGATTTGATGCATTCATCCGAAAAGATGAATGGGGCATCTTTTTCTAGGAGTTTATTCATAGGAGTGGCAATTTTAGAAAAGTCTTTTATGAAACGTCGATAAAAATCGGCATGCCCTAGAAAACTCCTAACTCCTCTAACATTGGTGGGATGTGGAAGCTTAGCAATTATATCTACTTTAGCTCTATCCACTTCAATTCCTTCCTTTGAAATTTTATGCCCAAGAACGATGCCTTCTTTAACCATGAAATGGCATTTCTCAAAATTAAGTACTAGATTTGATTGTTCGCATCTAATAAGCATTCGTTCAAGATTAACTAGACATGTTTCAAAAGTATCACCGAAGACTGAAAAGTCATCCATGAAAACTTTCATGCATTCTTCTATCATGTCGTGAAAAATTGCCATCATGCACCTTTGAAAGGTTGCAGGGGCGTTGCAAAGTCCAAATGGCATGCGTTTGTAAGAAAAAGTACCATAAGGGCATGTGAATGTGGTTTTTTCTTGGTCCTCGGGTGCGATTGGAATTTGAAAGTATCCGGAGAAACCGTTAAGAAAACAATAGTAACTGTTCCCAGCTAACCTTTCCAACATTTGATCAATGAAAGGTAAGGGAAAGTGATCTTTTCTGGTGGCGTCATTTAATTTTCTATAATCAATACAGACACGCCATCCTATTACGGTCCTAGTAGGAATAAGCTCATCTTTTTCATTTGTGATGACAGTCATGTCACCCTTTTTAGGTACACATTGAACTGGGCTTACCCATGGACTATCAGAGATTGGATAAATTAAACATGCATCTAGCAGTTTAATAATTTCTTTCTTAACAACATCTTGCATATTTGGATTTAGTCTTTGTTGGCGTTGCACATATGCTTTGTGACCTTCTTCCATAAGGATTTTATGTGTGAATGAAGGACTTATGCCTTTAATGTCATGAATCTTCCATGCAATAGCTGGTTTATGAGCTTTTAGCACATAAATGAGTTGAGATTTTTCATTTTCCGTAAGAGAAGACGATATTATTACAGGTAATTCAGATTCACCATGTAAATAAGCGTATTCCAAATGGTTTAGAAGTAGCTTTAACTCTAATATCGGTGGTTCTTCTATCAATGATTTGTATCGATATCTGTCTTCCTCTTTCAACATTTGAAGTTCTTCTGTTGTTGGTTCGTAATCATTAGCCATGAGTACGGCTAACATTTCAGCTTCATCAATTAGTTCAGTTCCTTCTCCTAAAGAATATTCTCCTGTTCCTTGTAATTCTGGAAATTCTCGTAATAATTCTTCTTGTGAATCTATAGTTTGAATGTAATAACATGTATCATCTGCAGATTGCGTTTGTTGCATATCTCTATCAACAGAAAAGCTAACACTCTCGTCCTCTATACTTAGGGTCAGTTTCTTACCAAACACGTCTATTATTGCTTTAGCCGTGTTTAAGAATGGTCTTCCTAATATGAGAGGAACTCGAGAATCTTCTTCCATGTTCAAAATAACAAAGTCTACTGGAAATACTAAAGTACCAACTCTAACTATCATGTTCTCCATTATCCCTCTAGGATATTTTACTGATCGATCAGCTAGTTGTATGCTTATTCGTGTTGGTTTCAATTCTCCAAGGTCTAGTTTAGCGTATAGTGAATACGGTATTAAATTTATACTAGCACCTAAGTCTGTCAATGCTTCTATTGAACTAAGACTACCCAGAAAACATGGAATTGTGAAACTTCCTGGATCTGAGAGTTTTTCTGGTAGTTTATTCAACAGCACTGCAGAACAATTAGCATTCATTGTAACAGCCGAGAGTTCTTCCATTTTCTTTCTATTTGTGATTAGATCTTTCAGAAATTTAGCATATCTAGTCATTCCTGAAATCACATCAATGAAAAGAAGGTTGACATTTATTTGTTTAAACATATCCAAGAATTTGGATTGCTCAGCTTCAAGTCTTTCTTTTCTCATTTTACTCGGGTAAGGAAGCGGTGGTTGGTATGGTTTAACATAAGGTTTTACCTTAACTGTGTTATCTTCATTAACCTTTTCAACTACCGGTTCCGTTTCCTTCTCTTGCTCAGGCTGTGGTGCATGTGTAGTAGGAATAGAGTCATCAGAAATTACAGGTATTTCAGGTGGTTTAAGTGTAATACCACTTCTCTTGGTAATAACTGATGGGCAGAGCAAAAGGACGATACAAACGCTTGAAGACATGCTACGAGCATGTGTTATTGATTTCGGAAACAGGTGGGATCGACACCTACCGTTAGCAGAATTTTCCTACAACAACAGTTATCATTCTAGTATTGAGATGGCGTCGTTTAAGGCACTTTATGGTAGAAAGTGCAGGTCTCCAAATTGTTGGAATGAAGTGGGGGATAGACAAATTACGGGTCCGGAGATAATACAAGAAACTACCGAGAAAATCATCCAAATTCAACAAAGATTGAAAACCGCCCAGAGTCGACAAAAGAGCTACGCGGACAGTAAAAGAAAAGATATAGAGTTTGAAATTGGAGAAATGGTCATGCTTAAGGTTTCACCTTGGAAAGGCGTTGTTCAATTTGGTAAACGGGAGAAACTAAATCCAAGGTACATTGGACCATTCAAGATTATAGATCATGTCGGACCAGTAGCTTACCAACTGGAGCTACCTCAACAACTCGCGGCTGTACATAACACTTTCCACGTCTCAAATTTGAAGAAATGTTTTGCTAAAGAAGATCTCACTATTCAGTTGGACGAAATCCAAATCAATGAAAAACTTCAATTCATTGAAGAACCCGTCGAAATAATGGATCGTGAGGTTAAGAGACTTAAACAAAACAAGATACCGATTGTTAAGGTTCGATGGAATGCTCGTAGAGGACCCGAGTTCACCTGGGAGCGTGAAGATCAGATGAAGAAGAAATACCCGCATCTATTTCTAGAAGATTCGTCAACACTTTCAACAGCTTAAAATATCGGGACGAAATTTATTTAACGGGTAGGTACTGTAGTGACCCGAACTTTTCCATGTTTATATATATTAAATGAAATTGATAGTTAACATGATTAAGTGTTTCCAACATGTTAAGCAATCAAACTTATTAAGACTTGATTAATTGGAATAGGTTTCATATAGACAAATGACCACCCAAGTTGACCGGTGATTCACGAACGTTAAAACTTGTAAAAACTATACGATGACATATATATGCTTATATATATAGTTAACATGATTTTATTATAATTATGTATCTCATTAGTTATTTTAACAATGAGTTATATACATAAAAATGAGACTATTAAATTAAGAAACTCGAAAACGATATATATAACGATTATCGTTATAACGTCTTACTAGGTACATATGAATCATATTAAGATATTGATACACTTGGTTAATTATTTTAAATGATAAGTAAATATATCATTAAGTGTATTAACAATGAACTACATATGTAAAAATAAGACTACTAACTTAATGATTTTGAAACGAGACATATATGTAACGATTATCGTTGTAACGACATTTAATGTATATAGATCATATTAAGAGATATTCGTACATCATAATATCATGATAATATAATAATTTAAAATCTCATTTGATATTATAAACATTGGGTTAACAACATTTAACAAGATCGTTAACCTAAAGGTTTCAAAACAACATTTACATGTAACGACTAACGATGACTTAACGACTCAGTTAAAATGTATATACATGTAGTGTTTTAATATGTATTCATACACTTTTGAAAGACTTCAATACACTTATCAAAATACTTCTACTTAAAAAAATGCTTACAATTACATCCTCGTTCAGTTTCATCAACAAATCTACTCGTATGCACTCGTATTCGTACTCGTACAATACACAGCTTTTAGATGTATGTACTATTGGTATATACACTCCAATGATCAGCTCTTAGTAGCCCATGTGAGTCACCTAACACATGTGGGAACCATCATTTGGCAACTAGCATGAAATATCTCATAAAATTACAAAAATATGAGTAATCATTCATGACTTATTTACATGAAAACAAAATTACATATCCTTTATATCTAATCCATACACCAACGACCAAAAACACCTACAAACACTTTCATTCTTAAATTTTCTTCATCTAATTGATCTCTCTCAAGTTCTATCTTCATGTTCTAAGTGTTCTTCATAAATTTCAAAAGTTCTAGTTTCATAAAATCAAGAATACTTCCAAGATTGCAAGTTTACTTCCAAGTTTTCTAAATCCATTCCAAATAATCATCCAAGATCAAGAAACCTTTGTTATTTACAGTAGTTTATCTTTCTATTATAAGGTAATAATCATATTCAAACTTTAATTCAATTTCTATAACTATAACAATCTTATTTCGAGTGGAAATCTTACTTGAAATAGTTTTCGTGTCATGATTCTGCTTCAAGAACTTTCAAGCCATCCAAGGATCCTTTGAAGCTAGATCCATTTTTCTTATTTTCATTAGGTTAATCCAAGGAACTTGAGGTAGTAATGATGTTCATAACATCATTAGATTCATACATAAAAAGCTGTCTTATTCAACGTTATAAACTTGTAATCACTAGAACATAGTTTAGTTAATTCTAAACTTGTTCGCAAATAAAGTTAATCCTTCTAACTAGACTTTTAAAATCAACTAAACACATGTTCTATATCTATATGATATGCTAACTTAATGATTTAAAACCCGGAAACACGATAAACACCATAAAACTTGATATACTCCGTCGTAGTAAAATCGGGGGCTGTTTTGGTTGGGATAATTAAAAGCTAAGAAGAACTTTGATTTAAAAGCTATACTTCTGTAAAAATGATTTTTCTTATGAACATGAAACTATATCCAAAAATCATGGTTAAACTCAAAGTGAAAGTATGTTTTTCAAAATGGTCATCAAGATGTCGTTCTTTCGACGGAAATGACTACCTCTTTCAAAAATGACTTGTAACTTGTATTTCTGACAATAAACTTATACTTTTTCTATATAGATTCATAAATTTAAGTTCAATACGAAACCGTGGCCACTGGAATCACTCAAAACGGATTAGAAACGAAGAAATGGCGAGTAAAACAAGATTGATAAAAACTACTCATTTTACCTACGTGAAAGTTAGTAATAAATCTATTCCAACCATAACCTAATCAAATTATATTGTATATTATGTAATCTTGAGATACCATAGACACGTATACAATGTTTCGACCTATCATGTCGACCCATCTATATATATATATATTGCGGAACAACCATAGACACTCTATATGTGAATGTTGGAGTTAGCTATACAGGGTTGAGGTTGATTCCAAAATATATATATAGTTTGAGTTGTGATCAATACTGAGATACGTATACACTGGGTCGTGGATTGATTCAAGATAATATTTATCGATTTATTTCTGTACATCTAACTGTGGACAACTAGTTGTAGGTTACTAACGAGGACAGCTGACTTAATAAACTTAAAACATCAAAATGTATTAAAAGTATTGTAAATATATTTTGAACATACTTTGATATATATGTATATATTGTTATAGGTTCGTGAATCAACCAAAGTCTTAATTCCCGATGAAGTAAAAATCTGTGAAAGTGAGTTATAGTCCCACTTTTAAAATCTAATATTTTTGGGATGAGAATACATGCAGGTTTTATAAATGATTTACAAAATAGACATAAGTACGTGAAACTACATTCTATGGTTGAATTATCGAAATCGAATATGGCCCTTTTTATTAAGTCTGGTAATCTAAGAATTAGGGAACAGACACCCTAATTGACGCGAATCCTAAAGATAGATCTATTGGGCCTAACAAACCCCATCCAAAGTACCGGATGCTTTAGTACTTCGAAATTTATATCATATCCGAAGGGTGTCCCGGAATGATGGGGATATTCTTATATATGCATCTTGTTAATGTCGGTTACTAGGTGTTCACCATATGAATGATTTTCATCTCTATGTATGGGATGTGTATTGAAATATGAAATCTTGTGGTCTATTGTTACGATTTGATATATATAGGTTAAACCTATAACTCACCAACATTTTTGTTGACGTTTAAAGCATGTTTATTCTCAGGTGAATACTAAGAGCTTCCGCTGTTGCATACTAAAATAAGGACAAGATTTGGAGTCCATGTTTGTATGATATTGTGTAAAAACTGCATTCAAGAAACTGATTTCGATGTAACATATTTGTATTGTAAACCATTATGTAATGGTCGTGTGTAAACAGGATATTTTAGATTATCATTATTTGATAATCTACGTAAAGCTTTTTAAACCTTTATTTATGAAATAAAGGTTATGGTTTGTTTTAAAAATGAATGCAGACTTTGAAAAAACGTCTCATATAGAGGTCAAAACCTCGCAACGAAATCAATTAATATGGAACGTTTTTAATCAATAAGAACGGGACATTTCAAGTAGGATTTGTCCTTTGATTTCATAATCTGGCGCATTAATGTCTGGTTGAGTAATTGCATGACCTTGGCCAGTGCGTGTAGCTCTCATTCGATCTTCCATACTTAGAGGTTCCGGATTTTCCATGATTGAATTTGTTGAATCTGAATCACTAGAGGATTCTGATTTAATGGTTTCTTCCTCGACAATCTCTGGTTGAGTGATTTGTGGTTCAGGAGGAATGATTATTGGATCAGGATCTCTAAATTGTCCTTGAATATCCTCCAGGTTCTCAATTGTGAGGTCGGGCTCAAAAAATGGATTATCGAAAATTTGATTTGGAGTACTTGGTCGACTAGATGACGATTCTAAATAAAAATCAACGGCGACAATATTGGCTAGATGTCTTGATCAAGTTACAGGAGGTGAACGTATGAAAGGTGGTGAACGTTTTGCTCGGTGCATTCACAGAATATCCTATTAGTTATAAAGATAAAAATTATATGAGTTATCAGATTAATAGACTTTTCTTCTTTTGCACGTTTCGAATAGCCAAAAGATGCAGCAGGAAGCCAGGATCCTTTAAGTCGGAAAATCCACAACTCAGCCACTAACAAATCCAACTATTACTACGAAGTAGAAAATTTTGGATGTCTATCAATTTAACCGCTTAAAATAATTTTTCGTCGAAATTTTGAAGATAAAATTTATGTCCTAAAAACTAGAGCGTCAAGAAATAAGAGGAAGAAAAAGAGTACGTCGAAAAACGTCGAAAAATAAAAGGTCGAAAAATAATAATAAGAAAGTAAAGCGTCGAAACTTAAAAGTCTAAAAACTAAATATTAAAAGTTGCGTCTAAAGGTATTAAAGCTTAAAAGGAATTCTATATCCAAAACGGCAATAACTTAAATAGGCACTAAAATCTATTAAATATTAAAGCGATAAGCGACGTCGTAAAATTCTAAAGCGTCTAAATCTTAATCTAAAGAACAAGCACTTAAGGGATTCTATGGCAAAGCCTAAAAATCTAGAAATAAAAATAACTATGGCAAAAACTAAGTTTAAAAACTAATTACGAATGAAAAATATACAAATTATGAATTAAACGATAATAAAGAAAAATACCAAATACAAAAATAAACTAAGTTGATAAAAATACAATTTTACAAAAATATTATTTTTATATTATTATTTTATGAAAGTATTTATTTTATAATTAATAAAACTGATTAAACCTTAAAATACAAACTTAATTAAAATTAAAACTAATTATTATTTAATTAAATCCTAATTAGGTTAAACAATAATAATAATAATTAATTTAAAACCCTACTCGTAATAAATGATGTACCAGGTTTTGGGCGTGTCAGAGTTTACCATGCGGTCGCATGGATGCAAGGCTTTCTACTCATGTGATCGCATGAGAAGTAGGTTCAGCTGAGAAGCAGGTTCAACTGAGAAGCAGGTTCAAAATTTGCAGATTCAAATCATTTTTTTTATTATATTTTATTATTTTATAGAAAATATAATATAACTAAAACTTATATAAAAAACTTATTAGTTTTTGTAACTAAAAAAAACTTTTTTAATTTAAACTCTTAAAAATATAGATATATATTTTTATATATTTTTTTATGTTTTTATATTTTTGTAACTTATATAAAATTATATTTTAACAAAAATAGCTTAAAAACTAAATTTTTTATAGCGTTTCGCTTCGGCGTTGAGTGTTCTCCGTCAGCGGCGCCAAAAATACTTGATGTGTGCAAAGGTGTAGTATGAAATAGATTATATTTTACTACGAAATACTATTAAATACGATACAATTTTACACAAGTTATTTATTTATTTATTGAATGGGATATACCTAAACCTTGCTACAACACTTATTGGCAGTGTACCTAATCGTAGAGTAGTGTAATTTTTAGTAAGTCCGGTTCGTTCCACAGGGAGCTAGCTGAGTTTAATGCTATATATGTTTTAAACTATATTTGTATATAAATATATTTATATAAGTAGTATTATTATTATTATAAAAGGGGGTTTTACCGTTTAATGACCGGTTTGTCGATTTTATGTCTTAAATCACAATTAAAACCTAATGTAAAATATTAAATATAAATATAACTTAATTTAAAGCGTAAAGTAAATGACGATAAATAAAAATGTGATAAAATAAAAGTACGATAATTAAAAGTGAAATAAAATAAAAGTACGATAAATAAAATGACGATAAATAAAAGTGCGATGAGATATAAAATAAAGGAATTATGCTTATTTAAACTTCTGTAATCATGATGTTTGACGTGTTGATTTTAATTTATTACCATGGGTTAATTGTCCTTTGTCCTCGATTATTCGATATGTCCATCTGGTTTTGTCCATAATAGTCCATCGGTCATAATTATAAAGAGCGGGAGTTTTCTTAAAATTAACCTTATACCCGAAGTCAAATATTCCAACTAATTGGGGATTCAAACTGTAACAAGGTCTTAATACTTTGTTTAATGAATACACCAGGTTATCGACTGCGTGTAATCCAAGATTTTAATACTTTGTTAACAATTACACCAATTACCCTTGAATGTAATCCACCCCTGTTTTAATGAGTCCAGTGACTATTAATCCATCCCCGTGTCCGGTCAAATGAATAATTATTAGTATTTATAGATATCCCGCCCACCGTACCCAGTCAAGCGTATGTGGTTATATATAAACACGTCAAATTATAAATCTCTATATTAAATCAACGAGATATCTTTTAATTAATATAAAGCCCATTAATAGCCCATAGTCCAATTTTCACAAGTGTCGGTCTTTTGTCCAAACCCCAATTATGGTCCAAAGCCCAATAACCCAATCTTAATATTTAGTCCAACATCACGATTACTTCGGCTTAAATAAACATAATAATAACTTAGCTACGAGACATTAATTTAAAAAGGTTTAACATAACTTACAATGAGTATTAATCGCGTAGTGTTACACGGACAGAATTTTGACTTACAAACTTAAAACATTCGCCACTATAACCTTATTATTATTAACTTAATATTAAAATTATAATTAAAATATAAATATAAATATATTGAGAGAGAGAGTAAGAGATCAGTTGATGAAGGTGTACATTTACTCGTCTGAAAACGTGGTATTTATAGGACCTGACCACACTTTTTGGCTCATGCGATCGCATGGCCCTCTGGGACAGCTCACAATGATTTGTTTTCTAATTTGCCGACGGTTTTTAATAATATAATATAATATATAAAATTTTAAATAATTATATATATATTATATTATATTCATGTGCATAGTTGACTTGTACTTTCAGTTCCGTTGAGTTGCGCGTTGATAGTTGGTTCATGTCCCGGTTCCGGATTTTCGAACGTCCTTTCGTACGATTTAATATCTTGTACTTTGCGTTTTGCGGCTTGTACTCTTGTAACATTTAGACGTTTCTCAGCAATAATTTGAACCACTTGGATTGTACTTTGTACTTTTTAGCTTTTTGGTCGTTTGCATCTTCAAATCGTAGAATCTGCCTTTTGTCTTCACCTTTTAATATTTAAACAAATATCTCTTGTAAATAGAACAATTGCAACTAAAAGCTTGTCTTTCTTGAAGGATAATGCTATGAAATATGTGTTCGTTTTTAGCATTATCAAAGGTTTATTATTCGAAAGAGTTTTGATCATCATTATAGATTTTTAACAACAATTATGGAGAATCAAGCTGATTTTTAGAGTTCGTGGCTAAAACTCTCTGTATTGATCAATTTAAGCTTTATTCTGTGTTTAAGTGAAGGTTTGTGGATTCAGTTAAGTTCGTGAAGTGTTTAATCACATATCTGACTGTTCAATTTCATCAATTCTTCAAGTATTGAAGATTTGATCATCATTCGGTATTCTAATTGCCATACCGACTCTGCTTCAAAATCAGGAATTCATCTTAATTGTTGCAGATTGTGGTGTGATTGTGATTCTATCACATTCGGTTTGGATATACGCAGCTAATTGTTGTAGTTTAAGCAAGGATTCAATTGAGTTTCTAAGTTTTATACTTAGACTCGGTTTGTCAACTGCTACAGTTGACATTCGGTATCATAAACTCTCGGTTTCATTGATATTTTGATTGTTACTAACTTGTTTCCTTGTACAGCAAGGTTACCGAGTCTATTTCAAAGGAATTGGATTCTTTTGAGTTCAAATTTTACAGAATTTGGCTACCGATCCAGAAACCAAACCAGAATCTCTGTTTCACTTCATATTTTAAGTTTTAAGTGACTTAAGGCTTCATATTCTATATTAACCGAATCTATACCAAATCAGGGTGTGATACTTGTTATTCTTATCAGTTTCTGATACAGAATCTGATATACCGAATCTGCTACAGTACCGAACCAAATACCGAGTCTGCTACAGTACCGAACCAGATACCGAATCGGGCATATTTGTTAGATTTTGTAAACCAGAATCTTGGATTGTGTGATATACCAAATCTTTACTGAAAATAACTCATTTGTTATCAATATTTCTACTCAAGATACATTGATCATCGAATCAGATTCCATACCTCCAGTGTTGTTTGATGGCAAGTACAACCAGTGGCTTCATCATATCACTCAGTACATAGACTACAAGGGTGAGAAAGCAAAATACATATGGGCTTCTTTGAGAGATGGTCCAGTTGTAGAGTATCATCCGGATACTAGTATGCCAATTCTTATCTATGAACTTTCTGGAGAGAGACGTGAGAGAGCTCATGGTGATATTGAGGCTAAAAATGTCATCATGCAAGCCATTCCATATGAGTTGTTTGAAAATGTTGACAGCAATACTGCTGCTAAGGACATATGGGATGAGATCAAAAGGCAACAGGAAGGTTATGACATGTCAAATGTTACCAAACTGAATAAGGCTCTTGGACTTTATGAAGATTTCAAGCAGGAACCCGAAGAACTTTTAAAGGAAACCTAACGACGTTTCAATGGTGTCCTTAATGAGTTGAAAAGGTGCAACATTACAAAAGTGAATGCTGAAATCAACATGAAGTTTCTCAAAAAGCTCAATGTTGATTGGATTCCTTATGGAACAATCATTCAATCTACCAAGGAGATTGATAAGCTAAATATTCATGAGCTTGTTGTAGTACTTATGCATTATCAACCTGCTGTGTCAAAATATCAAGCGGAAAGAAAAGAGTCTTCTCCAGGTGATCCACTTGCACTGATTGCTAAGAAGAAAAGCAAATCATTCACCACTTCCAAAAGCTTATCCAAGAAGATGCTTGTTTAAGAATCAACTGATACTGAAGAGTTAAATCTTTCGGATGTTGATGATTCTCACCTTGAACTAGTCAAAATGGTAGCCATGTTCACCAAAGCCTTGAACAAACACAAGTTCAAAGGAAAATCAAGCAACCAATGCAAAAATTCCTCATTTTCCTCATACTATAAGAAACCTGAATCATCAAAACATCAACATGTTGATGATTCCAAGAAGGATGAGTCAATCTGTTACAATTGTGGCAAAGCTGGTCATTTCTCTCATGAGTGCAAGTTGCCTAAGAAGAAAGATGCTGCTTACTAGAAGAAGAAAATATTGATGGCGAAGGTTATGGAAACTGTGGGAGAGCTGAAACCAGTTGATGATACTTGGTTTAACTGGAGGGATGAATTTGATTCCGAAGTAGAACATGCAAATGTTTGTAAGGTGACTAAGCTGATCAAAGCTAAGGAAGCAAGGGAGAATTCTGACTCAACATCTAATTATGATGAGGTAAAATCAACTGAAATCTCGCCTGATTTTATCAAAATGCAAAATGACTTGATGAAGAATTTAGTCTCAATGTCAAAAGAGGTAAAAGGTTTAAAATCTGAAAACAAAGTTTTGAAAGATAAAATCAAACTTAATGAGACTAAATCTTCATCATCCAAATCACAATCAGAAATGAATCGATTGAAAGTCCAACTCAGCTCCATGGACACTGAGTTGGAAGCACTTAAAAAGTCAATTCATCCGATTAAAGTTAAACGAACTGATTATCGTCTGAAATTCGAACGTCTTACAGAGAAAGTTCAATTCTTAGAAAAAGAACTTTCTAATATAAAAGAACAACGTGAACCCACACTTTCTAAACTAAACAAGAAAATTGTTCAATTGGAATAAACCATAATTAAGAAGAAAGCTGAAATTTCACTATTCACTAGAAAGCTCAACTTGCACAATATGAGGAAAAACTTTATCGTCAAGAGCAATCAAGAGCTATTATAAGTAGGAAACTCTCAAAACAAACAATCTTTATGAATAGACCAAAAACGATTTATGGTGATAAGTGGGGGTTGGGTTTTGAAGATCCCGAGATGTTAGACGATATTTCCAAAAAGATTCCCGGATTATATCATTCTGATTACTTTCAAGCTGGTTTGCCATATCACTTTATTCATGCATCTGATGCTGATTTTGATGATATTATTTCTAATCGCTCTTCTAGGAAATATTATCAAATTATCTTAATGTATCAAAAGACTAATGCTAAAATGGGTAAACCTAATCCGGATTTCTTGAAAGAACTTGTTGAACATGAAGAGAACATGCAAAAAGCTGATTATGTGCCTAAGCGTAGATTGGTTTATATTCCCACACTCATGCTAGAGAAATACATTTTAATGCTTGAGAATGAAGTGTTTAACAAACCTAGTTCTAGCATTATTACCATAGATGAGGTGTTTAATCAACCTGCTTTGGAAGAGTAACCAATTTTACAAGTTTTACCTGCATGTCATGTATCTGATACTAAAATATGTGAAGACCTAGCACATGAACTTACTGTCTTGTTTAAGTCAGTATCACTAGGTCATAAGGCTTTAGATATAAAGGTAGAACCTCAGGAAGAACCAAAAGTTGAACCTAAGTTAGAACCTAATGATGAAAAGCCTGAAGAGTTAGATTTGTATCATCTAGTTGATAAACTTGAAAAAGAAAACATAGAATTGCAACTTAGATGCAAACATTTGAAATAAATGCTTGAACTGTGTGAAAAATTGCCTCCACTTCCTAGGAAAGAATGTTCTTATGTGTAACAACCCCAAATCTGTTTACCAAAAACAAAGCACCTTTTTTTTAAGTTAGGTCCCAATATATCGTTCATCATACATAACATTTTCAACTCTGTTTTAACCAAAAACATAATATCGTAAAGATACGTTTAACGTTTTATAATGACCCTTGGTACACAAATGACACATTACAAAAGCATTTGTAATATGGCTCAATCACACTAAATACAGGTTAATACTCAATAACCCAACCCGATACCAAGAGCAAAATCCCGAGGACTACCAAATCCCCAATCCGCGTCCAATTATCCAAAAGCCACCCCATCGAGCCCAAGCGCTCCTACGCATTTAGTCTAACAAGTAGCTAGCTTCACAATCACAATCCCTGTAAAAAGGTAAACAATGAGAGGGGTAAGCAAAAAGCTTAGTGAATGCAATAATTATACATATACATATATAATCTACTTACTTGCAAACACTTACACAAATACCGCGTACGAGCTAGCAATTCAACAACCATGCAATCGCAATGCATAAACTAAATATCCGAAATTCACAATAAGCTAGTATCGCCAATAGCATATAGTTCACAATTTAATATGCCAATACAAAACTCACACAGCCATGGTTAACCAATCGTACAAGGGAATGGTGCACTCGAAAGACCATCGGAGTTCACAACATCCATTAATGTACTTAACACCGCGTATCACTAACCCCCGGGTGGCATCTTAACACCACGATACTTCACCCCAGGTGGTGTCTTAACACCTCGACACTTCACCCGTCGTATTTCTTTGAGTGGCATCTTAACACCTCGATGCTTCACTCCTTTATAATCCCCGGAGTTATTACTACCCGTCCTAATCCATCAAGATGAATACATTATATTTGGTTACATCGCGAGGTACTTGACCTCTATATGATACCTTTTACAAACATTGCATTCGTTTTTAAAGGACAAACTTTCATTACATCAAAAGTTGACGGCATGCATACCATTTCATAATATATCAAACTATCAATGACTTTATAATAATCTTGTTGAACTCAACGACTCGAATGCAACGTCTTTTGAAATATGTCATGAATGACTCCAAGTAATATCTTTAAAATGAGCAAATGCACAGCGGAAGATTCCTTTCATACCTGAGAATAAACATGCTTTAAAGTGTCAACCAAAAGGTTGGTGAGTTCATTAGTTTATCATCAATATTCATTTCCATCATTTTAATAGACCACAAGAATTTCATTTCCATTTCTCATAAATATACGTCCCATGCATAGAGACAAAAATCATTCATATGGTGAACACCTGGTAACCGACCTTAACAAGATGCATATAGAATATCCCCATCATTCTGGGACTCCCTTCGGACATGATAAATTCGAAGTACTAAAGCATCCAGTACTTTGGATGGGGCTTGTTGGGCCCAATAGATCTATCTTTAGGATTCGCGTCAATTAGGGTGTCTGTTCCCTAATTCTTAGATTACCAGACTAAAAAGGGGCATATTCGGTTTAATAATCCAGCCATAGAATATAGTTTTAAGTACTTGTGTCTATTTCGTAAAATAGTTATAAAAGCAGCGCATGTATTCTCAGTCCCAAAAATATATATTGCAAAAGCATTTAAAAGGGAGCAAATGAAACTCACATATTGTATTTTGTAGTAAAAATACATATAACGACATTGAACAATGCAGGGTTGGTCTTGGATTCACGAACCTATATCAATTATTTATATTAATACACATAATATCAATTAAACAAGTTTATATATTATTATTTTTATAAAGTCTTACATAAATTTCTAGTATATACTTTGTTTGTATGTATCTTAATTTATATGTTATTTTAATACATATCTTAAATATATTTATTTTCAATATTTGAAATAATTAGTTATTACATATTATTAATGTAAATTCAAAAGGTATGTTAAATTTTTATTAAAATAATTTCAATAATAATAATAATAAAGATAATAATAATAATAATAATAATAATAATAATAATAATAATAATAATAATAATAATAATAATAATAATAATAATAATAATAATAATAATAATAATAATAATAATAATAATAATAATTAAGCTACCTCAAAGAATAGTCTAAAAAATAACGCCACTGCCAGGGCTCAAACCCGCGACCTCTCAAAACCCAACAATACCTGACCATTACGCCATTTTTCTTTTTCTGAAATATTATGGACCTAATATTTATTTAATCCATCTTATTCTGTTCTCTTTTTCTTCTAAATCTTAAAACCCATTTATATCTTCATCATCTATATTCGTAACTATTATCCTCCTACTTGTTTATGCCATTCGTTAACCATCATCATCATAACTCATGATCATCAATAACAATATCATACCATGTACTTTGATATAAAATTTGCAAGCCCAACATTCTTGTGATATATGGCCCAACAATATAGTGTATCTCGGCCCAAATATAAAAACTTAACCTCGGCCCAAGTTTCTTATTTGGATTAAATGGATTCAAAAGCCCATCAGATAAATAGACCTATAAATCTAATTCGTATAGCTGAGTTTTTAAAATATAACAAGAATAAACATGGTGGGGAACAAGCCATTACTTTAGTCTTTTTCTTTCCCCCTCCTAGTCACGATAGCATTAACTTTTAATATGTTATCCTCATCAACTATCCCGATATCATTAGCTAAACATCTAACCATAGCCTTCCTATCATTATCATTATTCAATACCACTTTACACCATCATTCTCTCTACTTTAATCGTAAATAGAAACCAAAAGGTTGCAGCAATGGTTGTAACCGAAAACAGAAAAAAAGAAGCAGCTGTAGCTGTGATAACACAGCAAATAATTCGATGGGTTTTCTTATCTTGACTTCGAACAGAATTTGCGAAACAGAAACAAATAGTAGCTGTAGTTGGTGAGGGTGATAATGATGGAGGTGGTGGTACGGTGTTCGAGTTTAAAACAGAAGGCAAGGGGATAGAGAATTAAGAAATCGCATGGGTGTTGATCATTTTAAATATTAAAGTGGTGATATGGGTGGCGATTGAGATGGGTTTCGATGGTGTATGTGTTTTGTTTGATTTGAATCAAGAATGAAACAGGTAGGAGAATATTGCAGCAGCTCGTGAAACGGCAGAAAAAATTCGGTGTATCCCGTGGTGTTTAAATAAGAGAGATATGTTGGTTTGGGTTTGTTTAAATCAACGCAGCAGTAGCTTAAGGATTTTGGGTGGTTTGGTTTTCGAACAAACGGAATAGAGGAAGGTGGTGTAGTGGTTCGAAAGTAAAACAGATACATGATAAAGTAAAAACAGTAAGGGGTGTTCGATTTATATAGAATTCAACCAAAAATGGATTTGTTGGGTTTTAACCGAAGCATGAAAAGGATTCGAGTAGCATCAACAGAGTAGCATCAACAAACGAGTTTCGATCAAAAAAATATGAGGGTGTTTTAATGGTTTGGTTAGGTTGGTTGTTGTTAATGAATGAAAAAAAATATATATAGGACGTGGGTGTAGTGGTGGTTGAGTGAGACGGTTAAGGTGATGGCTCATGAACCGAACAATAACCAGAAATAATGGTTTCGTGGCTACCACCGATGGTGCAACAGTAACACGTTTGTATAGTCGTGTGTTGATGTTGTCGATGGTGATCAAAAGATGGGATGGTAAAGGTTGATGGTGATGTTGGAAGGTGGTTGCGAGAGTGGTGGGTTTTAATCATAAAAGGTGGTGAGTGTTTTCAAGGTGAAGATGGTTAACCGATGGTTCATAGTGGTGGTGTCGGTTTATGGCGAAAGTGAAGGGTAGTTTCAACCAAGAGTGATGGTGATCGTGGTTGTAAATAGGTCTTAATGCATGTTATAAATGGAAACAGATTCAAATAGTAGTCGTGTGGTTAGTGATGGAGTACGGTGGTGTTTAGTGGTGGTGTGGTGATGGTGCCCCGGTGAGTGAGGGAGTGTGTTCATGGTAGCCGGTGATCGTGGTTAACGAAGTTTGCAGGAGGAAGAATAGGAGGTGATCAATATCTCTACATATATTGATATGTATTATGTATATCTATATATAATAAGATAGTTAGTTAGAGTCAAAAGGCAAATAGTGGTACAGTAAACATAATTTTAAATCTTGTGACATTTAGTTGGATGTATACTACCGACAGTTTTCACGGGGTGTGTCCATTGCTAAACAATTACGGCTAATTTAATTCGGAAAAATCCCATATTTTAAAATTAAGTCCATTTATTTATTTCAGTTATTACCTGTTTGAAACCTGATTAAAAAGATTCGATAATTACTTATTTTCTGTTCCAATTTATATGTACGGAGTACAAAAAGTTAGATTAAAAAGGTAATAAAAATATTTATCAAAACTATAATCTTTTTAATCAAATTTTAGACCAACTTTTATTTTAAAACTTCATATATATATATTAGACCTATTTTAAAAATAATTAAACGCCAACCTAAAGTTACAGACATTTACCTTTTAAGCTCAAAATTTATTATATTTAATATACACTATGTATATATATAAACCGTTTTAAATAACAAAATTTACTACGCAAATAAATATATATTAAATAATTAAATTAGATATAACAATATATATATACAAGAAATATACGTATAAAATATTAGTTTTTATTACAATGTATTTTATTTTACATATTTATTTATAACAATAAATGTATATAATAGTTTATTAATGTTCATGTTATAATATATATATATATATATATATATATATATATATATATATATATATATTTACAAGCAATGGTTCGTGAATCATCGGGGACAGTCGAAGGTCACATGAATATATGAAAATAGTTCAAACTTTTTGAGACTCAACTCTACAGACTTTGCTTATCGTGTCGTAAACATATAAAGATCAAGTTTAAATTTGGTCAGAAATTTCTGGGTCGTCACAGGAGTGGTGTCTTATCACCTCGACACTTCACTCGTCACGTGAAACGTGGTGTCTTATCACCTCGACACTTTACATCTCACGCTACATAAATAAATACATTATATACATACACATATAATTAATCCACTCACCTTGAAATGCCCGCACAAGTCATGTATAACATGATCTCCGTCCTCAAATCCGAGCAAGTAACCACCTATATCACACATAGGTACAATATACACATAAATAGCCATTCTCTAAAAGAGAACCCAACACAAACATCCCTTAGCCGAGGGATCACAACTTGCTCGCCAAAACCCGCCCATTTAACACCTAATAGACACAATTTTAATTACCACTTCGGGTGGTAATTCAAACCCACACTACAAAGTACAATTTAATCCAAATTATACTGTACACCAATTAGACCAAACCTAGGTCTTAACACTAACTACTACTTAGGTAGTAATTATTTCAAACGTAATTTACACTGAAACCCCAACACGTGCAATATTGACCCATATTGCGTTTGACCACGTTTGACTTATGTTAAAATATAATTTTAGCCCAAAATCACTTCTCATGAGCGATTACTTTCAAAAACTCCATTTAACACTTAACGCAAGTGTTTAAACATCCATTTGACCAAAACTAATGTCATTATCAACTTTGACCCAATCAACTTACCCATTTTGACATAAGTCCCAAAAACCCCCAAAATTACTAAAGGCTAGTGATTATATTTCTAAAACATCAATTAACACCTAAATCAAGTATTTACATACTTGATTCACCAAAACTTGACTCAAAACCCATTTTGACACCAAACCAAGTCAACACCCATTTTGACTAGCAAAACTTGTTCTTAAGAACATCAAAATCACTAACAACCTTTCAATCTAGAGGTTTAACTCCCAAACCATGAAAAATACTTCCAAATTAGTCATCAAACCCTAAACCCATAATAATCGGGTTCACTTACACTAACAATACAACAAACCCCCAATTTCATGAGAAATGGGGTTTATAACCCTAACTAGCTCAAACCCCAAACATGAACAAGAATCATAAACAACGAAATTCAGAGTTAGAACTTACCAACACTACCACAACATAGCCGTGAAAGAGGTGAACAACTTTAACTCTTGAGACCCGACCCAAATCACTCTTCTTCTTCCCTAAATCCCCAATTCTCTCTCTAGAACCACTCACTCTCTCTCTAGGGTTTGATGTGAGTGAGGGTGAAGAAAAAAGGAAGAAATGAGGATAAGATAAGGTTTGGATCAGTTTTGTGGTGATAAAATCGTCCATACGTGAAATACCCATTTTACCCCTCATTTAACCCCATTTTAAAAATGCTAAAAAATCACTTTCTGCAGTTATAGGCAGCGGCGTAGCTCCAGGGCCTACGGCGCGGCTTAAAGCTAAAAAATCACATCGACCATTTAAATGTACCAAACTTCAATTCATGCTTTAGCCCGCGGGCGCGGCTCAGTGCTATAATTGATTCTGATTCTAAAATGCAGGGACTGAAATTGTCTGACTCTAATTCTGATGCAAATTCTAAAAATGCATAAGTGTTATGTTCACTTTTAATGGCACTTTCTGATGCACACATTTACTGACACTTTCAGGAACATTTTTTGATGCACAAAAATTCAGGATCTTACATTATGCTTTTAAGGAAGGTGAAGTTTTAGTGTCTGCTGAGGATTTATGTCTTGAAATTCAAAGCTTAAATCGTGAGATAGTTTAACTAAAACAGGCTAACACACAAAAGCAAATTACTTTACAAGCACACACATCACAATTATCTTCTACATGTGTGAATGATTCACTTCTAAGGATGCCTTGTGTGAATAAAGTTTATGAGTGTGCTGAAGAGATTGATAAGAAGGTTAAGGGTAAACAACAATCTACTGATCCAAACCCCTTACCATTCTTTAAAATCCTTTATGTTCTCATCTTGAGAAAAGTGTTTCAAAATTTGCACCTTCAAAACAATTCAAAGTTAAGAAGGTACATCATCCAGATGGTTTTTGTTCGAGTGAAAAACTTCCTCTGATGTTAATTTCAAAATATACAAAGGAAAGTCTTTTAGCAAAACCAATGAAGTCTTCAAAACCACACACGAGTCCAAAACCTGATTTGAATGAGTATGATGCAAAGGAGCGTAAAATTAAAATGGAAATTTTGCAAAATCAATCTACTCAAATGTCAACTGAAAAGTTTGGAAATCTCACTAACAAAGGTATTTTTCGTGTCACAGGTTATAATCCAAACTTGAATTACAAGTCTGTATAGGTTCCTAAGTCAACGACTAAGAAAGTAGCAAACCAAATCAAGAAATCTGCTAGTCGACCTAGGAAGTCATCACATGTTTTTGAATTTTCTTCTGTGAACAAACATCTACTTGGAATAAGTTGTGTGTAAAGACTTTTGATGATCGTGTAAACCTTGATATTGCTTATGATGCTTCATGTAATGTGGTTTTAGATGATGCTTTAATGTCTAAATTGCAAGCTGCATTACGTGATACATTTATTTGTGATCCAAAGTTTGTTGTTTGTACTAACCGTAGAGGATCCAAGACACTTTGGGTACCTAAACTCTAGGAAACTTAATGTTTACAGGGTTTCGACGTCTGTGTTTGGTATATCGACTCCGGATGTACTCGGCACATGACGGGCGATAAATCATTGCTTGTCAATTACGTTGACAAATTCCTATGAACGGTTACATTTGGAAATGACGAGATTGCAGCAATAACGGGATATTGTGATTATGTGAAAAATGGCATAACAATCAAACGGGTCTCGTATGTTGAGGGTTTGGGGTGCAGTTTGTTTAGTGTCATTCAATTCTGTGATGGAGATCTCAAAGTTCTTTTTGAACGTCGTCAATGCTCGGTGCAATCCACCGATGGGAATGATCTCCTTGTTGGTAGATGTTGTGCTTCACTATACATTATTGACCTCAATGATGCACCATCACATGGAAATATGTGTTTGGCTACTCGTTCAACAAAAGAAAATTTGTGGTTATGGCATCATCGGATGTCACACCTGAATTACAAGGGTATCAATCGACTGGTGGTCTAAAGACTTGGTTGATGGTATTCCCAGTTTTCAATTTGATAAGCATCATGTGTGTCCATCATGTGCAATGGGTAAGCTGAAATGGTCTAATCATCCACTTAAGCAAAACCCTATTACTTCATCATCTTTGCAATTATTGCATATGGACTTATATGGACCCATGAGAGTTTCTAGCCTCAGTGGCCGAAAACATGTGATTTTCATTATAGATGACTATACTCGATTTACATGGATTTTTCTTTTGAGGACCAAGTCTGAAACCCCCGCCGTTATCATTGAGTTCATAAAAAAGACTCAACGCTCTTTTAAAAAACATGTTAAGAGCATCAGAACTAATAATGGGATGGAATTTAAGAATGACATGCTTGATAGTTATTTGAAAGACCAAGGTATTGAACATCAGTTCTCTGCTGCAAGAACCCCCCCAATAGAATGGAGTAGTCGAACGACTTAATCGTACGTTGTGCGAGGCATCTCGAACGATGCTTGCCTACACCAAACTACCTTCGAAAATTTGGGGGGTGGCCATTCCAACTGCATGTTTTACCCAAAATTGTTGTATCATAAACAAACGGTTTGATAAGACTCCGTATGAGTTACTATATGGTAGACTCCCGAATGTCAAATATTTCTGTGTTTTTGGTTGTATATGCTATGTGCTTAACGATTTTGACAGCCTCAGAAAGTTTGATCCTCATGGCGATCAGGCCATATTTCTCGGTTACTCGTCAAACAAGGTTGCTTATCGTGTCTATCACAAAAGGACAAAGACGATTAAGAAAAGCATTAATGTTAAATTTGATGAGTTATCAGGGATGGCTTTTGAACAATTCAGTTCCAAACCCGATCCTAACCTGGCTACTACTTCTTCCGCGCAAAACTCAATTTTCTTGAAGAAGGGTGTTCCTACGGTCACAATAGAGGAACTGGATATCTTGTTTGATAATCTTTACGCTCCTCAATGGAATTCAGATGTTCATGCCATACCAGATACACCATCACAATCAATTACTGTGGAGACACAACCAAGTCTCTATGATGAAGATACAACAACAACTGATTCACCTATTGATTCTTCGTCCTCCCTCCCACCTCTTGATGATAATCTTGAACCAATTCAAGACACATCAATTGATACAATTCCAGTTGTTTCTCCAAAAACTCAAACTAACCCATTTGACACTGTCACATCAGAACAAGAGGATCATGGCTTGACGTCAACAACGATTGATGTTTCACTGGATACCACTGATGTAGGACCTCTTCCACATAACAACCGATGGACTAAAAGTCATCCAATTAATCTTATCATTGGTGATGCTACAGCACCAGTTTCAACTAGAAGGGTTACTCACAATATGTGTCTATATACTGCCTTTCTTAGTAAGATTGAACTAACTTCGGTTGCTTAAGCTTTACTTGATCCGAACTGGGTGATAGCAATGCAAGAAGAGATAGGTCAATTTAAACGTTTGAAAGTATGGCGATTAGTTCCAAGACCAGCGGGTCAACGACCAATATGGGTTAAGTGGATTTTCAAGAACAAGAAGGATTCTAATGGGGTTATGGTTAGAAATAAGGCACGTCTTGTGGCCAAGGGATATCGACAACTAGAGGGTATTGACTATGATGAAACATTTGCTTCGGTTGCAAGGATTGAGGCTATTCGTCTGTTTCTTGTTTATGCTTCTCATATGAAGTTTACGGTGTTTCAAATGGATGTCAAAACTACTTTTCTGAATGGTCATCTTCAAGAGGAAGTTCATGTTGATCAACTAGAAGGCTTTGTCAATCCTGTTCATCCAAACCACGTCTACTACTTGGAGAAAGCTTTGTATGGTCTAAAGCAAGCACCGCGGGCATGGTAACAGACCTTGACAAAGTATTTGCTGGAAAATGGCTTCTCTCGTGGAACGATTGATACAACGCTCTTCATCCGTAAAAACCACGGTCACATTCTCTTGGTTCAAATTTACGTTGATGATATTATTTTTAGTTCCACATCCCCAGCGTTATGCAAATAGTTTGGTGACCTTATGGCCAGCACATTCAATATGAGCATGCTTGACCAGCTCAATTTCTTCTTGGGGTTACAAGTTAAACAATTACCAAATGGCATTTTTATCAGTCAAACAAAATACATTAACGACATGCTAAAACGTTTTAAAATGACTGATTTAAGGACAATGTCAACCCCAATGAGGACTTTGTTAAATGCTGATAAAAATGGGGCACCCTTTGATATAACGCTTTATCAAAACATGGTTAGCTCTTTAATGTATTTGACTGTAACTCGACCAGAAATTACACTTGTTGTAACTGTCTGTGCCCGCTTTCAGTCCAACCCTAAGAAATCTCACTCCAAAGTGGTGGTTAGGATTTTTCGGTACCTAAAAGGTACTCCTAATCTTGGAATCTGGTATCCACATGGATCCGATTTCACTCTCATTGCTTATACTGATGCAGATCATGGCAATTGCCATGTTGATAGGAAAATCACATTTGGATCCAATCAGATGTTGGGGAATAGTTAGTTGGTTGGTCATTCAAGAAACAAAACCATGTTTCATTGTCAACGTCTGAGTCTGAGCACATTGCTGTAGCTCATTGTTGTTCACAAGTTTTCTGGATGCAAACTCAACTACTGGACTATGGCTCTAAGATCACTAAAACCCCGATATACTGTGATTCACATAGTGCAATTGCAATTACTAGCAACCCAGTCCAGCATTCTAAGACTAAACACATAGATATTCGTTATCACTTTATTAAGGACCATGTAGAAAAGGATGATGTAGAATTATACTTCGTGCCTACCAAAGTACAATTAGCTGACATGTTCACTAAAACTTTAGATAAAGTTAGGCTAAAGTTCTTGATTCAATAAATTGTCATGGTTGAATATTGTGCTTAATTCCTTAATATTATTGGGCCTTATACCTGGGATCATGTGTTTAGGGGGAGTAAATACTTTCTAGAGGGAGTAACTGATATCTTTTGCTTTAGATATTATCATTTAAGGGGGAGCTTTTATTTACATGTTAGCTTTCCGGGCTTATAGTTCAATAGTTACAATAGGGGGAAGTAACTGATTGATATCATATTTCAAGTGGGAGTTATTCAATTTTCTTGTGAAAAAATCAAAACGGTGATTTACTTGTCTGTATATCACATTTTGAGGGGGAGAAATGAAGAAAATGAAAAAGAAAATTGATTTTCAAAAGTGAATACATAAAATATTATGTGTTAATCTGATAAAATTCACTTTGGCTTGTATACATCTCAGTATGCAACCCGTTTTAACAATTGGTATCACTGAAGGTTTGTGCTTTATACATAATTCAAATTTTTCTAAGTACAAATCTTTATTTTAGAAAATCTATAAAAATTTGAAAGTTAAGTTCCAAAAGATTTGAATTTTTCATGAATAAATGCTATTTTTAGCATCATACCGAGTCTGACAACAAAAGTCCAGATTCGTTAAGTCTCAAAATGCTCAAAATTCACTCAATATTGAATTTTAAAGAAAATATTATAAACTTGTGAATTTCCTGATATTGAGTTGTCAACGTTTGAAGTTAAATTGGTTAAAGTTTGAAAATGGACGGCATTCGGTATCTTAGGCCGATTCGGTAAGGTCCAAGTCTGAATCACTTTCGGCATACATAAATAGAAGAGTCAAAGTCAAAGACTCTCATGCTTTCTTAATCAAATACCGAATTTGTGCTAATCTACAGATTCCGTTCTCTTATTTCTTCAAATCTTTGGTAATTTCTGATTTTAATCAAGTTTGTGATATATATTTTATAAATCTGAGTTGAATAAATGCCAATAAACCAGAAAAGATCACTTATTACTTGATTAAGACTTCCAATTTGAAAAATTGTTGAAAGAAACCGAATCTGAGACAAATCTTAAATCTAAGATTAAATTAGATTTAAATGATCAAATGCTTTGAAATAAAGTCTAATCAGTGATTAATATGTGGATCTATGAGATAAATGATTCTGATTGCATGTTTGATTCATGTTTAATTGACTCTGTATATACTGAATGTGTTCATGATAAGGATACCGAGTCTGTTTAACATGACAACATGATTACCTAATCTGGTGAGTTCAAAATTGATTCTGGTTGTAAATTTAAGTGTTATATAACTAGATATGCATGTTAAAGTAATAATATGTGAAAATTGGAGATACTGAATCTGGTCTTTGGTCTGATACCGAGTCTAGTTTATGGTATTTTGAAATTTCATGATTTGAATTTAAAATAATGCTTACTCTAGTTCATTATAGTGAAAAGAAAAGCTTATTTGGTTACCAAATCTGTCATATTTCTTGATTACTGAATCTGCTTTTGATTTTGAAAAATGACTAAGTATTGGTTGGATTTTTGGTGTTATTGTTTAATTATTCATGATACTTGTTTGAATGCTTAAAGTGGATTATCATGATTATCAAATACTTGTGGATAATGTGAATAAATGATTGTTATTTGAGAAAATCCATAAAAATCATAAAATTGAAAAACACAAAGGATTTTAAAGGAAATAGGAATAGAGATATGTGCGTTATGTTAACATATTGTGGTCTTCTATTCTTATTAAACAACTAAATGGCGAACAATCACTTCATTAATCCTGAGACCAACTGATGTTATGCGAGGTGTATACGAAATAGTTATATTTTTATTACGAAATACTATTAAATACGATACAATTTTACACAAGTTATTTATTTATTTATAGAGTGGATATACCTAAACATTGCTACAACACTTATAGGCAGTGTACCTAATCGTACAGTAGTGTAGTTTTTAGTAAGTCCGGTTTGTTCCACAGGGAGCTAGCCAAGTTTAACGCTATATTTTTTAAACTATATTTGTGTATATATATATATATATATATATATATATATATATATATATATATATATATATATATATATATATATATATATATATATATATATATATATAAGTAGTATTATTATTATAAGTAGTATTATTATTATAAAAAGAGGGTTTTCCCGTTTAATGACCGGTTTGTCGATTTTATGTCTTAAGTCACAATTAAAACATAATGAAAAATATTAAAAATAAAAATAACTTAATTTAAAGCGTAAAGTAAATGACGATAATAAAAGTGTGATAAAAAGTACGATAAATAAAATGACGATAAATAAAATTGCGATAATTAAAAAGTACGTTAATTAAAAGTGCGATAAGATATAAAATAAAGGAATTATGCTTATTTAAACTTCCGTAATCATGATGTTCGACGTGTTGATTTTAGTTTATTACCATGGGTTAATTGTCCTTTGTCCTGGATTATTCAATATGTCCATACGGTTTTTGTCCATAACAGTCCATCAGTCATAAATATAAAGTGCAAGTGTCCTCGTCAAATTATCCTTATACCCGAAGTCAAATATTCCAACTAATTGGGGACTTAAACTGTAACAAGGTCTTAATACTTTGTTAATGATTACACCAGGTTATTGACTGTGTGCAATCCAAGGTTTTAATACTTTATTATCAATTACACCAAGTGTCCTTGTATGTAATCCACCCCTATTTTAATAAGTCCATTGACTATTAATCCATTCCCGTGTCCGGTTAAATGAACGATTATTAGTATTTTTAAATATCCCGCCCATCGTGTCCGATCGAGTGTATATGGTTATTTATAATTACGTCCAATTGTAAATCTTTATATTAAATTAACGAACTATCATTCAATTAAACAAATATAAAGCCCATTAATAGCCCATAGTCCAATTTCCACAAGTGTCGGTCTTTTGTCCAAACCCCAATTATGGTACAAAGTCCAATTACCCCGTCTTTAATATTTAGCCCAACATCACGATTACTTCAATTTAAATAAGCATAATAATAACTTAGCTACGAGACATTAATTTAAAAAGGTTGAACATAACTTACAATGAGTATTAATAGCGTAGCATTATACGGACAGAGTTTTGACTTACAAACTTAAAACATTCGCTAACATAACCTTATTATTATTAAACTTTAATATTAAATTAAAATTATAATTAAAATATAAATATAAATATATAATTGAGAGTGAGAGAGATTGAATTCTGTGTAATTAAAATGTCGAGCAAACTGCCTTTTTATAATACTTGGCCTGCTACAGTAACTCATGTGACCGCACGAGTTTTCTTCTTCCAGGCCATGCAGTCGCATGGCCGCCTTCTCCTGGTCACAAAGTGATTAAAACGTGGGCTGCTCGAATTTATTTAATATATAATATAATATATATAATTTTATATAATTAATTATATATTATATTATATTCTTGTGCATTGTTGACTTGTAATTTTAGCTCCGTTGCGTCGCGCGTTGATGGTTGGTTCATGTCCCGGTTCCGGATTTTCAAACGTCCTTGCGTACAATTTAATATCTTGTACTTCGCATTTTGCGGCTCGTACTCTTGTAGCTTTTAGACGTTTCTCATCAATAAATTGAACCACTTGGATTGTATTTTGTACTTTTGAGCTTTTTGGTCATTTGCGTCTTCAATTCGTCGAATCTGTCTTTTGTCTTCACCTTTTATTATTTAAACGAATATCACTTGTAAATAGAACAATTGCAACTAAAAGCTTGTCTTTCTTGAGGGATAATGCTATGAAATATATGTTCGTTTTTAGTAATATCAAATATTCCCACACTTGAGTGTTGCTTGTCCTCAAGCAATATAGAACTTGAATATAACTTTACTATAATCACTTCTTTATTCTTCACACTTTGTACATCTGTGATTTCTATACGGCGGTATGAACAATGATAGTAACGTTGTGGTTTACAGTCCCACATGACTATGAAAATTTAGATCCTTTAGGAAATTGGATCTTTATGAAAACATTTGATCTTTTGAAAATTCAATCTAGCTTTTACCCTAGATAAGTTTTCCGGAATAACCCTTCACCGGTATTTGCAAATTGTTTTTGTGGGTTTTGTGGGTTTCAGATTTGAAAATTTTAGCTTAAAACTTATGGTTTTGGGTCACCCACTTGCTAACCTTGTATTGGGAAAGCAACACATCCAGTTTACTTGCTCCGTATATTACCTTTCGGTAAACTACCGTTCGGTTGTAAAGGAAAGTGTTGAACAAGCAACTGTTAAGGCAATATCCCGTGACATGCTTTTGATTATGGTATATATCTTGTCGGATGCAATTACTATCTTTTGTAGGAGTAATAGTAAAGATCACCTTATAGTTTTTTGGTCTGGCACAAGGTCCTATCTTCGACCATGCTATGCAACCACCGTTCTTACGGTTGACATCCGATTTGGTTCAGGTGACCTAATGAATTCCATGTGAATATCTAGGATTTTACGTTCAATGGTAATGAACGCATTGAAAATAGGTTTTCAGAAAACAAATCGGTTTGTAATTTGATCAAAATATTTTCTCGTTCAAGCTCGAGTTTAGATATCATTGAATTTCATGAGTTTGAATTCTCAATCTTTAAGGTCAATCTCAAGGATTGAGTAATATCAGTCTTAAAAGCTGATTTTTGATCTTTAAGGATATTATCCTTTCTGGGGATCTGATTCATTAGTCTTATAAGCTAATTTTCACGGTGCCCCCCCATTGTACAAGACAGATCCTCTCATGGTTAGGATAAGTCTGACCACTTGGCGACCCTGTTTGATGCAGAGGTCCGTGGATTTCCAGCTGATTTTTGAGAAAACTTTTCAAGGTTTTTCGTAGACTCTACAACCGGTCTGGATGACAACTTCCTGACCTAAATCAAGAAGCGCGTGTCTATTTCTCTCGGAAGACTTTACTTCCTTTTAAATTTCATTTATATTACAATAAACTGGGTAAAATTGATTAATATAGTCCAAAACAAAAGTATCTTCAATTATTTGTAAAAAAAAATATGTGATATATGTTCTAAATAACTTGGTAAATTTTTCCCACACTTGGCTTTTATTTTCCTTTCTTTGCCTTTTTATTCTCCTCTATTCCATTTTAAATGAATTCTAAGATTTTGGGTTGTTTCTTAATTTATGTCCTTTACGAGGTAACAATAATTTCGGTGTTAACACCTAGTTTTATCATTCATAAATATGTATAAACATAATTTTGAATTCATTTATTTGAAAAAAAAATTAAAAAATTTACTAGAATTGGGTACTCAGTATATAAGACTAGGGCTGTTCTTTATTATCAGAGAGCACTAGATTCTAATACAACTACTGCGTTACTAGTATTTTTAATGGTAACCAAGTGTATAAGTCAAAAAAATTTTAAAACCGAAAGAATTTAATCCCTTCCCACACTTAAGATCTTGCAATGCCCTCATTTGCAAGAAATCAGTAACAATTCAAATTATTGAGGGTGATTAGCGTAGAAAAATGATTAAATTTTACCAAAGTCTCCAAATATATTGTTGTTTGTGTTGAATGATAAATGTTGCACATCATTTGTTCATTCCGTCTGTTGTTACATCACACTTGTTTTTCATTTTGTCGTCAAAATTTGTTGCTTTTGCTGAACTTAATGCCAGTCTTTGAAAATGCGTTGTTTTACCCTGTTGTGTACATGAGATAAAATACATACAATACAAATATAAACATGCATGGTAATTTGAAATGGGACTTAATATTCCACTTTCAAGAAATAGTAAAGATCACCCTATAGTATCCTTTTTTATATATATAAAACCATTTACTTATGAAACAATTAATTAATTTTAAAATTTTGTTTTCTTTTAGAATGAGGTCGTTTCGAATCGTTGTCCTAGTTCGTCTCTCGATAAAATTTTAAAATTTGTCATTTTGTAAGCGTTGTTTTAAAAGCAAAGATTTTTGGGTTTTTTTTTAAATGTTGTTGGCATACTTTAAATTAATAAGATTAAAAATAATGATAATAAAATTTCTCGTCCCACCCTCGGGTAAAGGAATTTCGGTTCAATGACCTAGTCTTCAACTTACGACGAATTTTAAATATCAAATTTTTAACTTAATGAAATAAAGTAAATTTTTGTTTTTAAATTCACACCAAACTTAAATTAAAAATTCATATAAATATCATTAATATTTTTATACATTAATTTTACAAACTTATATTGAAAATATTAATTTTAAAATATTTTAAAAACTTAAATATATTGGTTTTAAAAATTTACAATAATAATTTATGTAACACCCTGTTTCTGTTTCTGCCTTTTCAGTTATGTGGGACGCCGTCTAGATAGGTAGGATGTCGTCCAGTAGTGAAGGACTGGACGCCGTCCAGAATGTTGGACGCCGTCCAGTTGGTCTGTCGGGCCAGCTGTGAGATTTTAAGATATTTAGAGGGGTATGTTGGTCTTTTCACTTGGTGGCCGGTTTTAAGCCACAAATGGGCAAAGGTTGAGCTCATTCAACCTTATCTTCACCAACAAAACACTCTCAACCATATTTAGAGAGAGAGTAAGGGTTTAGAGAGAGAGAGAGAGAGCTTGATTTGGAGAAGAAGGAGTCGGTTTATCACCAAAGCTCGGGTTCTAAAGTTGCTCATCTCGTTCGCGACTACGTTGTGGTTGTATTGGTAAGCTCAAACTCCGAATTTCATTTGTTAGATTTGATATTCAAGTTAGGGTTTTGAGCTAGTTTGTTGTAAATCCCTTTTAGATGATGAAGTGGGTTCATGGTGACTAGTTATTCTTGTCACTTGGCGAGTTTTGGGTTGGTTGACATTTTGACCTTGATTAGGCTTTGATCTTGAGTTTAATCACTAGGTTTAGTGATTATGGAAGTGTTGGAACACTTTTGAGTGTGTTTGATTATCTAATTTTGAAATGGGTCAAAATTAGGGTTTTGGTGTCTAAATGGGTAAGACACGTGTTTAACACTTGTGTGCGGGTTTAATCGGTGTATTAGGACCATTTTCACTTGTGTTAGTGATTATTGGTTAGTTTGGTTGCGGTTTGTGCTTGGAGGTGTATTTGGGTCAAAATTGCACTAAGTGTCAATTGGGTAGGTTTGTAAGTCAACCCTAATTGTGTTGTTGTATTTGCGTTAATGGAATAGGTACATTCCATTGGCGAGTTGCGGATTTTGGTAGCATTCATCAAGGCGACAAGGTAAGTGTTAATATCCTATGTACATGTGTATGTGTAGGATGGGTGCGGGTCGGGTGAAGTGGTTCTCGGTTATAGAGCTCACTTCACATATAGGTGGATTTGATGGACTTGCATTTAGGTCCAATTGGCACGGTTGTGTGTTTTGGTTGACCACCTTTGGCGAGGTACACGTTTTATGTGTACGTTTTCACACGTGTTTATGATGTGGTGTGTATAACCCCAATGGCGAAGGGTTGATATTGTTGTGATGTGCTGTGGTGGATTTTATAATCCCGTGAACGTGGGTTTTGAGTTGGAGAAGTGAGTCTCGTGTAGTTCGGATTCATGATGACGCATGTAGTTCGGTCATCTTATCAGAAGTGAGTCTCGTGTAGTTCGGATTCACGATGACGCGTGTAGTTCGGTCATCTAATTGAGGTAGTGATCTCGTGTAGTTCGGATTCACTAAGGCTCGTGTAGTTCAGCCAACCTCGATGTTGTGTTATTGAAGATAGTAGTCTTGTGTGTATGCGGATTTACTAAGGCTCGTGTAGTTCGGCCAATCTTCATGTGGTAATCGGTTGTCGATTCTCGGTATTGTGTTAAGGGTTTAACCTTGGATGTTTATACATGGTTGTTTATATATTAATGTATTGTTGTGATGTAGCTAACCCTCCGGGTGTAGCTCATTGGCGTTGTTCACATCGTCGTTGTTGAACTTATATTTATTGATGTATCCTTAACTTGTTGCTTAGTGGTTGTACGGTATGCTTAGACTAGCTTGCCTTTATGCTTGGATGCTCCGGTATGCGGTATTTGATATTTTGTGTGGCGTGTCCATTTTATACATATATATGTATGTAGTATATTCTCACTAACTAAGTGTTCGCTTACCCTCTCGTTGTTTACATTTTTATAGATTGCATGGAAGCGGTGGCTCGGGTAAGCGTGGGAACTAGTGAACTTGCGTAGTTTGCTTTAGAAGACTTGCTTTTGGATATGATTAGGATTGGGTAGCGTATCCCCAATCCCATGCTCGGTCTATGTTTTGTATAAACTAAAATGGGTAGAAATGGTCACTTTGTAGTAATATGGGTCGATGGGGGACCGGTGTTGTAAGACTCGGTTTTATTATGGAAAACTCTTAGTTTAATTAATATTAACATATTGTGAAAGTGTTTTGGTTTAAAGTGTCGGGAAGCGGGTTTTCCGCTCGCGTGTAATTGTAAAACTGATCAGAACTTTTTAGTGTATTTGGACGCCGTCCCAGATGGCTGGACGCCATCCAGTCCTTCAGAGCTGGACGCCGTCCAGATGTACAGTCTCACAAAAGTTTTTTTTTTTTGGCACATTTTTGGAAGGATAACGGGTTGGGTCGTTACAAGTGGTATCAGAGCATGGTCTAAGGGATTTAGGTGACTTGAGATAGGTGCCTAGACTTAGAATTTTGTGTGTGCTTAATTGTTGCGGGACTTGTAGGATTACGGGTCGGAATGAGTTATAGTTAGTGCCTTGTATATAGGTGTACTAACGTTTATATTAGTAATGCGGATATTATTAATATATTATTGTATGGTGATAATAATTCTTGCGTGTGCTTATACCGCGTAGAATTTTGTTAGTGTTGTTTATATCATCGAGCGAGGCGGTCGTTGTACTAACGAGTGATACGGCGTGTGTGCTTAATAAGGACTTGCAAACCTTATTACGGGTACAAATCGTGTTTAGCAAGTGATGTACGACGAGTGTTTAGCAAGATGGGGGTGGTATTGTATGTGTGCTTTATACGTTCGTGAATCTAATCGCTTTGCATTCCTTAGAATGGCGACGGGAAATGGGATCGAGACGAATGATGTGGAGTTTAACGCTAGAGTTGCGGCCGCCGTTGTGGAGCAAATGAGTGCGTTTCGAGAAGAAATTGATAGGAAGTATTCCGAACTTCAAGGTAGTAGTGGAATGGAGCGTTGTCTTAAGAACTTCATGATGACTAAACCCCCAATGTATGACGGGAAATCGGATCCTTTGATAAGCACAACTTGGATCTCGGATGTCGAAGGGTGTTTTTGTACTATTGAATGCCCTCCCGAGAAGAGGACAAGACTCGCTACTAGTTTGTTGCGGGGTAGGGCGAAGGATTGGTTGGATGGTAAGATTGATCTTGTCGGTGGCGAAACGTTTATGGCGTTATCATGGGACGAATTTAAGAAGGAATTCTTCGAGGAGTTCCGGACTTCAGCCGATTTATCGAAAATGCGTAATGAGTTGCGAAATTTGCAACAGGGTTCTATGGACTTGAATACTCTCAAAACGACCTTTATGGCGAAGGCTCGTTTTTGCCCGGAGTATTTGGGGAATGATCGGTTGTTGATGGAGGATTTCTATCGGACCTTGAATGATGACTTGAAGAGTAAAATTAGCCTGGGTCAAGCGAAATCGTTTGCGGAATTATTCGACTTGGCTAGAGGTTTCGAGTCGTATTCACGATCAAAGAAGGGTGAACCTTCAAGTGAGAGAAGGGTTGTTTCGTATGGTGCTCCGAGTAAGAGGACTAAGGGTCTGAGTGTGAGCACGGGTGATACACGGACGGGTATATTGGATTCTAGTGCGTCTAGATGTTACAATTGTGGCATGAGGGGTCACAGGTCTTGGGAATGTTCGGTACCAAAGGGTGATGGTATGGTGTGCTTCAATTGCCAAGAAGAAGGACGTCGTAAGTCGGAATGTCCCAAGTTAGCGGGGACGGGTGCGGAAAGGAGACATTAAAGGTACGCTTCATTTTAATAAATATGTCCTTAGATTATTTATTAAGTGCCATTTGAATTTGAGTTGATTAAATGCCTTCTGTTATGCATATTGTTGTTATGGGTGTCTTTCCTAATGGAAGTGCCCTATGGTGATGTTTTGATTAATGGGCGAAGGGCGTAAGACTTAGTGCAACCAAGCATTCCTTAGTATTTGGGAAATGTTTCTACCAAGCCATGGAAATGGGTTTTGGTGTTCGGTCGTTAAGCGCGTGTTCACTTTTATGTTGAAGTTGATTAACCATGAGGTTTGACGGGTGGGATAAATCCCGAGAAATTGAGTGTTGACTTCGATGTATGTTGGTAAAGGAGTCTACGTGACGCGACATTAGGTGCCTCTTTTATACCTACTAGCATGGTGATTCGACTCCGATTATGTTGTGGTTACACTGTACTTAGGGTACCGGAGAGAAACCCTTAGGTACATGAGTGACTAGGTGAAAGTTGACAAACTATAGCAATTGGATGATTGCGAGAGTAGAGTTTGTGTAAATTGGGGTACACTTTTTGTTCGAAGTGTTTAAGGATAGGTTAAGATCCTTAGTATGCTCAAGGTTGGAGCAAGATATGGTGATGGGTCGTGTGAACCCAATTGTTGGTAAGAGTCTACCTTTGGTAGCATTGTATGGTTGTACAAGATGCGGTTATGGAACATAGTTCCAAGTGGGGGAGTTACACTCCCGCACGAGGAAGTTCTAGTGTGAGATTTCGGATGACGTTAGTGGATCCGAAAATTATGTTGGGACCTAGTTTTGGTCGATTTGTGGGAGAGTACAATTTCGGTTAAATTGTACTTATGATTCTGGATTTGAATTATCACCGAGGTGGTAATGTTGTAAATCTCGTTGAGAGATAATAGACGTGTTTGACGAGCAAGGTGAAATCCCTCGGTTAAGGGATGTGCGTGGTAGATTCTCTTTTAGATAATTATTGTTTTGTGCCTATGTTTGATATAGGTGGTTCTTGCTCGATTGTGTGAATGGTTAGTGGTATCCGTTAGGATTCACTATGGCGTAGCAGAGCGCGATGTTATGCTACTCGTTGTTCGAGGCCAAAAGGGCGTTGATTGGTGAAGCATGACCTTCGAGGTTCGCTGACTTCATTATGGGATTATTGATTGGTGAAGCATGACCTTCGGGGTCTGCTGACTTTATCATGGGAGTATGTGATTGGTGAAGCATGACCTTCAGGGTCTGCTGACTTCATCATGGGACTAGTGTTATATCGGTGAAGAATGACCGTTGACGGGGTTCGCTGAATTCATCCGATGTTGAGATTTGTAAGTGGATCGCGTGTGTTTTCGGATTCACGATGACGCGTGTTGTTTCGGTCATCTTATTGTGGAAGTGAGTCACTGTAGTTTAGATTCACAAATGACTCGTGTGGTTTCGGTCATTGTATTGTGTAAGTGAGTCGCGTGTAGTTTGGATTCACAAATGACTCGTGTGGTTTCGGTCATTGTATTGAGAAGTGAGTCTCGTGTAGTTCGGATTCACAAAGTGACGCGTGTGGTTGCGGTCATTCTTTTGGGATAGTGACTCTCGTGCAGTTCGGATTCACTAAGGCGCGTGTAGTTCGGCCAATCCCGATTGTTGTGCGGTGGAGGTGGTGAGTCGCGTGTGTTTGCGGATTCACTAAGGCGCGTGTAGTTTTCGGCCAGCTTTCGTGTTGTGTGATCTATCGGTTATTTTATACACCGATGGTGGGGTCGTAAGGACCATGTCATTGATCTATCAGTTGTTTTATACACTGATGGTGGGGTCGTAAGGACCATGTCGTTGATCTATTGGTTGTTTTATACGTCAATGGTGGGGTCGTGAGGACCATGTTGTATGATTAGTGATGCGATAGCCGTGATTCGCTTACATGTTATTTCGGTTGTGACAATAGTCGATTTTGTACGCCTTGGGATTTGCATTCCATTGTCGTTGGGCGCTATCGGTTTTGGCCGTTGGATTATGATGTTACAGTAGTTGCGTATTGGTCGTGTTGCGCACTACAAGGAATGTTAAGTGGTAAGTGTTATCCATGAGGATTCACTTTCGTTTGGTCTTCATTCGGTTTAGATGGTTGACCTTATTTTGGTCTGTATATGCTTTAGCATTGTACTCGGTAAGGGTATGCTAGAGGGTTGATATCTCGGTTCGAGATTGGTTGAGTTTTTCCCGATGTGAGGGAATGAGTAAGGTTTTAGTGCTAGGATAGTGATTTGATAAATCACGAGTGACGATTTAGTTGTTAAGGGTGATTCGTTGGGAAGAGTTTCCTAAGAAAGTCGGATTGGGACTTATGTTGAGGACCGTTAAGTGGCGCAGATCGCGAGGACGCGATCATGTCTAAGTGGGGAAGAGTTGTAACACCCTGTTTCTGTTTCTGCCTTTTCAGTTATGTGGGACGTTGTCCAGATAGGTGGGACGACATCCAGTAGTGAAGGACTGGACGCCGTCCAGAATGTTGGACGCCCTCCAGTTGGTCTGTCGGGCCAGCTGTGAGATTTTAAGATATTTAGAGGGGTATGTTGGTCTTTTCACTTGGTGGCCGGTTTTAAGCCACAAATAGGCTAAGGTTGAGCTCATTCAACCTTATCTTCACCAACAAAATACTCTCAACCATATTTAGAGAGAGAGTAAGGGTTTAGAGAGAGAGAGCCTGATTTGGAGAAGAAGGAGTCGGTTTCTCACCAAAGCTCGGGTTCTAAAGTTGCTCATCTCATTCCCGGCTACGTTGTGTTTGTATTGGTAAGCTCAAACTCCGAATTTCATTTGTTAGATTTGATATTCAAGTTAGGGTTTTGAGCTAGTTTGTTGTAAAATCCTTTTAGATGATGAAGTGGGTTCATGGTGACTAGTTATTCTTGTCACTTGGCGGGTTTTGGGTTGGTTGACGTTTTGGCCTTCATTAGGCTTTGATCTTGAGTTTAATCACTAGGTTTAGTGATTATGGAAGTATTGGAACACTTTTGGGTGTGTTTGATTATCTAATTTTGAAATGGGTCAAAATTAGGGTTTTGGTGTCTAAATGGGTAAGACACGTGTTTAACACTTGTGTCCGGGTTTAATCGGTGTATTAGGACCATTTTCACTTGTGTTAGTGATTATTGGTTAGTTTGGGCGCGGTTTGTGCTTGGAGGTGCATTTGGGTCGAAATTGCACTAAGTGTCAATTGGGTTGGTTTGTAAGTCAACCCTAATTGTGTTGTTGTATTTGCGTCAATGGAATAGGTACATTCCATCGGCGAGTGCGGATTTTGGTAGCATTCTTCAAGGCGACAAGGTGAGTGTTAATATCCTATGTACATGTGTATGTGTAGGATGGGTGCGGGTCGGGTGAAGTGGTTCTCGATTATAGAGCTCACTTCACATATAGGTGGATTGATGGACTTGCGTTTAGGTCCAATTGGCACGGTTGTGCGTTTTGGTTGACCACCTTTGGCGAGTGACACGTTTTGTGTGTACGTTTTCACACGTGTTTGTGATGTGGTGTATATAACCCCAATAACGAAGGGTTGATATTGTTGTGATATGGATAACCCTGATGTGGTGGATTTTATAATCCCGTGACCGTGGGTTTTGAGTTGGAGAAGTGAGTCTCGTGTAGTTCGGATTCACGATGACGCGTGTAGTTCGGTCATCTTATCGGAAGTGAGTCTCGTGTAGTTCGGATTCACGATGACGCGTGTAGTTCGGTCATCTTATTGAGGTAGTAATCTCGTGTAGTTCGGATTCACTAAGGCTCGTGTAGTTCGGCCAACCTCGATGTTGTGTTATTGAAGATAGTAGTCTCGTGTGTGTGCAGATTTACTAAGGCTCGTGTAGTTCGGCCAATCTTCATGTGGTAATCGGTTGTCGGTTCTCGGTATTGGGTTAAGGGGTTAACCTTGGATGTTTATACATGGTTGTTTATATATTAATGTATTGTTGTGATGTAGCTAACCCTCCGGGTGTAGCTCATTAGCGTTGTTCACATCGTCGTTGGTGAACTTATATTTGTTGATGTATCCTTAACTTGTTGCTTAGTGGTTGTACAGTATGCTTAGACTAGCTTGCCTTTATGCTTGGATGCTCCGGTATGCGGTATTTGATATTTTGTGTGGCGTGTCCATTTTATACATATATATGTATGTAGTATATTCTCACTCACTAAGCGTTAGCTTACCCTCTCGTTGTTTACATTTTTATAGATTGCATGGATGCGGTGGCTCGGGTAAGCGTGGGAACTAGTGAACTTGCGTAGTTTGCTTTAGAAGACTTGCTTTTGGATATGATTAGGATTGGGTAGCGTATCCCCAATCCCATGCTCGGTCTATGTTTTGTATAAACTAAAATGGGTCGAAATGGTCACTTTGTAGTAATATGGGTCAATGGGGGCCCGGTGTTGTAAGACTCGGTTTTATTATGGAAAACTCTTAGTTTAATTAATATTAACATATTGTGAAAGTGTTTTGGTTTAAAAGTGTCGGGAAGCGGGTTTTTCGCTCGCGTGTAATTGTAAAACTGATCAGAACTTTTTAGTGTATTTGGACGCCGTCCCAGATGGCTGGACGCCGTCCAGTCCTTCAGAGCTGGACGCCGTCCAGATGTACAGTCTCAGAAATTTTTTTTTTATGGCACGTTTTTGGAAGGATAACGGGTCGGATCGTTACAATTTAATATTAATTTAAAAACAAGGTAAAAATTAAAATTAAAAATCTTTTTGGTCTTTTATCCCACTTTAATCAATCAAATATTAACAAAAATATACGTCCCTCTTTTTGGGTAAAGTAATTTCGGCTATTTCACCTAGTTTTACTCCTGACGAATTTCTGAAATATTTTGGATTGATTGATTAAAGATATTTATACCTTAAGAATAAACGGTAAATTTCGCAGTGATGTAATAAATTTTTGTATGATATCAATAATTTCGGTTTCGCATACCTAATTTTATTGAATATCAATTTAATACTTTATAGCGAACGATTCAGCGTTTATTATCAAAAGGTTAAAAGCAATAAATAAAAACAAATAAAAATTGTACATACTTACCTGTGAGATAGAATTCTCAGAGACCTGCTTTAGCCGACTCATAGGAGAGTCGTGTGAATTGGTTTCCATAGCTACATAAGCGTAACCTCGATTCTTCAATAACTTTTCTTCTAAACATATGAACGGTCCTTCTCTGCATAGAGTAACAAATTCGGTATTTGAATATGTTTGATTTTTCGAACATTTACCTTCGTGTGACCATTTTCCGCATTTATGACATCTTTCAAGGTGTCGTGCTCTTCTTTTTGTTGCGGATTTTGATTTTCCTTTACAAAATGTATCTTGTGATGGTCTTTCCTGAGTTCTTTCCTTACTTCGTCCATTTTGCCTCTTATGAATGATACCAGTTCACTCGGAAAGATGTTATTATTACATTTAGTAATCATAGCGTGTTGTAGTAGACCATGGTTCAGATCAAAGGAATTCTTCATCTCGTAAAACCTAAAAAAAATAAAAATTCAGAATGGGGGGAGAAGACTAGTTCTTTAGGGTCTGCTAGGGAAAGACCATTCGGATTCCATTCTAGAGAACTACACGAAAACAGAAAATCTAACTCTAACAGAAATATATATTATCATTAAAAGATTGGAATCTTCCCATACTTAGTTAGCTGTGGTGTCAAAATTGTGATTAACTTCATCTTCAACTTCCATTGGATTATCTATGTAATGTTCAACTCTGTGACCATTAACTTTAAATTCAATCCCATTTAAATTTATTAATTCTATTGTTCCATATGGGAAAACTCTTTTGACTATGAATGGTCCAGACCATCTTGATTTCAATTTTCCAGGAAATAGCTTGAATCGTGAATTGAAAAGAAGAACTATGTCTCCTTCCTTAAATTCTTTTGAACTTCTGATTCTTTTATCATGCCATTTCTTCGTTCTTTCTTTACATATTAACGAATTTTCATATGCTTCATGCCTTAACTCTTCTAATTCGTTTAATTGACTTAATCGTAGACGTCCGGCTTCATGCAAATCAAGATTACATGTCTTCAAAGCCCAAAATGCTTTGTGTTCAATTTCTACTGGAAGGTGACATGCTTTTTCGTAAACAAGTCTAAAAGTTGTGGTGCCAATTGGAGTTTTGTAGGCTGTTCGAAAAGCCCAGAGTGCATCCTCCAATTTCATGGACCATTCCTTCGGATTTGATCCTACGGTTTCTCTAGAATACGTTTTAAAGCTCGGTTGGTTTTTACAACTTGTCCACTTGTTTGTGGATGATAAGCGGTTGAGATTTTATGAGTTACTCCATATCTTTTGAGAACTTTTTCAAGTTGATTATTACAAAAATGAGTACCCCGATTACTTATTAAAGCTTTCGGTGTTCCAAACCTTGCAAAAAGACGTTTTAAGAAGTTGACTACAACTCGTGCATCGTTAGTTGGGAGAGCTTGTGCTTTCGCCCATTTAGATACATAATCAATGGCAACGAGAATGTAGAGATTATTATGAGATTTTGGAAATGGACCCATAAAGTCAATACCCTAAACGTCAAGTACTTCACATACTTGAATGACATTTTGTGGCATTTCATCACGTTGATTTATTTTTCCGGCCCTTTGACAAGCATCACAGGATTTACAAAGAAGGTGTGCATCTTTGAAAATTGTAGGCCAATAGAATCCAGCGTCATAAACTTTCCTTGTTGTAAGTTGAGGCCCATAATGCCCTCCTGGTTGTCCTGTGTGACAATGGTTTAAGATTTGACTGGCTTCATCCCCGAATACGCATCAGCGGATTATTCCATCGGGACAACTTTTAAACAAATGTGGATCTTCCCAGAAATAGTGTTTTATATCACTAAAGAATTTCTTTCGTTTTTGGTACGACAACCCTTTTTCAAGGAATCCACATACTAAGTAGTTTTCATAGTCTGCAAACCATGGAATTTCATTATAATCTATCTTCAATAGATATTCATCAGGAAAGTAATCTTGTATGGCCGATTCATTTAGAACTTCTAATTCAGGATTTTCAAGACGAGAAAGATGATCAGCGGCGAGATTTTTTGCTCCCTTTTTGTCTCGGATTTTAATATCGAACTCTTGTAAGAGTAAGATCCAACGTATTAACCATGGTTTGGCATCTTGTTTCGAAAATAGATATCTAAGAGCAGAATGGTCAGTATAGACCACCGTTTTAGCTAGAACGAGATTTGAACGAAATATGTCAAAAGCAAAGACAATAGCAAGGAGTTCTTTTTCAGTAGTTGTGTAATTCTTTTGTGCTCCTTGTAACGTCTTACTAGCGTAATAAATAGGTTGAAATCGTTTTTCAATCATTTGTCCTAAAACGGCTCCCATTGCAAAATCACTTGCATCGCACATAATTTCAAATGGTAGATTCCTATTTAGAGTTATCATGATCGGCGCATTAGTGAGTTTTTCTTTAAGAATATTAAAAGATTTGATGCATTCATCTGAAAAGATGAATAGAGCATCCTTTTCTAGGAGTATATTCATAGGAGTGACAATTTTAGAAAAATCTTTTATGAAACGTCGGTAAAAACCGGCATGCCCTAGAAAACTCCTAACTCCTCTAACATTGGTGGGATGTGGAAGTTTAGCAATTACATCTACTTTAGCTCTATCCACTTCAATTCCTTCCTTTGAAATTTTATGACCAAGAACGATGCCTTCTTTAACCATGAAATGACATTTCTCCCAATTAAGTACTAGATTTGATTGCTCGCATCTAATAAGCATTCGTTCAAGATTAACTAGACATGTTTCAAAAGTATCATCGAAGACTGAAAAGTCATCCATGAAAACTTCCATGCATTCTTCTATCATGTCGTGAAAAATCGCCATCATGCACCTTTGAAAGGTTGCAGGGGCGTTGCAAAGTCCAAATGGCATGCGTTTGTAAGCAAAAGTACCATAAGGGCACGTGAATGTGGTTTTCTCTTGGTCCTCGGGTGCTATTGGAATTTGAAAGTATCCGGAGAAACCGTCAAGAAAACAATAGTAACTATTCCCGGCTAATCTTTCCAACATTTGATCAATGAAAGGTAAGGGAAAGTGATCTTTTCTGGTGGCATCATTTAATTTTCTATAATCAATACAAACTCGCCATCCTGTTACAGTCTTAGTAGGAATAAGCTCATTTTTTTCATTTGTGATGACAATCATGCCACCCTTCTTAGGTACGCATTGAACTGGGCTTACCCATGGACTATCAGAGATTGGATAAATTAAACCTGCATCTAGCAGTTTAATAATTTATTTCTTAACAACATCTTGCATATTAGGATTTAGTCTTCATTGGCGTTGCACATAGGTTTTATGACCTTCTTCCATAAGGATTTTATGTGTGCAATACGAAGGACTTATGCCTTTAATATCATGAATCTTCCATGCAATAGCTGGTTTATGAGCTTTTAGCACAGAAATGAGTTGAGATTTTTCATTTTCCGTAAGAGAAGACGATATTATTACAGGTAATTCAGATTCACCATGTAAATAAGCATACTAAAAATGGTTGGAAGTGGCTTTAACTCTAATATCGGTGGTTCTTCTATCGATGATTTGTATCGATATATGTCTTCTTCTTTTAGCATTTGAAGTTCTTCTGTTGTTGGTTCATAATCATTAGCCATGAGTGCGGCTAACATTTCAGCTTCATCAATTGGTTCAGTTCCTTCTCCTATAGAACATTCTCCTGTTCCTTGTAATTCTGGAAATTCTTCTAACAATTCTACATGTGAATCTATAGTTTGAATATAATAACATGTATCATCTGCAGATTGCGGTTGTTGCATGGCTCTATCCACAGAAAAGGTAACACTCTCGTCCTCTATACTTAGGGCCAATTTCTTATCAAACCCGTCTATTATTGCTTTAGCTGTGTTTAAGAATGGTCTTCCTAATATAAGAGGAACTCGAGAATCTTCTTCCATGTCTAGAATAACAAAATCTACTGGAAATACTAAAGTACCAACTTTAACTAGCATGTTCTCCATTATCCCTCTAGGATATTTTACTGATCGATCGGCTAGTTGTATTCTTATTCGTGTTAGTTTCAATTCTCCGAGGACTAGTTTAATGTATAATGAATACGGCATTAAATTTATACTAGCACCTAAATCTGCCAATGCTTCTATTGAACTAAGACTACCCAGAAAACATGGAATTGTGAAACTTCCTGGATCTGATAATTTTTTTGTTATCTTATTCAACAGCACTGCAGAACAATTAGCATTCATAGTAACAGCCGAGAGTTCTTCCATTTTCTTTTTATTTGTGATTAGATCTTTCAGAAATTTAGCATATCTTGGCATTCCTGAAATCACATCAATGAAAGGAAGATTGACATTTATTTGTTTAAACATATCCAAGAATTTGGATTGCTCGGCTTCAAGTCTTTCTTTTCTCATTTTACTTGGGTAAGGAAGTGGTGGTTGGTATGGTTTAACATAAGGTTTAGCTTTAACTGTGTTATCCTCATTAACGTTTTCAACTACCGGTTCTGTTTCCTTTTCTTGCTCAGGTTGTGGTTCTTGTGTAGTAGGGATAGAGTCATCAGAATTTACAGGTATTTCAGGTGGTTTAAGTGTAATACCACTTCTCGTGGTAATGGCTTTAGATGTTTCATTCCGGGGGTTAGCATTTGTATCGCTAGGTAAACTTTCCGATTTTCTTTCACCTATTAACCTTGCTAGGTTGCTTACTTATTGTTCCAAATTTTGAATAGAAGCTTGTTGATTTCTAAATGCTTGAGCATTTTGTTCATTAGTTTGTTTCTGAGATGTGAAAAACTGTGTTTGAGATTCAACTAGCTTCGACATCATATCTTCTAAATTTGGCTTTTTATCATCGGTTTGTGGTGGTTTATTTAGAAAAATAGGTCTTTGCTGATTGTAAGTATTATTAGATACTTGTTGATTGCTAGGACCTTGTTGGTTGTTGTATGGAACATTTCGGTTATAATTCTGATTTTGATTGTAGATTGGTCTTGGCGGTTGATAATTATTTTGATAATTTTTTCCAGGCCTTTGGTTCATGTATGAAAGATTCTCTCTTTGTTCCATTGTTTGTTCAATACTGAGACAATCTTTTGTCAAATGTGGTCCTCTACACTGCTCACAACTAATTCGTATTGAGTGAATATCTTTTGTCATCTTTTCCATTCGTCTCTCGAAAGCATCTATCTTTGCGTAAATGGAATCAAAGTCATGGCTAGAATCGACTCTAGCCGCTTTAGATGATCTAACGATATCTTTTTCTTGATGCCACTCATGTGAGTGGGAAGCAGTGTTATCAATAATTTTGTAAGCTTCAGTTGCGGTTTTCTTCATAATGGAACCACCAGCTGCTATGTCGATGTCTTTTCGTGTAGTGATGTCGCATCCTTAATAGAATATTTGTACTATTTGATAAGTGTCTAAACCATGCTGAGGACATCCTCTCAACAACTTTCCGAATCTTGTCCATGCCTCATATAATGTTTCATTTGGCTTCTGTGTGAACGTAACAATTTCTCCTTGAAGTCTTACGGTCTAAGATGCCGGAAAGAATTGTTTAAGAAATTTTTCAACTAAAACATCCCATGTATCAATCGCCCCTTCAGGTAACGATTCTAACCAATCTTTGGCTTCTCCCTTTAAAGTCCAGGGAAATAACATGAGATAGATCTGTTCATCCTCAACTTCTCTGATCTTAAATAGAGTACAAATCCTATTAAAGGTACGAAGATGTTCGTTTGGATCTTCCTTCGGCGCACCACTAAATTGGCATTGATTAGTTACCATGTGTAGGATTTGTCCTTTGATTTTATAATCTGGCGCATTAATGTCTGGTTGAGTAATTACGTGACCTTGGCCAGTGCGTTTAGCCCTCATTCGGTCTTCCATACTTAGAGGTTCCAGATTTTCCATGATTGAAATTGTTGAATCTGAATCACTAGAGGATTCTAATTTAATGGTTTCTTCCTCGACAATCTCTGGATGAGTAATTTGTGGTTCAGGAGGAATGATTAGTGGTTCAGGATCTCTGAATTGTCCCTGAATATCCTCCGGATTCTCAATTATGAGGTTGGGTTCAAAAAATGGATTATCGGAAATTTGAATTGGAGTACTTGATCGACTAGATGACGATTCTAAAGAAAAATCAACGGCGACAATGTTGGCTAGATGTCTTGATCGAGTTACAAGTGTTGAACGTATGAAAGGTGGTGAACGTTTTGCTCGGTGCATTCACTGAATATCCTATTAGTTATAAAAGATAAAAATTATATAAGTTATCAAATTAATAGATTTTTCTGATTTTGCTCACGTTTCGAATAGCCAATAGATGCAGCAGGTAGCCAGGACTCTTTAAATCGGAAGCCCACAACTCGCCACTAACAAATCCAACTATTACTACGAACCAGAAAATTTTGGATGTCTATCAATTTAACCGCTTAAAATAATTTTTCGTTTTGAAATTTTAGAGAAGAAATAGAAAATTCTATGTTCTAAAAACTAGAGCGTCGAGAAATAAGAAAGAAAAAGAGTGCGTCGTAAAACGTCGAAAAATAAAAGGTCAAAAAACAAATGTCGGAAAATAAAAATAAGAAAATAAGCGTCGAAACTTAGAATTCTAAAAACTAAAAATTAAAACTTACGTCTAAAGGTATTAAAGCTTAAAAGGAATTCTATATTCAAAATGGTAATAACTTAATTAGGCACTAAAATCTATTAAATACGGCGTCGCAAAATTCTAAAGCACCTAAATCTTAGTCTAAAGAAATGCACTTAAGGGATTTTACGGCAAAGCCTAAAAATCTAGAAATAAAAATAACTACGGCAAAAACTAAATTTAAAACTAAGTACGAACGAAAAATATACAATATACGAATAAATGATTAAAATATACAATTTATAAAAAGATAAAAAAAATGATAAAATTACTTATTTTTATAAAAATATTATTTTTTATTATTATTTTATAAAAGTATTAATTTTATATATTAATAAAACTAATTAAAACTTAAATATACAAAATATAAATTAAAACTAGATTTAATTATAAAAACTTAACTACATTAAATAATAATACTAATAATTAATTAAAACCCTAGTTGATAGTAATAATAATTAATTAACCTTAACCTTAATCGTAATTATGGCGTACCAGGTCAGATCTGTCAGATCACACTATGCGTTCGCATGGGGTTAAGGCAGAGAAACCATGCGGTCGCATGGCTATGCAGGGTCAGTCTGATGCAGGTGCAAAAATGCAGATTCAACGCGTATTTTTATTTTTATATTTTTTTTACTTTTTTACTTTATTTTCTGTTTTTAATTTAAATAAAATATTTAAATAAATTAAATAAAACTTATATTTAAAAATTAAAGTAAAAATACTTTATAATTTTATATATTTTAAACAAACTCTTAAAAATATATATATTTTGTTTTTCTTTTTATATTTTTGTATTTTTAATATTTAAAACGTATTTTTACAAACAAAAAAAAACTTAATAAAAATCTTTTTTTATATAGCGTTTCGCTTCGGCGTTAAGTTTCCCCGGCAGTGGCGCCAAAAATTACTTGATGTTATGCGAGGTGTATACGAAATAGTTATATTTTTATTACGAAATACTATTAAATACGATACAATTTTACACAAGTTATTTATTTATTTATAGAGTGGATATACCTAAACCTTGCTACAACACTTATAGGCAGTGTACCTAATCGTATAGTAGTGTAGTTTTTAGTAAGTCTGGTTCGTTCTACAGGGAGCTAGCCAAGTTTAACGCTATATTTTATTTTAAACTATATTTGTATATATATATATATATATATATATATATATATATATATATATATATATATAAGTAGTATTATTGTTATAAAAAGGGGGTTTTACCATTTAATGACCGGGTTGTCGATTTTATGTCTTAAGTCACAATTAAAACCTAATGTAAAATATTAAAAATAAAAATAACGTAATTTAAAGTGTAAAGTAAATGACGATAATAAAAGTGCGATAAAAAGTGCGATAAATAAAATGACGATAAATAAAATTGCGATAATTAAAAAGTACGTTAATTAAAAGTGCGATAAGATATAAAATAAAGGAATTATGCTTATTTAAACTTCCATAATCATGATGTTCGACGTGTTGATTTTAGTTTATTACCATGGGTTAATTGTCCTTTGTCCTGGATTATTCAATATGTCCATACGGTTTTTGTCCATAACAGTCCATCAGTCATAAATATAAAGTGCGAGTGTCCTCGTCAAATTATCCTTATATCCGAAGTCAAATATTCCAACTAATTGGGGACTTAAACTGTAACAAGGTCTTAATACTTTGTTAATGATTACACCAGGTTATAGACTGTGTACAATCCAAGGTTTTAATACTTTATTATCAATTACACTAAGTGTCCTTGTATGTAATCCACCCCTATTTTAATAAGTCCATTGACTATTAATTCATTCCTGTGTCCGGTTAAATGAACGATTATTAGTATTTATAAATATCCCGCCCATCGTGTTCGATCGAGTGTATATGGTTATTTATAATTACGTCTAATTGTAAATCTTTATATTAAATTAACGAACTATCATTCAATTAAACAAATATAAAGCCCATTAATAGCCCATAGTCCAATTTCCACAAGTGTCGGTCTTTTGTCCAAACCCCAATTATGGTACAAAGCCGAATTACTCCGTCTTTAATATTTAGCCCAACATCACGATTACTTCAATTTAAATAAGCATAATAATAACTTAGCTACGAGACATTAATTTAAAAAGGTTGAACATAACTTACAATGAGTATTAATAGCGTAGCGTTACACGGACAGAGTTTCGACTTACAAACTTAAAACATTCGCTAACATAACCTTATTATTATTAAACTTTAATATTAAAATTATAATTAAAATATAAATATAAATATATATTTGAGAGTGAGAGAGATTGAATTCTGTGTAATTAAAATGTCGAGCAAACTGCCTTTTTATAATACTTGGCCTGCGACAGTAACTCATGCGACCGCATGAGTTTTCTTCTTCCAGGCCATGCGGTCGCATGGCCGCCTTCTCCTGGTCATAAAGTGATTAAAACGTGGGCTGCTCGAATTTATTTAATATATAATATAATATATATAATTTTATATAATTAATTATATATTATATTATATTCTTGTGCATTGTTGACTTGTAATTTTAGCTCCGTTGCGACGTGCGTTGATAGTTGGTTCATGTCCCAGTTCCGGATTTTCGAACGTCCTTGCGTACAATTTAATATCTTGTACTTTGCGTTTTGCGGCTCGTACTCTTGTAACTTTTAGACGTTTCTCATCAATAAATTAAACCACTTAAATTGTATTTTGTACTTTTGAGCTTTTTGGTCGTTTGCGTCTTCAATTCATCGAATCTGTCTTTTGTCTTCACCGTTTATTATTTAAACGAATATCACTTGTAAATAGAACAATTGCAACTAAAAGCTTGTCTTTCTTGAGGGATAATGCTATGAAATATATGTTCATTTTTAGCATTATCACCAACATACCTGCCAATTACTGGCTTGCAATTCTGGAAAGGCATACCTTATGGGGTGCACTGAGCAACACTGTTAGTGAGCCAGATGCAGATTTGAGACTTCTTAATAGAACTATCAAATTTATTGAGGCTACACAACCTACTCCTGCTAATCCACAGGGAGAACTTGCTTGATTCGAGTTTGAACTCAGAGGGGTTAATGGATTAAGGAGGATTCCAAAAGCTGATTTCAGGAGGATATTTCAGCTTTCTCTAGTGAACAATGCTCCTGCATTTCCATTTACTCAACAGATGATGAACTCTGTGTTCTAGCTTGGATATATTGGAGACACTAATGTTACACCGGCTAAGTTTCAGAAGAAGTGTCTACACTTTCGGTGGTATGTGATCTTCTCAATCATTAACAGGTGTTTTCTGATGACGAGGAGTGGATCTGATAGCTTGAGGGTCCCTATGCTGAAGTTGTTTTACTCTTTCACAAGGGTAGAATATCCAGATTATGCAGGGATCTTATGGGATCTGGTCCGGGCACAAGTTGACAAGACAAGGAGTTCATATATTCCTTGTGAAAGGTTTTTCAGCATTTTCATTCATTATGCTATAAATACTTGTAGAAATGCAAATATTTTTGTTCCAGGTACACAGGGTATGCCGATGGTTCGCTTTGGGGAGGTAAAGATGAACATCCCAGTGATCTCTGATAATCAATTCACTGCACCAATTCCAACTTGGTTGGTGAGGTTAGCTAATCCCCTTAGACGCTAGAATACGTACTTATTTTGAGGCGGTAGAAATACCTCTTCCGAACCCGGTACAACAAGAACAAGTTGAACCAACCGTGGTTCCAGCCCCAGAGGTTGTAGAGGAACCTATAGTTCAACCACCCGGGCCTGCTAATCCTTTACTTAGGATAAACCTAAAACGCCCTAGGCTTGCTCAACAAGCTCAACCCGTGAGGATCAGAGAGCCTAGTACTCTTAGGGATGAACCTACCCCTTCAACTACACTTGAGGGAAGTGACACTGACTCATCAGCAACTCAATCATCTCCCGAACAAACGCAGAAGAGGACACGTTATATGCCTGATGAGATGATTCAGACTCTACCTACCCAACGCGTAACTAGATCTAGGTCTTCGACTCCAATCGTTCGCCTACCAGTTACTCAAACCATTGGTGATACGAACCAAGACTTACACCCTACTAGGTCACCTTCACCCATTTCCGTATCACATCCAAGAATAATAGTAAGCCCTATGCTAAATGAAGCGTAAGCTTCGGTAGGCAAGAGATTTAAACGCACGGATGGTAAAAAGACCAATCAGCCCATCCAACTTAATCAGGATTTAAGAATAAATCTCACAAGCAAATATGCTTAAACATATCAAAAGGAAGTAAAGTCTTCCTCTGCAGTAAAGTCTACGTTGACTCAATAGATTAAGGAAACTCAATCATTGAAGTCCAGGACGGCCGAAGGGGAGCCAAAAAATCTTGAAAAGGTACCCTGCATATCGGCCAGAAATCCTCTTGATATACTTCATCCAAGTGATGTTGTATTGCCTCAACATACAACAGGGCATGGAGGTCCGGCTTATCTTGATGAGGGAGATCTGCCGCGTCCCATGGAAACGAATCAACATGACATTCATTTGAGAAATTTATCAGAGTTCCAGCAGACTGTTTCTTTGGTTCAATAAATTGATCCATTGGTTCAAACCACTTCCTATTCGTATCGAAATCTAAATGTTGAATCTTTAACTAAAAGAGATGTGCCACCTCATGGTACATTGATGACTTCAGGAGTCGGGGATGAAATCTCAGCGAGAGCTAAACTGACGAGTAGTTCTGCTACTCTGTCAGAGTCCCATGAGACTAAAGTCATGGAGGCGGATGATTTGAAAGAATCTTCGCGGGTGAAAACTCCGGTTGTTGCCCAACCTCTATCAGAAGGGGATATCACGAATCTGACTAGTAGTATGTACAACCTTACATATAAGAATAATACCGCACATTTATCCTTACCCGCCCTCACGGGAAATCAAACACTTCCACCGACAACAGACGCTGATGATGTTGTTCCCATTGTTACTTTTCCACCATCACCCCCACGTTAACCAAATTATTATGATGCTTTGGAGCAAGAATATTTTAGTCGTATGTTTTCTAGAATAAATCTTGATGTTCTTCGACGTACTTCTCTTCAAGCAATGTTTCGTGCTAGAATACGACATCGACTTACTTCCTGCTCTTCTCTACTAAGTCCTCACCGTGATGATGAACATGACGATTCTGATCCTCAGAATAGCCATGAGGGGGAGATAGGAGTAGATGGAGAATTTCTTACGGTGAATATTTCAACAAGGGGTGGTGGTGCGAGGTCTGCTTCAACTTCACAAGCACAAACGGTTGAATCTGAGGCAATGCAAACTCATAATGATGTAGTTGAGAATGCATAGCCTAAGCAAGTGATTATTCCAATTTTGCATTCAACTCAAACTGAGGTTGAAGGTGGACAAGTTGATGAGGATTTGAATTTAAGTGACTTTTACCTTAAGGAAACGGATGCTGATGGGTTTGTTATTTTAAGTACATTTTCTTCACTATCTATTATACCTGATGAAGTAGAGATGGTTAATGAAGGGAATCCTGAACCAGATATGCAAAGTGATGATGAAGAGGATTCTACTGATGAAGATGGTGGTGATCAATATGAAACTACAAATGTGGATGAAATCTTTAATCATATTGAGGATGATAATGATCCAACTGAAAATGCAATAAATACTTCAGAACCACCTGCATCAACTAGTTCAAATCCAACTAATGACAATGAAAGTTCAACTCCTGGTGCAACAACTTCAAATTCTACAATGAATTCCTGGTTCAAATACAACAATGGTTTATTTTTAAAAAATCGGGATCATCAACTGCAACTGGGGATTGAACACGACTTCATGACTTTGAGAAACACATTCATCGAGCAAAATGCTTATAAGATCTTCCGCATGAACGAGACGCCAAGAAGTGAAAGGTTTACCTATATCGGTTCTCAATTGCTTCCAGCTAATGAAAGGAACTGGTATCAGTTTATGTGTAGGAAATATATCAATCGAAATGAAGATGATTTGTGGTTACAACGTAAGTACCGAATATCAGAGGTGCTAGATATTACTCAAGTGGGAGTTAACATAAGTGTGAAGAAAGATGTCATCAGTCAGTTCCATGTTACTAGAGAAGATGAGAAGGAGTTCAAGTTTACCAAAGCTTGAATTTCACAATTTGGATACGCTTGACATCATTCATATCTACAACTACCTCAGTATTCTCACAACTCGACCTTATGCTATAACTCAAGCCTTGGAGGCTGTAAAGAGATACATGATGGAGATAATAGAACTGATGTGACGTGAGGACTTTCAAATCGGTCTCGAAGCTAAAAGGAAAAAGATTCGAATTACATGTCCAGATCAATTTACAGAGGGACTGGAAGATATCGGAATGTATCAAATACAATTTGAACCTGAAGGGTCTTGGAGAGTTCATTAAACATCGTCTAAAACTCCGGATCCGAACTAGACAATTTGAGATTCTTCGTGGTCAAAGAAAAAGAAGATATTTCAAAAAAATAGATGAATATCCATTACATGAGGGAGATCCAAGAAAGGCATGGGGAGTCTGAAAACCTTCAAAGAAGATTTCAGATAATCACTTTGAATTTTCTGACCCCACTGGTACAAGATGAAAAGCTACATTTGGACCTCTCGAGATTACTCAATAGGATTACATTGTAATTTTCACATTTAACACTAAGGGGGAGATTGTTAGGACCCCGAAATGTATATAGTGTTAATGTCAAAGAAGCCTAAATGATGGTTCCTTAGAAGAGGGCTATATAAGGAACCTTAGTAGTCTCAATTAGATAGCCATTGCATTGTAAAATAGTTTAAGAAGCTGTGGAATGTAAATTTACCGATTCTCTCTAATACCGAGTCTGTTCTTACTTTAACGAGTCTCACTCAATCTTATCACATCTTCAATTCTCACTATGATCTGACCTATCAGAGATCTTTTCGTAATGTTCAATCTCTTGCTGAAAGTCACGAGTTGTTTATTACATCTGTACAACCTAGTGTACCTGCTCAAGCTGCCTTTAATGCTAATGCATCTTCTGCTAATCCACGCAACTCTAATTATCGTGGCCGAGGTAGAGGATGAAACTCGTATGGTCGTGGCAGAGGACGCAAACCACCTCATTGTCAACTGTGTCGTGCAACTGGACACTATGCTTCTGCTTGTCCAGACTTGGCCACTTATGCTTCTCGTACACGATCACTTAATGCTAATCTTGCCCAAGCATTTCATTCTAACTGCCATGTTATTACAAATTCACTTGATTGGTATGTGGATTCTGGAGCACATTTCTCACATTGGTTTTTCTTTAATATCTAGAGATCTCAAACTACTTGATGTACTTCTTGTTTCGTATCTTACCAAAATTTTTCTTTCAATAAGTAAATTAACCACTGATAATCCTATTGATGTTCTCTTTATTGTTCATGCCTTTGTTATTCAGAATCGCCACACCAAAGTAATCCTCACAATGGGTCGTCGAAGTCATGATCTATATATTCTTGAACGTGGACAACGGGCATTGCTTTCGCATTTATATTCTAGTACTTTAAGTGGATCTTTTGAATTAATGCATAGTCGTCTAGGACATGTCTCTCTTGATGTTTGATGTGTGCAGCGGTGTATACGAAATAGATTATATTTTATTACGAAATACTATTAAATACGATACAATTTACACAAGTTATTTATTTATTTATAGAATGGATATACCTAAACCTTGCTACAACACTTATAGGCAGTGTACCTAATCGTAGAGTAGTGTAGTTTTTAGTAAGTTCGGTTCGTTCCACAGGGAGACGGTTTATTGCGTACACTATATTTTTCACAACTATATTTGTATATATATATATATATATATATATATATATATATATATATATATATATATATATATATATATATATATATATATATATATAAGTAGTATTATTATTATAAAAGGGGGGTTTTACCGTTTAATGACCGGTTTGTCAATTTTATATTTTAAGCGTAAAGATAAATGACAATAATTAAAGTGCGTACAATAATTAAAAATACAAATAAAGCGTAAAAATAAATGACGATAAATAAAATGACAGTAAATAAAAGTACGATGAAAAATACAATAAAAGAATTATGCTTATTTAAACTTCCGTAATCATGATGTTTGACGTTTTGATTTTAATTCATTACTCTGGGTTAATTGTCCTTTGTCCTGGATTTATTTGAAACCTATCTGATTTTTGTCCATAATAGTCCATCGGTCATAATCATAAAATGCTCGACAAATTAACCTTATTCCCGAAGTCAAATATTCCAACTAATTAGGGATTCGAACTGTAACAAGGTTTTAATACTTTGTTAATAATTACACCAGGTTATCGACTGCGTGTAATCCAAGGTTTTAATACTTTGTTAACAATTACACCAATTACCCTTGTATGTAATCCACCCCTGTTTTAATTAGTCCATGATATATTAATTTATCCACTTGGCCAAAATGAATAATCAATTACCCAAACCCAACTGATTAATTAAATGATCGTAAAAGATGTCGTATAAACGTCACTAAATAGGACATGCATAATCATTTAATAATTATTAGATTAACTAATTTGAAGATAGGTTCGACAGATTCCAATGAGTTGTCATTCAATTAGACAATACCCCCCACCTATTAATAGTCATAGTCCAATGTTCACAAGTGTCGGTCTTTTGTCCAAACCCCAATTATGGTACAAAATCCAATAACTCCGTCTTGATATTTAGTCCAACATCACGATTACTTTGGTTTAAATAAGCATAATAATAACTTAGTTACGAGACATTAATTTAAAAATGAAGAACATAGCTTACAGTGATTATTTATCGCGTAGCATTATACGGAGAGAGTTCCGACTTTAAAACCCGTAAAACATATCTTACAATAACCCAATTATTATTAAACTTAAATTAAAATTAAAATTAAAATTATATATATATATATTACATGTAGAGAGAAAGAAAGAAGAAAAAGGTGTAAATAACTTGGCTGAATTCGATGCAATTTATAGGACTTGGCCTGCTACAGGGTGCCATATGATCGCATGGAGTTTAGGAACCCTGGCCATGCGATCGCATGGCCAGCTGGATCAGCTCAAAATGCAACAAAAACGTGGGCGACTGTTGATTATTTAATATATAATATAATATATATAATTATATATAATTATATATATATTATATTATATTCTTGTGCATAGTAGACTTGTAATTTTTGGTCCGTTGTCTCGCGCGTTGATGCTCGGTTTATGTCTCGGTTCCGGATTTTCGAACGCGTAGATATCTTGTACTTTGCGTTCCGCGACTTGCACTCTTGTAATTTTTAGACGTTTCTTATCAATAAATGGAACCACTTGGATTGTATCTTGTACATTTGAGCTTTTTAGTCATTTGCATCTTCAAATCGTTGTTTTCTTCTTTTGTCTTCACACTTATTTATTTAAACGATTACAACTTAAAAATAGAACAATTGCAACTAAAAACTTTACATATTGGGATGATATTGCGACTAAATATATGTTCATTTGGAGCACTATCAAATATCCCCACACTTGAATGTTGCTTGTCCTCAAGCAATACAGAACTTGAAATAAAATCACGCTTCACTCGAATCACTTTTTTATTCTCACACTTTATCCATCAGTGATTTTGATACGGCGGTATAAACAATGATAGTAACGATGTGGTTTACAGTCCCACATGACTATGAAAATTTAGATCCTTTAGGAAATTAGATCTTTATGAAAACATTTGATCTTTTGAAAATTCATTTTAGCTTTTACCCTAGATAAGTTTTCCGGAATAACCCTTCACCGGTGTTTGCAAAATGTTTTTGTGGGTTTTGTGGGTTTCAGATTTTAAAATTTTAGCTCAAAACTTGTGGTTTTGTGTCACCCACTTACTAACCTTGTATTAGGAAAGCACAAGTCCAGTTTACTTACTCCGTATATTACCTTTCAGTAAACTACCGTTCGGTTGTAAAGGAAAGCGATGAACAAGTAACTGTTAAGGCAATGTCTAATGACATGCAGATATTCATGGTCCACAACGTGTCAGATGCAATTACTATCCTTTGTAGGAGCAATAGCAAAGATTACCCTATAAATTTTTCGGTCTGGCACAAGGTCCTGTCTTCGACCATGCTATGCAACCACCGTTCTTACGGTTGATACCCGATTTAGTTCAGGTGACCTAATGAATTCCGGTGAATTCTTAGGATTTTACGTTCAATGGTAATGAACACATTGAAAATAGGTTTTCAGAAAACAAATCGGTTTTAGTTTTGATCAAAATATTTTCTCGTTCAAGCTAAAGTTTAGATATCATCGAATTCCATGAGTTTGTAATTCTCAATCTTTAAGGTCAATCTCAAGGATTGAGTAATATCAGTCTTAAAAGCTGATTTTTAATCTTTTAAGGAGATTATCCTTTCTGGGGGTCTGGTTCATTAGTCTTATCAAGCTAATTTGCACGGCGCCCTCTCCATTTTACGAGACAGATTCTCTCATGGATAGAATAAGTCTGACCACTTGGCGACCCTGTTTGATGCTGAGGTCCGTGGATTTCCAGCTGATTTTAGAGATCACTTTTCTAGATTTTTCGTCAACCTACAGCTGGTCTGGACGACAACTTCCTGACCTAAATCAAGAAACGCGTGTCTTTTTCGGAAGACTTTACTTCCTTTTAATGATGGAATTGATTCATCGTGTGGATCCATCTTTCTTTCAAATATATTATAGTAAACTGGGTAAAACTGATTAGTTTTGTTCAAAACAGAAGTACCTGCAATAATCTTGTACAAAAATATGTGATATCTGTTTTAAAGAACTTGGTGCATTCTTCCCACACTTGGCTTTTATTTATTTATTTCTTTGCCTTTTTATTCTCCTCTTTTCCACTTTAAATGAATTCAAGCATTTTAGGTTGTTTCTCAATTTTATGTCCTTTCTGAGGTAACAATAATTTCGGTATTAACACCTAGTTTTATCATTCATAAATATGTATAAACATGATTTTCAATTCATTTAGTTGAAATTTTTTCAAATGGCAAATAAACCAAGTGCAAACCCGAGAGAATTTATAACCCTTCCCCACACTTGAGATCATGCAATGCCCTCATTTGCATGAAATCAGACTATAATTATAAATTCATGAGGGTAATTAGTGTAGAAAAGTGATTGTTTTATAAAACCTTTAATTATTAAAACAATTTAAATGAATAATTTTTTTAAAATTTTGTTTCCTTTTACTTTAGGTAGAGGTAGTTTCGGTACGTTTACCTAGTCCATCCCTCGACAAAATTTAAAAATTGTCGTTTTAATGTGATTGTTTTAAAAACAAAGATTTTTGGGTTTTTTTAAATTTTTTTGGCATACTTTAGATCAATAATATTAAAATAATGATAACAAAAATTTTCGCCCCGTCCTTGGGTAAAGCAATTTTGGTTCCATGACCTAGTCTTTAACTTACGACGAATTTTAGAAATCATTTTTTAAGCTTAATGAAATAAAGTAAATTTTGTTTTTAAATTCACACAAAAATTAATTTTCAAAAGCGTATTAATTTCATACAAAACCTACAAAACAAAACAAAAATTTCAGAATGGGGAGAGAAAACTAGTTCTTTAGTGTCTGCTAGTGGAAAGGACCAATCGGATTCCATTCTCAGAACTACATGAGAACAGAACAACAAACTCTAGACAGAATTTTCTTTTTAGAACATTTGAATCTCCCCACACTTAGGTAGCTGTGTGTCAAAATTGTGATTAACTTCATCGTCAATTTCTCTTGGACCATAATCAACTTGCATATCTGTGACTTTTGCTTTAAGCCATTGGTCGGATTCCTGTGTAATATCCACAAATTCAACTAGTTTTGCCTTTTCTTTAGGCGATAGATTGGATACTAACCGGTTACATAACTTAAAGTTCCCCTTGGTTCTAGCATCGCGAATCCGTTTAATAAGTTTCTTCATTGAACTGTTAATAACGGGGTCATTTAATTTCGCATCAACAACGGGGTTCTTTGTTATCCGGTCATCATTAGGTGTTACTTTATCTTCCCCACACTTAGGCGTTTTATTATTGTTGAGCATTACCGTTAGAGTTGGTAAAACAATATGGTTTTTACCAATCGTCTTTATTGGTTCAACGGTTTTGGTTGGTGGAGATTTAGACTTTCGAATCACAAAGGTGACCGATTTATCACCATCATTAAGTGTTATTCTACCCTCTCTTACATCAAATAATGCCCCGGTGGAGCTAAGAATGGTCGACCTAAAATTAAAGGAATGTTTGAGTCCACTTCAATGTCAATGACAATAAATTTGACTAGAAAGGTTAAATTACCTACTTGAATGGGTAGGTTGTCAGCAATTCCAACTGGGTGCCTAATGGTTTGATCAAAGAGTCGAACACTCATTTCCGTTGGACTTAACTCACCTACTCCTAATCTCTTATATAATGAAAGAGGTATAACACTCACACTTGCACCTAAATCTACTAGTGCATTATACATGACACAATCACTAAGTAGACAAGGAACAATAAATTCACCCGGATCACCCAACCTGGGTGGAACTTTTGGTGGAACTGTCTTCACCGGGTTTACTTTTACGGTTTTTGTTTCTTGCACTTTCTTATTCTTCTTCTTCTTTCCAGAGGTATCACAAACTTTATTACCTATCACTTGCTCATACTCAACTCCTTTTCTTGGAAACGGGATGGGTGGTCTGTATGGTGCCACCACTGGTTTTACATACTCGGGTGGTGGTGGTGGTGTAACTTCTTCATTGTTACTCACATTGATATTGCCCATTTTTCATACATTTATCATGGCAATATTTTTCATTTTTGGTCCTTCGGATACGGTTTTTAGCTATTATTCACGAGTATTTGGAAGTTTATGGTTTGAGAGCCGAGAAGTGATAATTTGAGTGTTTTACGATGTTCATGGCGCGTTTTTAGCAGTTTCCAAGCCACCGGGTGATTTTGGTTATGATATTATCCAGTTATAAGTAAAAAAGGGCGAGAATAGCTGATTTCTAATGTGCGCGCCGCGCATACGGTTGCGCACCGCGCGAACAGTGCAATTCCAGATCAGAGATTTTAACTTTACGGGCATCATATCTGTTTTGTATTATGCGCGCCGCGCAGATTTTTGCGCACCGTGCAAATTGGGCCGACCTGCTATTTTTAGGGTATTTAAAGGCTGCAGTTTTTATTTTGAAGGGTTATCTTTTGGCAGCCGATTTTTGGAGCTTAGAGGTGCGATTTTCTGCAACTTTTGGGGAATTCCAAGGTTCTTATAACGCTCCAATCATTACGATTTCAAGGATCGATCCAACCATTCTTCAAGATTTATCGTGTTAGGTTGATTCTTAATTATCCAAAGATGTTTTCTCTATTATTTATTACTTTGATTTTTATTGTTGCCATGATTATTGGCCAAGTTCTTTTATGCTTGTCTAGATTAATAACCTATGTATTGGATGCTATTTATCAGTTTATTATTCAATTTATGATGATTTGATGTTTGAATTAAAGAACCATTCTTATTGAAGCTAGACTTTTCGATTCAATTGGTTGTGTACTTGTTTGATAGGACGAGAGTTCATTAATTTAGTGCATTAATTTACAATTGGTTTGTCTTAATTGATTGTTTGCCTACTCGGAGACGAGGGTAAATTGAATTCAAAAGGCTAGACGAAATAGGGGTGAATTACATGCAACGAGAGTTGGTGTGATTGTGATTTAAGTCTTCATATCAGTTGAGCTGTTTAGTCACAATTAGGAAGTCTTAGGCTACGGGGAATTCCGTGTCGTGTAATCTTAATTGAAGTGTTTGCGCTGGGGAATTCCAGGTGAACCGATTAGATAATTCACATAAGTTAGATAATAACTGGGGCTTAATTTTAATGCATCCAATACTAGGTGAAAAAGGTCTAGACAAGCATTCGTTTCTCTAATTGTTTACAACTATCTTTATTTACTCTTTTGTTTGCTTTAAAGCTTAAACTAAAAACACCAAAAATATTGTTATTTCTTGTTATTATTTGAATCTATCTTGATTTGGCTAATCGTTAAATAGCCAACAAAACAAATTATCTTGTTATTCAATTTTCTAGATTAACTTAGTTTACTTTATTAGTTACAACCTTAATTTTCACGTCTTAAACTGTCCTTGGAACGAACTTGGATTTACCAACTTAATACTATTGTACGATCGGGTACACTGCCCTTAGTGTGTAGTAATCCTTTTAACCGGTATTTCCCATTATAAATTTATAGACGCGATTTTACACATCAAGTTTTTGGCGCCGCTGCCGGGGACAGTTGTGTCGAAAATTAAGTTTGTTTCTAATTGTTCTTAGTTAAGTTTATTAATTTTATTTTAATTCTAATTGAGTCGGTGCGTTTAATCGGTTTGTTAGCTGTGTTCTTGCAGTTACAGGTAGTGCATGCCACACACGAGTTCTTCAAGTTCTCCGATTTTAACACCATTTGACGAGCCTGAAAGAGAGTTTTTCAAAGCCTTAAGTCAAGAGCAACAATCTAAAGTGGATTCTTCACCGTCTTCGAGTGAAATAGTAGTTAATTTGTTCAGTAACGACGATATTGTGGTGCCCGAGACATCACCAGAAGTTAACTCAGAAGAAGATTCTTACGTTCCGTCTGACTTTTCTGATACTGAAGAAATGGCCGAAGAACCACCTCGTCCTCAGACTATGGCAGAAAAGTTGAAGGCCACCCGAGGAGGCCAAGGCAATTCGATTACTCAGCCTAATATTACTCATCCTTTTCAAATCACAGGGCCGATCCTGAGTTTGATTCAATCTGATTGCCGATTCTATGGCAAGGATACTGAGGATGCTAACGAGCATCTTCGTAATTTTAATGATGTGTGTAACTTGTTTAAGCTACATGAGGTTGCCGATACTTCAATTAAGACTAGGCTTTTCCCTTGGACTCTTAAGGGAGACGCTAAGAGATGGTTAGACAAGCAACCTGAGGGTACTATTACATCTTGGGAGACTTTGGAAGATAAGTTTTTGTCGAAGTTCTTCCCTGTTTCTCGAGCTGCTCGACTTCAAGCAGATATTTCTCAATTTAGACAAAAGAGCAGTGAGACATTGTTTGATGCTTGGGACCGTTTTTCTACCTTGTTACGCTCGTGTCCGCAACATGGGTTGAATGATTTACAAAAGGTTCAGATTTTCTACAAAGGTTGTGATATTCCTACGCGTCAAAGTATTGATCAAGCAGCAGGTGGTACGTTAATGGACAAGACCGAAGAAGAGGCACTTGCAATCATTGAAAAGCAAGCTGCTTATTCTCATGAGTGGCATCAGGATAATGAGTCTTTCCATTCAGCTTCAGTTAAGAGAACAGAGACTACAGGTACAGGTGCTTATGATGATTTTGGGTCTTTCAGTGCTAAGTTGGATTCGTTTGGTAGGAATTTGGAGAAGATGAACAAGGGTATTCATGGTATGAAGGTTGGATGTGAATACTGTGGGGGTTTACATCTGGGCAAAGATTGTGATGCGGGTTTGACTATGAATCAGAAAGAAGAGATTAACTACATTAGTCAGCAGAATAACAATCAGTTTCAGGGACGTGCTCAGTTTAACAGGAATTTCAACAATCCTTATAATCCGCAAGGTAATCAGGGTTCGAGGTTCCAACCGGGTTCTAGTGGAGGATTTCAGCAGCAAGCTCCCGGGTATTTTCAGAAACCACAGGCCGAGGAGAAAAAGTCCAACCTTGAGGCTATGCTTGAGAAGTTAGTGATATCTCAGACTCAACTTGTTAACACTGTTAATCAGAACAATGAAAAGAATGACCAAATGTTTCGAAATCAACAAGCAGCTATTCATAATCTTGAACAGCAGATTGGTCAACTTGCTAATAAGAATAGTGAGAGGAAACCGGGGGAGTTACCGAGCAAGACGGACACTAACCCGAAAAACGGGCATGTTAATGCTATCACCACCCGAAGTGGTTTAGCATATGATCCACCGAGGAAGCCCGACGAGTATGATTTGAGGGTCCCGTTAGTTGATGATAGTGAGCCGGTTGTTGAAAGTGAACCGGAAGGGGAAAAGGAGCCGGAACAGGTGGCTGAAATGTTGTTAAGGAACCGGTTACTGTTGCTGCTAAACCGGTAGTTAAAGAGTATCAACCACCGCTCCCATTCCCGAGGAAACAGCGTTTGGAGAAGCTAGAGGCCGAAAAGTCCAAGTTCATGGACTTGATTAAAAAAGTTAACATAAATATGCCTTTTATTGATGTTATTGCAGGTATGCCTAAGTATGCGAGGTTTCTCAAGGATTTGGTGACTAACAGGCAGAAGCTGGAGAACGTGTCTTCAGTCAGGTTGAATGCCGCATGCTCAGCGGTTGTTGCAAACAAGCTTCCCGAGAAGCTTGAGGATCCTGGAAGTTTTACCATTCCTTGTTTACTGGGTAATTTGGATTGTATGAGGGCTTTAGCGGATTTGGGGGCTAGCATTAACTTAATGCCTTATTCTATTTACTTAAAGCTAGACCCCGGGGAGTTAAAACCCACGCGCATGGCTGTTCAGCTAGCTGACCGCTCTATTAAATTCCCTCGAGGAATCATAGAGAATATGCTAGTTAAGACCGGGTCGTTAGTTTTTCCGGCGGATTTTGTGGTTTTGGATATGGAAGTGGATGAAAGGATTCCACTTATTTTGGGTCGGCCATTCTTAAATACTGCTAGGTGTATGATTGATGTGTATGGCCAAAAGTTGACCCTTAGGATAGACGATTTGAGTGCAACATTCTCAATCGACCATGCTCTAAAATACCCTGGCCACACTGATGATACATGTTATTTTCTTAACACTGTGAATGTCCAGTCTGAGTTTTTGCAGGAATTCCCAGAGTTACAGGGTACAGGAGAACGTTCTTTGGTTGAGATTGATGAGGAGTTGCAGGTTGAGGAGGTGGATCTTTTAACCACCTTGATGGAAAACGGCTATGAGCCGACTGAAGAGGAGTTCAAAGAACTCGAACGTGATGTTAATTACCGGAGCAAGTCTTCAATTGAAGAACCTCCCGAGCTTGAATTGAAGCCACTTCCAGATCATTTGGAATACGCTTACTTGCATGAGGAATCTAAGCTTCCGGTAATTATTTCTTCTTCTCTTTCAGCAGGTCAGAAAACTGAGCTTATTACCATGCTAAAGGCCCATAAACCGGCCATTGCATGGAAGATTCACGACATTAAGGGTATTAGTCCCTCCTATTGCACCCACAAAATTCTAATGGAGGATAACTCCAAACCTGTGGTGCAACGCCAAAGGAGGCTGAACCCGCACATGCAGGATGTCGTAAAGAAAGCAATCATTAAGCTCCTTGATGCAGGTCTAATTTACCCGATTTCTGACAGTCCATGGATTAGCCCGGTACACTGTGTACCTAAGAAAGGTGGTATGACTGTTACCACTAATGATAAAAATGAGTTAATTTCCACTCGGACTGTCACGGGGTGGCGTGTTTGTATCGACTACCGTAAGTTGAACGACGCCACACGTAAAGACCACTTCCCGCTACCTTTCATGGATCAAATGCTAGAGAGGTTGGCGGGAAACAGTTTCTATTGCTTTCTCGATGGTTTCTCGGGCTATTTTCAAATTCCTATTTCGCCCGAGGACCAAGAGAAGACCACTTTCACGTGCCCGTATGGCACGTTCTCATATCGACGCATGCCCTTTGGCCTTTGCAATGCTCCGGCCACTTTTCAAAGGTGCATGATGGCCATATTCCATGACATGATCGAAGATTGCATGGAGGTGTTCATGGATGACTTCTCGGTCTTCGGTGACACTTTCGATTCATGCCTTCTTAATTTAGAACGAATGTTGGTCAGGTGAGAAAAATCTAATCTTGTGCTCAACTGGGAAAAGTGCCATTTCATGGTTCAAGGGGGCATCGTTCTCGGGCACAAGATTTCTAAAAACGGTATAGAGGTGGATCCCGCAAAGGTTACCGCTATTAAGAACCTTCCACCTCCTACCGATGTTAAGGGTGTTAGGAGTTTCCTCGGGCACGCCGGTTTTTACCGGCGATTCATTAAAGATTTTTCTAAGATTGCCAACCCGATGAATAAACTCCTTGAAAAGGACACCCCGTGGAACTTCTCCGACGAGTGCCAAAAGGCATTCGAGCTTTTGAAGGAGAAACTAATCAATGCACCAATCATAATTGCTCCGAATTGGTCCCTTCCGTTCGAGCTTATGTGCGATGCATCTGATTTCGCTGTTGGCTCAGTTTTGGGTCAAAGGGTCGAGAAGCATTTCCGACCCATTTACTATGCAAGCAAGACCTTGCAAGGAGCGCAATTAAATTATACTACCACTGAAAAAGAGCTCCTTGCGGTGGTCTTTTCGTTTGATAAGTTCCGGTCCTACTTAGTCTTGTCTAAGACTATTGTCTTTACGGACCATTCTGCTCTAAAGTACCTTTTTGCTAAACCGGATGCAAAACCCCGACTTCTTAGATGGATCTTGCTTTTGCAAGAATTTGATGTTGAGATCCGGGACAAAAAGGGTGCCGAGAACTTAGCGGCCGATCACCTTTCACGTCTTGAGAACCCCTCCCGTGAGGTTCTCGATGAGACTACTATTCATGATGATTTTCCCGATGAATATCTCATGAAGGTGGAAGAGTGTGAAGACCCTTGGTTCATTGATTTTGCGAATTACTTGGTTGGTGGATTCTTAGAGAAGGGTTGGTCACATCATAAACGTAAGAAGTTCTTTAGTGACCTTAAGTATTATTTTTGGGAGGACCCTTATCTCTTTAGGCAGTGTTCCGATGGAATGATCCGCCGGTGTGTTTCGGGAGAAGAGTGCGAGCGCATTCTTGTCCAATGTCATTCTGGTCCGACAGGTGGGCATTATGGTCCCCAAGTTACGGGGCGAAAAGTCTTTGAGGCCGGTTTTTATTGGCCTACTATCTTCAAGGATGCCCACCGGATTTGTCAATCGTGTGATGCTTGTCAACGGGCGGGCCAAATCACCCAACGAGACGAGATGCCTCAAAATGTCATCCAAGTTTGTGAGGTTTTTGATATTTGGGGGATTGATTTCATGGGCCCGTTTCCGAAGTCGAATAATAAGCTCTACATTCTTGTCGCTATTGATTATGTATCAAAATGGGTTGAAGCACAAGCTTTACCCACTAATGATGCAAGGGTTGTAGTGTCGTTCTTAAAACAGCTCTTTTCTCGGTTTGGTGCCCCGAAAGCTTTGATTAGTGATCGGGGAACTCACTTTTGTAACGCCCAACTTGAAAAGGTGTTGAAGCGATATGGGGTAACCCATAGAGTTTCGACATCTTACCATCCTCAAACGAACGGGCAAGTCGAAAATACCAACCGAGCTTTGAAGAGAATTCTTGAGAAAACTATTGGTTCTAATCCTAAGGAGTGGTCGTTTAAACTCGATGATGCCTTATGGGCATTTAGAACGGCGTACAAAACGCCAACCGGAACCACTCCTTTTAGGTTACTTTATGGGAAAGCGTGTCATCTCCCGGTGGAGATTGAACACAAGGCTTTTTGGGCTCTAAAGACGAGCAATCTTGATCTAAAGGAGGCGGGTCGCCTTCGGTTGAGTCAATTGAACGAGTTAGAAGAGCTAAGGCTCGATGCGTATGAGAACTCGTTGATTAGTAAGGAAAGGTCAAAGAAGTGGCACGATAGTCGTTTGAAAGATCCTAAAGAATTTAAGGAAGGAGATCGTGTACTTCTTTTTAATTCGAGGTTTAAGTTGTTTCCCGGAAAGTTGAAATCAAAATGGTCGGGACCTTTTGTTGTTCGAAAGGTTTATTCTCATGGAGCGGTTGATTTGGTAAATTCAAAGGGAGAAGAGTTCAAGGTTAACGGTCATCGATTGAAACACTATGTCGATGGACCGCAAGAGGTGGATGATGAGATTAAACTCATCTTTACCTCAAACGTTGCGTGATAATCTTTGGTAATTTTGTTGTTGTAAATTTTGTAAATTATTTTTGTAGTTTGCGTTTTTATGCTTGAAACAGGTACAATATGATCTACGGTAAAGTATTGGCACAAGGGAATGGAATGTGATGGAGTAAAATGAGTTTTATTTGAAAAATTGGTGAAAAATTCGAGTTCTAGGATCCGCGCGCCGCGCAAATAGTGCGCCCCGCGCAAAATATAGTATCCCAAAACTGGCGAATTTCTGATATCAATTTACACTGTTTGCGCACCACGCAACTGTTTGTGCACCGCGCAGTTTTTCAAAGTGCATTAGCGCGCCGCGCTTGTTCTGCGCACCGCGCATATGGGCAAACTGCTGTATTCGCTGTTTTTAATGACCCGAATCAAAATAATTAAACCCGAATTTCAAACGGGTTCGGTCGTTTTTTAGGGGTTTATAACCTTATTTTAGCCCACTTTACACCTACTCTAACACACACAAACACAAACAACCGATCTTCAAGCTAGGGTTTTCAATTTTTCAAAAAGTTTCTTGTGATTTTATCTCAAATAACTTGTGAATCATGCCTCCTAGGGTCCGTTTCTCTTATTCTTGCACTTAATTTCATCTTTAATTGTGTTTGTTATGCTTTAAATTGATGATTAATTGAAATTCAAGTGTGGGGTTAACCATAAATTGCTTAATGCTTAATTGTTCACATGTTTAGTGTTGATAATGCCTAGTATGCTTAATTTGTGAGTTGTTTGCATATGATTAGTGCATATCATTGTTGCTAGGGTTTGTGTTAAGATTAAATCCGAATTTTGATCTTTAATTTTGGGGTTTTTGTGTGTGAAGTGATTAATTGATTTATTGGAAGTAGTTCATGATAGTGTGGGGTAATTTGGGCGGGTCAAGTTTAAAGTTTCTTGATTTTGAATGTTGTGAGTTGATATTGCTAAATACATTGATAGTTTTGAGTATGTTGGAGTATGTTAAGAGTTGTTCTTGTGTTAAAGTTGTTTTTAAGGATGCATTTGAATTGGTTAAGTTTTATGTGTATGAATGGTTAAGACTAGTAAATTTGGAAAAGTGAAATTCCTTGTTAAATCTTTATGCTAGCTTTCCATGTCGTATGAGTTGTTATTGAATTTGTGGGATTAGTTGGTTTTGTTTGAAATGAACGTTAGTGCTAATTTGAAAACATGCTCTTATGTGTTGTTTAATTGGAAAAGGTGAATTACTAAAGTAAGAGGTTGTTTGCGAGGTTATGCTTAGCTAACACTAACTTTTGAGTTTTTGTGGTTGTTTTGTGGTTTAAAATTATGAATGCAGGGACAAACTAAACGTTCTAGAACGGGTCCAAGTACTTCGGAACAACCACCTCAAGAGGATCCAAGGGATTGGATCGAGTTTGTTAGGAATGAATATCCCACCGAGTTTTCAAGGGTTGATAGAAGAGTTATTGGGTTGACATGGTATTTTGAGTGGAGCTTCCTTGAGGAAGCCGAATGTCATAGGGATTTTGAGCGGTTATTGATGGTTTCTTCCAACAACACGAATCTCCGCCCTTGGGAGAGAGTGTTTTCGCTTAATGACGATATTTATCCGGTTTTGGTTAAAGAATTCTTCTCTTCGTTAGCGGTTTCGGGTTCACGAAACCCACTTGAACATACTTATATGCAGTTTCGTCTTGGAGGTAAAAATCAATCGTTAAGTCGGGCTCAAGTGGCAAAAGCTTTGGATTTATATCCGGAGTTAGATGATATACGACTTAAAAATTATTTGGCAAGAACCGAATACTACAAGCAAGAACCGTTTGATGATAATGCGTTTTGGGGAAGTATAACCGGGGGTGAACAATTCAATGCGGGACGAGTTGGGTATGAAAGAATAAAGCTTCCGTTTGATAGGTTGTTACAGAGGTTGATTGCAACTACCTTTAACGCGCGGGTGAATGGTAACGAGAAACCAAATAAGAAGGATCTTTGGTTCATGGATCAAATTAAGCGAAAGAAGCATACCGATATCGTTGGTTCTATCGGTTCTTATTTGAGTAAGTGTGCGAATGAGACGGCGAGTGGTAAGAAGCTTCTTGGGTGTCATTACATTACTAAGTTTGCAAAAGCTTTGAATGTTGATTTGAGTCTGTTGGTTCCGACGGATCAGGGTATGCCTGTTTTTGGGTCGTTGTTCTACACGAATGGGAAAATTTTGATGCCCGGTTTTAATAATCGTTTGGTCTTGTATCGGGAGCCCGTAGGTACTAGTGCAGCGGGTACAAGTGCAGCTGGGGCTGCAGGGGGTTCAGCGCCGGGCCCGAGTGCGGGTTCGTCGGCAGATGCATATGTTGCGGGTTCTTGGCACCCAAGTCAGCAAAGTTGGGATAGTTTGGTTAGCGGTGTGAGTCAAATACGGTTGGATTATGGTGATCTTTCAGGACATTTGGAGAACCATGTGGTTCAGTATGGTATTGATCGTTCGGATAACATAGACTTTCAAGAAGAGGTGTGTAGGCATCATTCAGCGATTGAGCGACATAATACCGACGTTAGTATGCATAATGATCGAATGTGGCAAAGTCAGCAACGCATGGAGGATAGGATGAATGAGTCGGTTCACGACCAGCGGTGGTTAGCATACGGTAATGACTGGCAACGTCATAACGATCGCCTCTATTACCATGATCCAGAGAATTATTTTGGTACCATTGCTCAGCAACCAGTTTACTATCGAAGTGAAGTTAGGCCTCGAGTTGAGGCCCCCATTTATGATGAGAGGGAGAGATTGCAGGATGCACAGCGCAGATATGAGCAGCAGTACCCGTACGACAGCTGGCCGTATGATGGGTTTCAGTGATGAGGGCCTGCGTGCCCGTAGATCTTGTTGTATTTGTTTTAGACTATTTTCATTTCGATTTGGTTGTACTTGACTATTTTTATTTTTCGTATGATGTACTTTGAGACCTATTAAGGGCAAGGCGTTTCGGTACCGGGTGGTACCACCTTGCCCATTTATGTATTTGGTGTGTTTTTCTTTTTCATAGGTTGTTGGTGAAACAGTTTTTCAAGTCTGGCATTAAGTTCAGCAAAACTACCTGAGTGATGATATTGGTGTGAGGATCGGGAATGGATGATGTTCTTATGCTGGCAGTCAGTTCAGCGCCATCTGTCACTGTCATTCCACGATCTGTGGTTATGCTCGATAAGTTTTTATTTTTCTTACCCTTTTGATTTTAATCCATTTTTGATCTCAAGTGATGGGGACATTACTTGATCTCAAGTGTGGGGTGGGGGATGTAAAATCTCTCGGGTTGGTTATTAATAGAATCATCATTATTTTGGTTTTGATATTTAAAGGACTTGACGTTTCACGGGGTTTTGGTCGTAAAAAAAAAAAATTGAAAAATTTAGGGAAAAATAAAAAAAAAATGAAAAATTAGTTAGTGAAAAGAAAAAAAAATATAAAATCTAGTCAAAAATTCGACCAAAACCCTTGTTTAAGTATGGCTTGGTATTTATATTTAATGATGTTTAAAGAAGCCAAAGTTGTTTTACATGTTCATTACCATTGAACATGAAATCCTACTAGTTCGGGGAACTAAATAGTAGGTCACCTGTACCAAAACGGGTGTAAACCGTGAGAGAGCGGTGATTGCATAGCGTGATTGTGACCGAATCACGTGCCAGATCAAAAACTTTTGGTTACTTGGTATAGCAGACTTCCGAAACTATATCATTTTATTATTACATCATCTAATGGTGTGATACTGTGGGAAGAGGAGCCTTGAGCTTCACCAGTGCTGTCCTTTTTAGGAGCAATAGCTACGTGCTTGTGTTTGCTTAGACAACACAACCCATAGTCAAAAGCTATGGAACCCGAAGGTTTTCGGGATTTATCGGGAGTAAAGTCTTCCGAAAGTGCTTCAAAACCGGTGTCAATTGAAATAGATTGGCACTTCCGAGTGACTCAGATCCACTTATTAAGGAAGTAAAGTCTTCCGACCGTTCTACTTGGTACGTATACCTCTTAAGCGTGTCATTTCATTACCCATCATATCACGATGAGGTACCGTTAGAGGAGAAAGTCTTGAACTTTCAAAACATGTTCATTATTTTGAATGTGAAAGCCTACATGAACATAACAGTTCATACGTAGGTCACTTGTACAAAAACGGGTGTCAACCGTATGAACGGTGATTGGATTGTGTGGTCGAAGCCGGGCTATACGCTAGATCGAAAACTTTATAGGGCGGTCTTCATTGTTTCTCCTAACAAGGACAATGTATGCGCTCGACCACCTTTTATGACCATACAGGATGTATCCATTCCATCCTAAAGGGAGTCAAGTCTCCCGAACGACACACTTGCTGATTCATTTCAGAAGTTGTAGTCCAGACCAGTTGTAGGGTGACGAAAAGTCTTGAAAAGTCATTGCTAAAATCGACTGGAAATCTACCAGGCCTCAGTCGAAGCTTATCTCAATGAGGGAGATTTGCTAGCTTAATGGGAAGCACACCATGATACACAAAATGTCAGTGATTGATCAGATTCCCAGTGGATAACCTCCGGAAAGGTAAGATATCAGCTTTTAAGCCTGATGAACCTCAATCTTTATGGTTGACTTAACGGATTAGACGGTTACCTCATAACCATCGATGATATCCGGACGTAATGTGTATCCTCCTAAGCACATTATTTTCTACCGACATCTCGCGATGTTAGGTACTGTGGGAGGCATTGGCTTGACCAATTGCGGGGTAGCCCGTACGGTTCTTTGGTTCGTTGGTTTCACCTTCTCGGCTCATGATTTTCATTTGTATCCCTTGTTTCACATATTTGAAGACGTTATCAGGTTCGAGATCCTCTACATTTATTTGGAATATATATTTGGTACATTTGTTCAAGTTATCATTATAGTGCCGATTGCTTTATTTGGGGATTTTTTGGAGATTTTGGGGATTACAAGTGGAAGTCATGTTGTTATTATGTTCTTATTAAACCGTGCCCACGCTAGTTGTCTTTTTGGTTCATGTTCGTTGGTTCTTCTTACGCTTATGAAGGCGTTATTATTGAGTTTAAGATTATTTTCGAGTCGACTTTGCTTGAGGACAAGCAAGACTCTAGTGTGGGGTGATTTGATATTGCCCATTTTTCATACATTTATCATGGCAATATTTTTCATTTTTGGTCCTTCGGATACGGTTTTTAGCTATTATTCACGAGTATTTGGAAGTTTATGGTTTGAGAGCCGAGAAGTGATAATTTGAGTGTTTTACGATGTTCACGGCGCGTTTTTAGCAGTTTCCAGGCCACCGGGTGATTTTGGTTATGATATTATCAAGTTATAAGTAAAAAAGGGCGAGAATAGCTGATTTCTAATGTGCGCGCCGCGCATACGGTTGCGCACCGCGCGAACAGTGCAATTCCAGATCAGAGATTTTAACTTTACGGGCATCATATCTGTTTTGTATTATGCGCGCCGCGCAGATTTTTGCGCACCGCGCAAATTGGGCCGACCTGCTATTTTTAGGGTATTTAAAGGCTGCAGTTTTTATTTTGAAGGGTTATCTTTTGGCAGCCGATTTTTGGAGCTTAGAGGTGCGATTTTCTGCAACTTTTGGGGAATTCCAAGGTTCTTATAACGCTCCAATCATTACGATTTCAAGGATCGATCCAACCATTCTTCAAGATTTATCGTGTTAGGTTGATTCTTAATTATCCAAAGATGTTTTCTCTATTATTTATTACTTTGATTTTTATTGTTGCCATGATTATTGGCTAAGTTCTTTTATGCTTGTCTAGATTAATAACCTATGTATTGGATGCTATTTATCAGTTTATTATTCAATTTATGATGATTTGATGTTTGAATTAAAGAACCATTCTTATTGAAGCTAGACTTTTCGATTCAATTGGTTGTGTACTTGTTTGATAGGACGAGAGTTCATTAATTTAGTGCATTAATTTACAATTGGTTTGTCTTAATTGATTGTTTGCCTACTCGGAGACGAGGGTAAATTGAATTCAAAAGGCTAGACGAAATAGGGGTGAATTACACGCAACGAGAGTTGGTGTGATTGTGATTTAAGTCTTCATATCAGTTGAGCTGTTTAGTCACAATTAGGAAGTCTTAGGCTACGGGGAATTCCGTGTCGTGTAATCTTAATTGAAGTGTTTGCGCTGGGGAATTCCAGGTGAACCGATTAGATAATTCACATAAGTTAGATAATAACTGGGGCTTAATTTTAATGCATCCAATACTAGGTGAAAAAGGTCTAGACAAGCATTCGTTTATCTAATTGTTTACAACTATCTTTATTTACTCTTTTGTTTGCTTTAAAGCTTAAACTAAAAACACCAAAAATATTGTTATTTCTTGTTATTAATTGAATCTATCTTGATTTGGCTAATCGTTAAATAGCCAACAAAACAAATTATCTTGTTATTCAATTTTCTAGATTAACTTAGTTTACTTTATTAGTTACAACCTTAATTTTCACGTCTTAAACTGTCCTTGGAACGAACTTGGATTTACCAACTTAATACTATTGCACGATCGGGTACACTGCCCTTAGTGTGTAGTAATCCTTTTAACCGGTATTTCCCATTATAAATTTATAGACGCGATTTTACACATCACACATCTAAAACCTTCCCATCTTCTGGTGCTGATTTTTCAGAATTTATTGACACCATATTAACATTCTCATTTCGAGGATTTACTTCATTATTACTCGGTAGCTTTCCTTATTCCCTCTCACTCATCATGCTAGTAAGAGTACCTACGTGTTTTTCTAGATTTAAAATGGAAGCTTGTTGAGTTCTAAATGACTGGTTAAACCTCTCATTTGTTTGGGTTTGAGATGTAATAAATTGTGTTTGAGATTCCATTAGCTTTGCCATCATTTCTTCCAGATTTGACTTTTTCTCTTCGGTTTGTTGTGGTGGTCTATACAAGATAGGTCTTTGTTGATTGAAAGTGTTGTTTTGAGTTGGTTGGTTATTCGGACCTTGTTGGTTGTACGAGTTACTGTTGGGTTCATTTGGATTGTAAAGAATGTTTTGATTTCGATTGAAGTTTGGTGTTGGCGGTTGATAATTATTTTGATAATTATTTCCCGGCCTTTGTTTCATGTAGGAAACATTCTCACCTTGTTCCATCGTTTGCTCAATGTGACAATATTTTGTTAAGTGTGGTCCACCGCATTGCTCACAACTGATTCGTATTGCGTGAATATCTTTAGTCATCTTTTCCATTCGCCTCTCGAAAGCATCTATTTTTCCAGAAACGGAATCAAAGTCATGGCTAGAATCGGCTCTAGCCGCTTTAGATGAACGAAAGATATCTTTTTCCTGGTGCCACTCATGTGAGTGGGAGGCTGTGTTATCAATAATTTTGTGAGCGTCAGTTGCGGTTTTCTTCATAATGGAACCACCAGCTGCTGTGTCGATGTCTTTTCGTGTAGCAACGTCGACACCTTGGTAGAATATTTGTACTATTTGATAAGTGTCTAAACCATGTTGAGGACATCCTCTCAACAACTTTCTGAATCTTGTCCACGCCTCATATAGAGTTTCATTTGGCTTTTGCGTGAACGTAACAATTTCTCCTTGAAGTCTCACAGCTTTAGATGCCTAAAAGAATCTTTTAAGAAATTTCTCAACTAAAACATCCCATGTGTCAATCGCCCCTTCAGGTAACGATTCTAACCAATCTTTGGCTTCTCCCTTTAAAGTCCAGGGAAATAACATGAGATAGATCTGTTCATCCTCAACTTCTCTGATTTTAAATAGAGTACAGATCCTATTAAAGGTTCGAAGATGTTCGTTTGGATCTTCTTTTGGCCACTATATTGGCATTGATTAGTTACCATGTGTAGGATTTGTCCTTTGATTTCATAATCTGGCGCATTAACATCTGGCTTAATAATGGCGTGACCTTGGCCCGTGCGTGTGGCTCTAATTCGATCTTCCATTCTTTGAGGTTCCGTTACTTCTATAATTGAATTTGTTGAATCTGAATCACTAGAGGATTCTGATTTAATGGATTCTTCCTCGACAATCTCTAGATGAGTGATTTGTGCTTTCGGAGGAATGATTAGTGGTTCAGGATCTCTGAATTGTCCCTGAATATCCTCCGGGTTCTCAATTGTGAAGTCGGGTTCAAAAAATGGATTATCGGAAATTTGAATTGGAGTACTTGTTCGACTAGATGGTGGTTCTAAAGAAAAATCAACGGCGACGATATTGGCTAGATGTCTTGATCGAGTTACAAGAGGTGAACGTATGAAAGGTGGTGAACGTTTTGCTCGGTGTATTCACTTAATATCCTATTATTTATAAATATAAAAATTGTTAAAGTTATCAAATTAATAGACTTTTTTGATTTAGCCCACGTTTTGAATAGTCAATAGATGCAGCAGGTAGCCAGGACCCTTTAAATCGGAAGCCCACAACTCGCCACTAACAAATTCAACTATTACTACGAACCAAAAATTTTTTGGATGTCTATCAATTTAACCGCTTAAAATAATTTTTCGTCGAAATTTAAAGAAAATATAGAAAATTGTAGGTCCTAAAAACTAGAGCGTAGAAATGAAAAAGAAAAAGCGCGTCGAGAAATAAGAGTCGAAAAACAAACAGTCGAAAAATAAAAATAAGAAAGTAAAGCATCAAAACTTAAAAGTCTAAAAACTAAAAAATAAAACTTGCGTCTAAAGGTATTAAGGCTTAAAGGAATTCTATATCCAAAACGGCAATAACTTAAAAAGGCACTAAAACTTATTTAAAACTAAAGCGATAAGCAACGTCGTAAAATTCTAAAGCGTCTAAATCTTAATCTAAAGAAAAAGCACTTAAGGGATTTTACGGCAAAGCATAAAAATCTAGAAATATGAAATTACTACGGCAAGATACTAAGTTTAAAACTAATTACGAACGAAAATTATAAACTACGTACTAAATAAAAAGATACAAAAAATGATAAAATTACTTATTTTTATAAAAATATTACTTTTATATTATTATTTTATAAAAGTATTAATTTTATAATTATAAAAACTTAATTAAAACTTTAAAAATACAATTTAATTAAAACTAAAACTAAATATTAAATAAATAAACCCTAATTACTAATTAATTAATAATAATAATAATAATTAAAACCCTTAACCCTAATCGATCAGACTAGGAAACTGACATGTCACCTCAGTTCATGCGATCGCATGAGTTGAGGGTTTTATAGCCATGCGGTCGCATGGCCTGTAATTCCAGAAATGGTTTTGGGCTTCGACGGGTTCGGCCCAGTTTCAGTTTTAATTATTTTTTTTACTCTGATTTTAAAATATAGAAAATATTTATAGAATATGTATATAAAATATAATAAACTTATATTTTAAAATCTTAAAAATAAAAGTACTTTTTAATTTTATATATAAAGTCTTAAAAATATATTTTTTCTTTTTATTATATTTTTTTTAAAACTTATTATAAATACAAAATATTTTTTTTTATAAAATAAGAAATTATAGTTATAATAAAATATAGCATTTTTACCGCTTCTCCGGCAGCGGCGCCAAAAACTTGATGTGTGCAGGGGTGTATACGAAATAGATTATATTTTATTACAAAATACTATTAAATACGATACAATTTACACAAGTTATTTATTTATTTATAGAATGGATATACCTAAACCTTGCTACAACACTTATAGGCAGTATACCTAATCGTAGAGTAGTATAGTTTTTAGTAAGTCCGGTTCGTTCCACAGGGAGACGGTTTATTACGTACACTATATTTTTCACAACTATATTTGTATAAATAAATATATATATATATATATATATATATATATATATATATATATATATATATATATATATATATATATATATATATATATATATATAAGTAGTATTATTATTATTATAAAAGGGGGGTTTTACCGTTTAATGACCGGTTTGTCGATTTTATATTTTAAGCGTAAAGATAAATGACAATAATTAAAGTGCGTACAATAATTAAAAATACAAATAAAGCGTAAAAATAAATGACGATAAATAAAATGACAGTAAATAAAAGTACGATGAAAAATACAATAAAAGAATTATGCTTATTTAAACTTCCGTAATCATGATGTTTGACGTTTTGATTTTAATTCATTACTCTGGGTTAATTGTCCTTTGTCCTGGATTTATTTGAAACCTATCTGATTTTTGTCCATAATAGTCCATCGGTCATAATTATAAAATGCTCGACAAATTAACCTTATTCCCGAAGTCAAATATTCCAACTAATTAGGGATTCGAACTGTAACAAGGTTTTAATACTTTGTTAATAATTACACTAGGTTATCGACTGCGTGTAATCCAAGGTTTTAATACTTTGTTAACAATTACACCAATTACCCTTGTATGTAATCCACTCATGTTTTAATTAGTCCATGATATATTAATTTATCCACTTGGCCAAAATGAATAATCAATTACCCAAACCCAACTGATTAATTAAATGATCGTAAAAGATGTCGTATAAACATCACTAAATAGGACATGCATAATCATTTAATAATTATTAGATTAACTAATTTGAAGATAGGTTCAACAGATTCCAATGAGTTGTCATTCAATTAGACAATACCCCCCACCTATTAATAGTCATAGTCTAATGTCCACAAGTGTCGGTCTTTTGTCCAAACCTCAATTATGGTACAAATCCAATAACCTCGTTTTGATATTTAGTCCAAGATCACGATTACGTTGGTTTAAATAAGCATAATAATAACTTAGTTACAAGACATTAATTTAAAAAGGAAGAACATAGCTTATAGTGATTATTTATCACGTAGGGTTATACGGAGAGAGTTCCGACTTTAAAACCAGTAAAACATTTCTTACAATAACCCAATTATTATTAAACTTAAATTAAAATTAAAATTATAATTATAAATATATATTACATGTAGAAAGAAAGAAAGAAGAAAAAGTGTAAATAACTCGGCTGAATTCGATGCAATTTATAGGACTTGGCCTGCTACAGGGTGCCATGCGATCGCATGGAGTTTAGGCACCCTGGCCATGCGATCGCATGGCTAGCTGGATCAGCTCAAAATGCAACAAAAACGTGGGCGGCTGCTGATTATTTAATATATAATATAATATATATTTATATATATATTATATTATATTCTTGTGCATAGTATATATAACAACCCTCACTTTTTCATTCTGAATTTTTCCAGATTTCCCTTAGGGTTTCACCAGGTTATTTTGTATATTTGAGATAGGGTTGTTATCCGTTCATAATTAATGATCTTAATTAATACTTTAATTTGATAATTAAAACCCAAACCCTAATATTATTTGAAACCCTAAACCTAACTCTATACATAAAATGCTCAACCCTAATACCATTTAATATTAAATAATAAACCCTAACCCTAATACTAAACTAATAAATAAACTATATGTATTAAATAAATGTGACAATATTTATAAATTGCAAACTAATAAGAACTAAAATAAGTAAACAAAAAGTCATGGAAAATAATGTAAATAAATAAATAAAACAATTATTAAATAAAATTAAAATTTAAAAAAAAAATATATAATAGAAACTTAAAATGCCGAATTTGAAAAAAAAAATGATATACTAGATAAAATGGGGTCGGTTTTAAAAAAAAAAAAGGAAGAATACTTGAATGCTAAGTAACAAATTCTAATCTTGAACTAATTGATTTTAATCTAGACCTTTCCTAAGAAATTGTAAGTGGACTTAAATTCTAATTGATTAACCTATATAAACACTCTTAAGGCTAACTTTCCATTTACAATTAAATCACAAAAACTTTCCCTTTTCCTTGCTTGATTTTGGTCGACTATTTTCTGCACATCAGATACCTCCTACATCGACTACAACCCCCTTCATAACAGTCTTTTTGTCAACACCCAAGCCACACCAAAACTCTGCCTTCCAACCACCATTTATTCCCCTATTTTCTACTGCAGTTATAGCTCCTATTTCGCCATCTTCACAGCCTTTTTTTAGTCGATTTCTGTAGCCTTTATTGCTGTGTAATTCGACTACCATCAATAGCTCATTCTTCCTCTTGGTTAGCTGCAAGTTTTCGTGATTACAACAGCCCAAATATTCGAATTTTTCCTACTGCAAATCGCCATCATAACAGTCATTTAAGTCGGCTACTTTTGCTCCTGAATTGCTGTTTTTTTACGTGATCAAAACAGACCCAAGTTGTCCCATAGTTGCTGCATTTTTTCCTGTTCTTCTTGCTGTTTCTGTCGTGACCAGGTGATCCAAAGAAACCGACCAAATCCATTACCTTTTGATCTTGTTTCCTGCTGGTTCTGTGCAACGAAAACAGCCCAAGAAACCCATCTGTTGGGTCATGATTGTTGCTGAATCTGCTGCTGCTGTACCTGCTATTTTTGCGAACCAAATAGACCCAAGAAACACTTCGGTTTGGGTCGACTACCTGCTGGAACTGTGCTTCTGTTTCTATCTCATTCATCATCTTTATTAATCCCTAAAGGTAGCTCTAAACCCTAACTAGATGTTATTATTTAATTTACTTACTTTAAGTGTTATGAACTTGTAAAAAAAATAAGAATAAAGGTGATAATGAATAAATTAACTAATGATATTGAACTTGGTTAAGATAAAAGAATACGATTAACATGAATAAGTATTATGAATATTGTATATGAAGTTGATAATGTTAAAGTTTAATGAATTAGTGTTGAATAAGAATAAGTAATTGATTTGATCATAAGGCTAGCTAATAATAATAGTTAAGAGATTATGAATCATGATTATAGTAAAAAAATTGATTATGAATATTAAGATTAGGGTTAAAAGTTTTGAATAATAATTATGGTTAATAAAGATTAGGTTATGAATATGATTAATAAGGTTGAGCATGATTGAATTAAAAGTATTATAAATAAATTATTAAGATTGATGATTGAAGGTTTAGGAAGTATGATGATCATAAAACTAGTTTGATAAGTTAAAGATTACTATTTTATGTGTTAATGATTAATGAGATAATAGTGATTAAAAGTTAAAGGTTATGAATGAGAATAATTAACATGATTCATGATTATGATAAATAGGTTATGATTTTATGTTCATGAAAGGATTAGTAAATAATAATAATAATAATAATAATAATATACGTGCAAGCATGCATGCATACGTACGTATGTGCATGTATACACTGTAGGTATATGTGTGTGTGTATGTATGAATGTGTGTTATGTAAGTTATATAAGGTTAGTAAATAATAAGAAAAGTAATAAGTATATATATATATATGTACCACTCTTACATTAATGTATATATAACACTTACATATATTAAACGTATATCACCTAGTTATATATATATATATATATATATATATATATATATATATATATATATATATATATGTATATATATATATATATATATATGTATGGAAATAAATAAAGAATATATATGTATGTATCATATAGGTATATTCATACATGTAACATAATAGTTGATTATTAAAGTAAATAATAATACTATTATTAGTATAACTTATATACTTAACTATATAGTAACACTTAATTACACTAAGTATATTATCACTTATATATATATAATTAAATAAGTACATTAACAACTTTTCTCGAGAACGGTCACTGTTAATATAGTTTGCTATATTAATAAACAAACTTTATGTCTATTAGCCATTAACTAATCGAACATAATATCTCTAGGTTGAGATCTCCGTGTTCAACACTTCGATCATATAACTTGCGTGTAATATCTATCTGCTATTAAGGTGAACTTCATAGCCCCACTTTTTTTTACTTTCTCTATTACTTATTTTAAACTTTGGGGTGAGACACATGCTTGCTTTCAAACTATTTTACGCTTAGACGCAAGTACTCAAACTTTATTTTGATTAGTTTAAACTGTGCTAACATGCTTTGATTCATACCAAATCCCTACCATGATATCGTTAATTGCTACGTATAAAGGCAAGCTTAGTTATTGTGAATAGCGCTATGGAGAGTGACGTCTCTATCCGGATGACCGTTGGTCAATGGATACATAATAATGATGCACGACACTAACGTGATGTGTTTAGGGTAACTTATGGTTAGTATCGATATCATATACACCAGCACTACTACCGAACTGATTAAACTTTATAATTAAATCTTGTGGTCTAAAAACTTGGTTATTATTGATAAACCTATGTTGTTCACTCAACCATTTTTGGTTGACACTTTAAGCATGTTTTGTCTCAGGTGAAGATTGCTAAAGATTGTTTGCTATTTGGACTTTGCTGCTTTTGGAGTCCGCATATCATCATTCATATTATTGCATTAGAACATTTTAGATACATTTAAACTTTAAGGAGTCATTTGTAATGACTTAATACTTTCCGCTGCTTTAATACATTGGTTATATTAAAAATGTCTCATATAAAGTCGTTCTCGTTTAATCATACTTGTGTTGTGATATTATGAAGTCATATTTCCCCGGCCCTATTTGGGGGTATGACAGAGTGGTATCAGAGCCAGGTTGTTATAGAGACCCAGGATTGCATTTTATGTGTGCCTTATGTGTTAGTTAGGTGCCTTAGCAATCTTTAGGACTATAACCTTTCCTGCCTAAGTTTTAAGCGCTTTTCCTTTGATCTTTATACTGCTATTTCATATTACTTCATGCTTTTACCTCTGTTGATATTCTGTACCCTTTCCTAAGGATATCAAGCCAAAATCCTATCATCTTGCCTGATCCCGACTCTAAAGGATCGGTTAGTATGTGATTGTTATCATATCCATACATATCTTATGACCTGACTTTGCCATTGTAGCTCAAAGTATTTTTGACTCACATGAAGGGATGTCACTCATGACTCAACATTCCAACGTCAACTATCTAACTTTGATCACATGTCCTGACCATATGAGGTGATATTGAAGTGGAAGTATGAATTAGTGAAATATAATGACTCTTGGCCGACGTGATTATATTACGGTAATTCATATAGAAATTCAAATATCATGACATGGAATAGAAAGTGAATCAAAGAAAATTTCCAAGCATTCATTCAAAAATCTCAATGTTATTACATGAAGGGTAATTATCATCTGATTTATAAATATACGAAGAGATTGTTTCAACCAAACTATCTATCTCATACCCATGAGTAGATTAACAAATTCTCCTATGCCATAAACGTCGTAAAGCTTTGCATTCTTTCTTTCTTAAACAACCTATCTCTTTATCTTTGATGCTTAATTATCATGTCCCTGCTGGAAGGAAGGATGCCTGTTCTTAAGTGACCTGAAGTAACACCCCCGAAATTTCTTCAAATCATGCCTTCTATTATCTGCAATTACGCTCCTAGTGTAGATTTTCATAAACCCAGTAGGAAACCCGTCGAAGATAAGCGACAACCACTCGCAAGATTTCCATTTGAATATTCAAACGAAGATATTATAAACACCACTTTCACTACTACGTTCTCGGTGCTGAGACGGTCAATATCTCACTTGTCAGCAACAGCTTCACACGTGAACATTTTGAATTCCAAGAAACATATGCCCTAATAATAGTCAACAAACCGTATTTAAATACAATAGATTTCATTACCTCACAACATTGTCGCTTAAAAATAACCCGAAATTTTTAAAATTTCCTTCACCCGATCTTCACCGATCTTTTTCCAACTTGTAACCTCTGAAATATGAAAATTCTGTTGTCAAAATTTTACACACACACTATTTTACTGTTCGATCCTCTCGAAATTTTATAAATTAAATTTATTTACTATCATTCGTGCAAATTTTATAAATCGTATATGTTTATATAATAAAGTAAATAAAATATACCTTTACTTATTTTTGACTAGTACATATAAAATTATACTTTGACTTATATATAATCAATTCTTTTATTCAAAAGATATTTTACTTAAAACAGCATATATTGTACATAAGTCTAGTTTTACTAAGAACTTCGTTCCTTTTTACATTGTCACCTTAAACGACTCGAACTTCTATAAAGTTTTCATTGCTTGTTCATATAAAATTTTCGTGTTATTCTACACCACATATTAATCACAATTCCTCTCGTCCTCTAAAACTTACCATTGAGTTCATCATTCAAAACTCTATGTTCTCAGTAACTTTTCCCTTAGTAAGGTTGACCGTTGAGAAGATTTTACTCCTGATATCTCACGGCTAAACCACAACAACCTCGTAAAACGTCAATTTTATGATTTAGTATCTTTTTGGCGCAAGAAAGCATTTCTCAGATATTTCCTCATCCGGTGTAAACTATTCCTTGTAGTCAATGATTCATATTTCTTTTCATCCACACTTAAACTCATAAGTGAATGATAGATCGACTCGCCATCTGTGCGAGAATGTCTATCTTATTAAAGAGATCACACCTTTTCGTGCGGTTTTCTATCAGAAATATAATTTAAAATCCTCGATATCCTCTCTAAAGGAGTTACCTTAAATGTTTATAATATTTATGTGGTTACTCTAAACATTTCTTCCTTCGTGGGTGCAACTGGACATTATCCTAGTCAAGTTTCGATCCCTGATTTGACATGTAACTAAAAATCATGATCATAAAGTTACGTTCTACAACGAGTTATCAAAACTATTTCCAAGGATAAGTTCGCATGTATTATAATACACTGAACGATATATTTCTTTAATCACTCATACCATCCTAAGGGCATCTTAGTAATTCTGGCATACTTGTATATAAGCCTGATTAGTGACTGCCCAGTTGACATCTTCTTTCGTCGATTCACATTAGGAATCTCTATGGTTACCTTCCGGAATTTGAAAGTTGGTACCATCTCTAACAAACACAAGCCATGCATCAAACTTCATGATTGTGATCTCCACAAACTCCTACATGTTTGTCTGCTCTAGTGTTGTGGCATAAAATGCTCAAGGGTTTAAATAAGCTTGGTAATGTTTTTAAAACTTCATGTATCCGAATTACTGAAATGCGTGAATAGCATTATCTTCTCTTTTTGAGGAAATCTATGAAACTCCTGTTATTCCTTTGGATTACTTTCGCATTGATAATAAGATGCATTTCAAAGAAGAACCTGTAAAAGTTAAGGGTCATAAAGATTCAAACGCTTGAAACAGGACAACAATTCCTATTGTCAAAAATCCGTTGGAATTCACGACAAGGCCCCGAGTATACCTGGGAACGTGAAGACCAGAAGAAATGGAAATATCCTCATCTTTACTCAACCACTGATGCATCCAAGAAGCCTACCTGAAACTTCGGGACAAAGTTTAAATTAACGGGGAGGTACTATAACAACCCTCACTTTTCCATTCTGAATTTTTCCAGATTTCCCTTAGGGTTTCATCAGGTTGTTTGTATATTTAAGTTACGGTTGTTATCCGTTCATAATTAATGATCTTAATTAATACTTTAATTTGTTAATTAAAACCCAAACCCTAATATTATTTGAAACCCTAAACCTAACTCTATACATAAAATGCTCAACCCTAATACCATTTAATATTAAATAATAAACCCTAACCCTAATACTAAACTAATAAATAAACTATATGTATTAAATAAATGTGACAATATTTATAAATTGCAAACTAATAAGAACTAAAATAAGTAAACAAAAAGACATGGCAAATAATGTAAATAAATAAATAAAAAAATTATTAAATAAAATTAACATTTAAAAAATATATATATAATAGAAACTTAAAATGCTGAATTTGAGAAAAATAATAATTATATACTAGATAAAATGGGGTCGGTTTTTTAAAAAAAAGGGAAGAATACTTGAATGCTAAGTAACAAATTCTAATCTTGAACTAATTGATCTTAATCTAGACCTTTCCTAAGCAATTGTAAGTGGACTTAAATTCTAATTGATTATCCTATATAAACACTCTTAAGGCTAACTTTCCATTCACAATTAAATCACAAAAACTTTCCCTTTTCCTTGCTTGATTTTGGTCGACTATTTTCTGCACATCAGATACCTCCTGCATCGACTACAACCCCCTCCATAACAGTCTTTTTGTCGACACCCAAGCCACACCAAAACTCAGCCTTCCAACCACCATTTATTCTCTTGTTTTCTGCTGTTGTTACAGCTCCTGTTTTGCCATCTTCACAGCCTTTTTTTAGTCGATTTCTGCAGCCTTTATTGCTGTGTAATTCGACTACCATCAACAGCTCATTCTTCCTCCTGGTTTGCTGCAAGTTTTCGTGATTACAACAGTCCAAATATTCGAATTTTTCCTGCTGCAAATCGCCATCACAACAGTTATTTAATTCGGCTACTTTTGCTCCTGAATTGCTGCTATTTTACGTGATCAAAACAGACCCAAGTTGTCCCATAGTTGCTGCATTTTTTTTCTATTCTTCTTGCTGTTTCTGTCGTGACCAGGTGACCCAAAGAAACCAACCAAATACATCACCTTTTAATCTTGTTTCATGCTGGTTCTGTGCAACGAAAACAGCCCAAGAAACCCATCTGTTGGGTTGTGATTGTTGCTGAATCTGCTTCTGCTATACCTGCTATTTTTGCGAACCAAATAGACCTAAGAAACACTTCGGTTTGGGTCGACTACCTACTAGAACTGTGCTTCTGTTTCTATCTCATTCATCATCTTTATTATTCCCTAAAGGTAGCTCTAAACCCTAACTAGATGTTATTATTTAATTTACTTACTTTAAGTGTTATGAACTTGTAAAAAAAATAAGAATAAAGGTGATAATGAATAAATTAACTAATGATATTGAACTTGGTTAAGATAAAAGAATACGATTAACATGAATAAGTATTATGAATATTGTATATGAAGTTGATAATGTTAAAGTTTAATGAATTAGTGTTGAATAAGAATAAGTAATTGATTTGATCATAAGGCTAGTTAATAATAATAGTTAAGAGATTATGAATCATGATTATAGTAAAAAAAAATTGATTATGAATATTAAGATTAGGGTTAAAAGTTTTGAATAATAATTATGGTTAATAAAGATTTGGTTATGAATATGATTAATAAGGTTGAGCATGATTGAATTAAAAGTATTATAAATAAATTATTAAGATTGGTGATTGAAGGTTTAGGAAGTATGATGATCATAAAACTAGTTTGATAAGTTAAAGATTACTATTTTATGTGTTAATGATTAATGAGATAATAGTGATTAAAAGTTTAAGGTTATGAATGAGAATAATTAACATGATTCATGATTATGATAAATAGGTTATGATTTTATGTTCATGAAAGGATTAGTAAATAATAATAATAATAATAATAATAATAATATACGTGCATGCATGCATGCATACGTACGTATGTGCATGTATACACTGTAGGTATATGTGTGTATGTATGTATGAATGTGTGTTATGTAAGTTATATAAGGTTAGTAAATAATAAGAAAAGTAATAAGTATATATATGTACCACTCTTACAATAATGTATATATAACACTTACATATATTATACGTATATCACATAGTTATATATATATATATATATATATATATATATGTGTGTGTGTGTGTGTGTGTGTGTGTGTGTGTGTGTGTGTGTGTGTGTGGAAATAAATAAAGAATATATATGTATGTATCATATAGGTATATTCATACATGTAACATAATAGTTGATTATTAAAGTAAATAATAATACTATTATTAGTATAACTTATACACTTAACTATATAGTAACACTTAATTACACTAAGTATATTATCACTTATATATATATATATATATATATATATAATTAATTAAGTACATTAACAACTTTTCTCGAGAACGGTCACTGTTAATATAGTTTGCTATATTAATAAACAAACTTTATGTCTATTAGACATTAACTAATCGAACATAATATCTCTAGGTTGAGATCTCCGTGTTCAACACTCCGATCATATAACTTGCGTGGAATATCTATCTGCTATTAAGGTGAACTTCATAGCCCCACTTTTTTTTACTTTCTCTATTACTTATTTTAAACTTTGGGGTGAGACACATGCTTGCTTTCAAACTGTTTTACGCTTAGACGCAAGTACTCAAACTTTATTTTGATTAGTTCAAACTGTGCTAACATGCTTTGATTCATGCTAAATCCCTACCATGATATCGTTAATTGCTACGTATAAAGGCAAGCTTAGTTATTGTGAATAGCGCTATGGAGAGTGACGTCTCTATCCGGATGACCGTTGGTCAATGGATACATAATAATGATGCACGACATGAACGTGATGTGTTTAGGGTAACTTATGGTTAGTATCGATATCATATACACCAGCACTACTACCGAACTGATTAAACTTTATAATTAAATCTTGTGGTCTAAAAACTTGGTTATTATTGATAAACCTATGTTGTTCACTCAACCATTTTTGGTTGACACTTTAAGCATGTTTTGTCTCAGGTGAAGATTGCTAAAGATTGTTTGCTATTTGGACTTTGCTGCTTTTGGAGTCCGCATATCATCATTCATATTATTGCATTAGAACATTTTAGATACATTTAAACTTTAAGGAGTCATTTGTAATGACTTAATACTTTCCGCTGCTTTAATACATTGGTTATATTATAAACGTCACATATAGAGTCGTTATCGTTTATACATACTTGTGTTGTGATATTATGAAGTCATATTTCCCCGGCCCTATTTGTGGGTATGACAGTAGACTTGTAATTTTAGGTCCGTTGTCTTGCGCGTTGATGCTCGGTTTATGTCTCGGTTCCGGATTTTCGAACGTCCTTTCGTACGCGTAGATATCTTGTACTTTGCGTTCCGCGACTTGTACTCATGTAATTTTTAGACTTTTCTTATCAATAAATGGAACCACTTGGATTGTATCTTGTATGTTTGAGCTTTTTGGTCATTTGCATCTTCAAATCGTTGTTTTCTTCTTTTGTCTTCGCACTTATTTATTTAAACGATTACAACTTAAAAATAGGACAATTGCAACTAAAAACTTTACATATTGGGATGATATTGCGACTAAATATATGTTCATTTGGAGTACTATCAATGTTAATTCTTTATTAAATAAGTTAGGTAAGTTATCAGTTACATCTGTATTACCTAAACCTACGGTTTGTTCTTCTTGTCAGTTAGCCAAAGTAAATGATTGCCTTTTAATTTAAATGAAAAACGTTGTTCTCATGTGTTGGAATTAGTGCATTGTGATTTATGGGGTCCTGCTCCTATTTCATCTACACTTGGTTATCGTTATTATGTGATTTTCATGGATGACTATTCTCGGTTTACTTGGTTCTATCCATTGAAAAAAAATCTGATTTTTATGGCGTTGTGCAGACTGAATTTAATTGCAAGATCAAAACATTTCAAAGTGATGGAGGAACAAAAATTCTTAATAATAGCGTGTGCGCTTTATTTCCATCTAATGGTACTCATCATCGCATCTCTTTCCCTTACACTCCTCAGAAAAATGGAAGGCAGGGCGCAAGCATAGACATATCACTGAGATGGGACTAGCTATGCTATTTAATTCTTACCCATCTGCTAGCTTATAGGTTGATGCATTTAGTAACACTACGCATATCATCAATCGCCTTCATTATACGGTTCTTGCCTCAAAGTCTCCTTATGAATTATTATTTAACACTACACCGCATTACGATACATTTCGCACATTTGGGTGTCGAGTGTTTCCATACCTCCGAGACTACGCTCCACATAAATTAGCTCCGAGAAGTATAACATGCGTATTTATTGGCTACAACTCTCACTATAAAGGGTATCGATGTCTCGATCCCTCTACTGGTCGTGAGCATATTACCCAGCATGCTCAATTTGATGAAGGCAATTTTCCGTATTCCGGCTCATTAAAGCCTATTGATCTAGCAAGTGTTCAGTTTTCTAATTATTTGGATAATTATTCCAAGCACCCAAACGCGCATTCACAACCATTATCTTCTTCTATTCCTTCACAGTCATATACGCCAAATATACCATGCTCAATATGTCCTGATGATCCTTTGGTTGCTGACTTACCTACGACATCTTCCACGTCTCCATCAACAACTACTTCATTACCTCCCGAGGTAGTCCCTACGGTCCCTGGTACAGTGCCTACATCTTCTGTCCATCCAATGAATCCCAGATCTAAGTCTGGTATTTTTAAATCACGTCATCGCACTGATTTGTCACATCTTACATGCTCTCAGTTACATCGAGTTCTTCTCACATCCACTACACCAAGAGGTTTCAAGTCAGCTTCTAAAGATCCTGGGTTATTAAAAGCAATGAAAATTGAGATGTCTGCTCTTTACAAAAATCATACGTGGGACCTTATCCCTCAACCGAAGCAAGGTAATATTGTGGAATCTAAGTGGACATTTCGAACCAAGTTTAAAGCTGATGGTTCAATCAAATGACTAAAAGCTCGTCTAGTTGCGCAAGGTTTTACTCAAGTTCCGGGTCTCGATTATTCTGCAACTTTTAGCCCTGTTGTTAAAGCTTCCATGGTTCACATTGTGCTCTCTCTTTCCACACTTCATATCACACCCCCAGTTAGGGCCTGGGCGAAATGTGACTTAATATCAAAATATACTAACATATTATAATAACGAGAACAATACTAAATGAGAAAATTAACTTTAATGAGTACGCAGCGGAAAATGAAATGTCGTTACAAAGGAAATAAGTAAATGTTTAAATGCAATAGTAAAATATGCGATAATCTCTTGATCCTATGTCCAAGTAGCATCACATAAGCAGTAGATAAGTAAGCTTGAATCAAACAGCACCTGAGACAAAACATGCTAAAGTGTCAACCAAAAAGGTTGAGTGAAGTTCATAGGTTTAACAAAACTTTGACCGTTGTTTTAGACCACAAGATTTAGTTTATAAAGTTGATCTCCCGCAGGATCTAAAGTTATGCCAAAGCGTGATATTTAGACTAAACGTTTAAGTTTGCCCCATGACAAGTTGTGTCAGTCCTTGTCGGTTTTAATTTCATTATCAAGTAATACAAAGACTTAGTCAAATGTATCGGGGACGTTACTCCCGATAGGCCAACCCCCAATAATTAAGCTTGCAGCATCAATTAAAAATATCACTGTAGGGACTTAGTCGAACATAGCCGGGTATAGCATAGTTTAACAGTTTGGTACTTGTGTCTAAAGTGTAAAAAGTAAAAACAGCATGTGTCTCACCCCAAGTAAAGTAAGTAAGTTTGCTAGCAATAAAGAGGGGCTATGAATTCACCTTAGTAAGTAGAGAGAGAGAGTTATTCCTCGGAATAGAGAGTTGAACGAGTGAGCGGAAAAGTCAACCTATTGACATTTAAGAGTAGTTAAGTGTTTTGCCCATGTTTGAGTTTAAGTACGTGTTTATGTATAGTTTATTTCACTAAGTTTCTATTCCTAGTAAGTTTCTATTTTTAGAATGTTTCCTATTTTTAGTAGGTTCCCTATTTTAGTAAGTTTCTATACTTAGAAAGTTTCTACTTAAAGAGTGTTTTCCATTTTAGGATACTTGTCGTATTAGATAAGCTTCCAATCACCCCTTTCCCTTCGAATGGCCATTTCAGATCTAGGGGCTTAAGCCATAGGACCCTTTAAATCGGAAATCCAAACCCTCTGCCTAAAGTCTCGTAGAAACCATTCATCAAGAAAGTTCGAAGATCTATACATCTCTAATACATATCCCCAAAAGGTTTTTATGTGTTACAATATAAGTAGTAGGTTATAGGTGCTAATAATAGTAACTGTGTATACATGTTAATTAATAGTATAAGTAGTATTAGGGTTTCATTAATTAGGGTTAGTTAATTAGAGTAGTAATAAATAATTAGGGTTTAGTAATTAACGTCCTAGGGTTTCATAAATTAGGGATTAGTAAATTAGGGTTTTATTTAATGTAGTAATGATTAGGTAATGATTAGGGTTTAATAATTAAAGTGGTACTAATTAATTAGGGTTAGGTTTAATGAATTAGGGTTTAATAATTAATTAGGTTTTTAATAAAACTATGGTTTTGATTAAAGTTGTATAATTTAAATTAGGGTTTAGGTTTAATGTATATATATATGTATGATGTCGTGTGTATATATATATATTTATATATATATATATATATATATATATATATATGTATATAAAAATTTATTTTTTACATGTATATATGTATATGTGTCGATATATATGTATATGTATATATAGTTATTTTGTTTCCTTAATTAACCACTAACAAATCTCCTAATTGTATCTAGTGTTTTAAAGATCAAAGTTTCTTCCCCTTTTTTTTAGTCGACATGTATATGTATATGTATATATTTATATTTTTTTTACATGTAAAGATCTAGGTGTTTATGTAATTACTTATGTATAATATGTTTATAATATGCATACGAATTAACAAAGATCAAAGTTTATGAAAATAGTTTAGGGTTTATGTTATACCTTTGAAGATCTAAGAAGACTAACAAAGAAAAGAACTTGATGAAGATGGAAGATCAAAGCCTTGAATATCTTGAAGAACACCTTGAAGATTCTTGAAGAACACGAAGAACGCGAAGAACACTTGAAGATTACTTGGAAACCCTCAAGGATTTCGATGGGTGGTGGGGGATTTCGATTTTGGCCGAAATTTAGAGAGAGGGGAGAGATTTTGGATAGAGATGTAATTATGATTTAGTACATGGAATGAGTTAGGCTAGGTCTCTATTTATAGGGGTGTTAGGATTATTCTAGAATTAGGGATTTATAAGGAATTACTTAGGGAACAAGTTAGACTTGGAGAAGGGGTTAGGAGGGCTCATTAGGGCCGAAAATTAGAGGGGTAAAAGGGGTATTTTACCCTTCAAAATTGGCTAGGGTTTTTGTGGGTTAGGGTTTACATTTTTCACTTAAGTCCTTGTACTTTAATTTAGCTTAATAAACCCTTAATTATCCAAGTTTATTTATTTTAATTACATAAGTCTTCATAGTTATTTGTTTACTCACAAAAGTTTATTAACTTATTATTTTTATTAACTTGTAAAAAGTCAATTATCGTATTTTATAATTCTTAACGCTTAACCTTTATCGATTAAAGTTTAATTATTAAGTTTAATTATTTTATTGGGCATTTAATAAGGAAAAGTATTGAATGGAAAAATGAGAAATATAGAATGGAAAAATGAGAGTCGTTATAGTACCTCCCCGTTATTGAAAACTTCGTCCCGAAGTTTTTAGGTAGTTTCCTCGTTTGCATCAGCAGTTGAGAAGATATAGGGATATTTCCGTTTCATGTGGTCTTTGCGTTCCCAGGTATATTCGGGGCCTCTACGCGAATTCCACTGGACTTTAACGATAGGTATGTTGCTTTTACATGTTTGTTTGACTTCTCCTTCCATGATTTCTATAGGTTCTTCAACGAAGTGCATTTGCTCATTAATGCGAACATCATCCAGAGGAATAACGAGTGTGTCATCAGCAAGACACCGTTTGAGATTTGAGACATGAAACACATCATGTACTTGACTGAGTTCGGTTGGTAGTTCTAATCGATATGCCACAGGACCGACCCTTTCAGTGATTGTGAAAGGTCCTACATATCGTGGACTGAGTTTACTTCGCTTACCGAAGCGAACAACACCTTTCCAAGGGGATACTTTCAACATGACTTTATCTCCAACTTGGTATTCGATGTCTTTTCGTTTCTTATCAGCATAGCTCTTCTGTCGGCTACGGGCAGTTTCTAAACGTTGCTTAATCTGAACGATCTTTTCGGTAGTTTCGTGGATAATTTCAGGACCAGTTAAATGTCTGTCCTCAAGTTCATCCCAACACAGAGGGAATCTACACTTCCGTCCATATAAAGCTTCAAAAGGTGCAACTTTAATGCTAGAGTGATAACTGTTATTGTAGGAAAATTCAATCAAAGGTAAATGTCTATCCCAACCTTTGCCGAAATCGATTGCACAAGCACGTAACATATCTTCCATGGTTTGAATAGTCCGTTCACTTTGACCATCAGTTTGAGGATGATAGGCTGTACTCATGTCGAGTTGAGTTCCAAGAGCAGATTGTAAAGTTTTCCAGAATCTAGAAACAAATCGACTGTCGCGATCAGAAATAATCAAAATAGGAACACCATGACGTGAGACGATTTCTTTAATATAAAGCTGTACTAATCTCTCCATCTTGCCGGTTTCCTTGATCGTACGAAATGTGCAAATTTAGTAAGACGATCAACTACGACCCAAATAGTATTGTTACTGTTTGTAGTCCTAGGTAACTTAGTAACAAAGTCCATAGTGATACATTCCCACTTCCACTGCGGAATATCGGGTTGTGTCAACAGACCAGAAGGCTTTTGATGTTCGGCCTTGACCTTCAAACAAGTAAGACACTTACTAACATAAGTAGCAATATCGGCTTTCATGTTAGGCCACCAGTAGAATTGCTTCACATCGTGATACATCTTACTGGAACCGGGATAAATAGAATATCTAGTCTTATGAGCTTCATCCAAGACTAGTTCACGGAGATTACCGAAACGCGGAACCCAAATTCTGTTGCCAAAATACCATGTACCATTAGCTTTCACTTGAAGTTGGTTCTCAAAGCCAATGGGTCCTTCATCTTCAATAAGTATCGGTTTAATGGCTTCCAATTGAGCTTCACAGATTCGTGAGATAAGATTTGATTTGATTTTTAGATTTAGAGCACGAACACATTTAACATCGTCTTTCCGACTAAGGGCATCGGCAACTACATTCACCTTGCCAGGATGATATTTCAGCTCACAGTGATAATCGTTCAATAACTCGAGCCATCGGCTTTGCCTCATGTTCAGCTGTTTTTGATCAAAGATGTGTCGAAGACTTTTATGATCAGTGTACACCGTAAAATGGGTACCATACAAATAATGTCTCCATATCTTTAATGCAAATACCACGACACCTAACTCAAGGTCATGTGTGGTATAGTTCTCTTCATGTTTCTTCAACTGCCTAGATGCGTAGGCAATAACCTTTTCACGTTGCATTAAAACACAACTAAAGCCTTGCTTCGAAGCATCGCAGTAAACAACAAAATCGTCAGTACCTTCAGGTAAAGATAGAATCGGGGCTGTGGTCAATTTCTCCTTCAGAATCTTGAAAGCAGATTCCTGTTCTTCGGACCACTCAAATTTCTTCCCTTTTTGAGTTAGCTTCGTAAGAGGTTTAGCAATGAGAGAAAAATCTTTTATGAACCTTCGATAGTAACCAGCAAGTCCCAAAAACTGGCGAATATGTTTCGCAGTCTTTAGTATCTCCCAGTTCCGAATAGCAGCAATCTTAGCTGGATCGACATGTATTCCGTCTCTATCAACAACATGTCCAAGGAATTGTACGGTTTTGAGCCAAAATTCGCACTTAGAAAATTTAGCATAGAGTTGTTCCTTTCTTAAGAGTTCAAGAATCATATGCAAATGTTGCTCATGTTCTTTCTCACGCTTGGAATAAATCAAAATATCGTCAATGAACACAATAACGAATTTATCGAGGTAAGGCTTGCAGACACGATTCATAAGATCCATGAATACAGCAGGAGCATTAGTCAAATCAAAAGGCATAACACAAAACTTATAGTGTCCATAGCGAGTATGAAAAGCAGTCTTTGGAATATCGGATTCCTTGACTTGGAGTTGGTGATAACCAGATCTCAAATCAATCTTTAAATAGATGCTTGACCCTTGAAGTTGGTCGAATAGATCATCAATACATGGCAATGGATAACGGTTCTTGATAGTAAGCTTGTTAAGTTCACGATAATCAATACACATCCTTAACATACCATCTTTCTTCTTAACAAACAGAATAGGAGCTCCCCATGGGGACGAGCTAGGACGAATGAAACCTTTATCCAATAGTTCTTGGAGCTGGTTGGATAATTCCTTCATCTCGGAGGGTGCTAAACGATACAGCGCTTTAGCAATAGGAGCAGCACCAGGAGTTAAATCAATTTGAAATTCAACTTGTCGAGGAGGTGGAAGACCAGGAAGATCTTCGGGAAACACATCGGGAAAGTCTTTAACCACTGGTACATCTTCAATACGCTTCTTTTTCGATTCAATTATCTTAACGTGAGCTAGAATAGATGGATAACCTTTCATAAGGTATTTGCGAGTTTTAATACAGGAGATGATGTTGAGATTGGAACCACTCTTTTCACATTGGATGATGAGAGTCTCTCCATTTTCCAATGGAACATGAACAGTTTTATCGTAACATATGATAGCAGCATGTGATGGACGTAACCAATCCATTCCGACTACAACGTCAAAACTTCCGAGCTCGACCGGCAAAAGGTCTATCTTAAATTTCTTATCGGCTAAGATTAAGTTGTAGTTTTTATAGATTTTATCGACTTGCATGATCTTTCCATTGGCTACTTCTACTAATAGTTTAGTTTCTAAGGGTTGAGGCTTTTCAGTAAATAGGGTACAAAAATCACTAGACACATAACTTCGGTCGGCACCAGTATCGAATAAAATAGTTGCATAACAATTACTGACAAGATAGTACCCGTGATGACCTCATCCTCATCTCGGGCTTCAGCAGCAGTGATAACAAACGCACGACCCTTCGCAGCAGTAGCATTAGCTACAGTAGCGGGATTATCCTTCTTCTTAGGACAATTAGGACTAATGTGTCCCTTTTCTCCACAAGTATAGCAGGTTGGAGGAGCTTTGGCTGGAACAATAGCCTTATCCCTCGGAGGAGTCTTACACATCTTAGCAACGTGTCCCACTTTCTTACATAACACACAAACCACAGTACACTTCCCCGGGTGATGCCTCTCACAACGAATACAGAAAGGATAAGTACCCTTATAATTCGACCTTGTGTTATCCGCAGGCTTCTTATTATTATTCTGAGCCGAACCTTGAGATGGCTCAAACTTCCTCTTACCATCATTACCCTTGGTTTCAACCTGCTTATTGGCCGACGCTCTTCTTCTCTTGGCCAACATCAGATTTTGTGCCATAAGAATCACAGTATCCAGAGTAATCTTCTCGGCAGCTATAACATTCCCTTGAACATCCTTGGTAAGACCTTCTATATACCGCTCAATTCTTCTAGCTTCGGTAGGAAACATTTCAGGACATAGAGTAGAAAGTTCCAAATAACGATTGGTGTAGTTCTCAATATCAGTACCCTTGACCTTGAGTTCTCAGAACTCAGCTTCAAGTTTCTGGACTTGACTCCTCGGGCAAAATTTGTTGACCATCATGCTTTTGAGTTCGTCCCATGGAATTGCATTAGCATTATCAATTCCTACGGACTTGGCATGAGCAGTCCACCAAGTTAAAGCATTACCACCCAATGAGCTAGTGGCATACTTTACTCGATCGTCATCACCACAGTTACAAATACGGAAAATAGATTCCATCTTCTCGAACCAACGGACTAATTCGACAGCTTCCTCAGTTCCCTTAAATGCAGGAGGATGACAGTTTGAAAAATACTTGTAGGAACAAGGTTTAGGTTGAGGATTAACATTGTTATCTTGATTGTTGCCTTGTGCAGCAGTGAGTAGTTGTTGGAATTGCTCGGTAGTCAAAACGATATTGTTAACAGTAGGTGCAGCTGGACGAACCATGATGTCGCTACATAAGTGAACATAAGTCAGATAAGTTAACAAATTATAGGGTTAAGCAATTACAAGTAGGAATAAGATAAAGTATTAATATCACATGATATAAATAAAACACTTTATTTTATTAAGGAACGAGGCATTAAATAAGCCTTAAAACACGATTCAGAATTAGAAATTGTTTTAAGGCATAGCCTTTACATAGATGGAAAAATAGGAAACATAACCAAAGAATATTAAGATTGAAATAATCTTCATATTTCTTCTTCTCGTCCTCAAACTGCTTCATCACTTTTTCCATGTTATCCTTCACAAGTTTCTCTACCCTTTCGGTTTGAGATTCGAGAGATTCTTGGATAAACTTATCATATCGCTCGTTCTTCCCTTTTTGCTTTTCGTAGAGATATTCGAGATTGTCATAGAGGTTGGTAACACGACTGTTAACGGCATTGGTGTCGTATTCCCTTAAGGAAAGTTGTTTGTCGACTCAGCTTCTCTCCATTTTCATTTAAGAAGTCCACATCCTCCTGGAGATGAGCAAGTGATTGCTTTCCCCAACGAGTGTTGCGTTCTTCCTCGTACTTTAGGAGCCTTAATTCCTTTCTTAGTTCAACATTTTCCTCCACCAACTTCTTAATTTTGCGGTCCTTCTCATCCATACGGACCTCCACTCTCGCCATGTTGCGAAGCAAACCCTCATACTTAGCAGCATCATTATAAGAAGGAGTCTGGGCTCTCTTCCTTGATTGACCTTCTTCTTCATGACGTTTTCCTTTATCTTCGATTCTATCAGAGTTGGATAATATTGAGGAGACCTTTGTGAATTTCGCAGAGTATTTGGACTATAGTTTGGTGACGGTGAGGCAGGACTGTAGGAAGGACTTCGAACAGGTCTTGATGTTTCTGAGTGTCCAACACCTACTTCGGTAGTAGGGTTGTGAGTTGCCTTGTTAGGCTTGTTAACGCTTGAGCTTAACATCCTATCATTAGGAAAGAGACTTTGATTAGAATCTTTTAGTCAAGTTTTGGAAAGCATAAATGTTAAGATTATAGGGCAATCCTAAGTGCTTTAAAGTCTAAGGCAAGAAAGATTATAGTTTCCTAGATTGCTAAGGCACCCTAGCTAGCAAATAAGGCACACATAAAGATGCAATCCTGGTTCTCTATAATAGCCTGGTTATGCTCTGATACCAATCTATCAGACCCCCAGTTAGGGCCTAGGCGAAATGTGACTTAATATCAAAATATACCAACATATTATAATAACGAGAACAATACTAAATGAGAAAATTAACTTTAATGAGTACGCAGCGGAAAATGAAATGTCGTTACAAAGGAAATAAGTAAATGTTTAAATGCAATAGTAAAATATGCGATAATCTCTTGATCCTATGTCCAAGTAGCATCACATAAGCAGTAGATAAGTAAGCTTGAATCAAACAGCACCTGAGACAAAACATGCTAAAGTGTCAACCAAAAAGGTTGAGTGAAGTTCATAGGTTTAACAAAACTTTGACCGTTGTTTTAGACCACAAGATTTAGTTTATAAAGTTGATCTCCCGCAGGATCTAAAGTTATGCCAAAGCGTGATATTTAGACTAAACATTTAAGTTTGCCCCATGACAAGTTGTGTCTGTCCTTGTCGGTTTTAATTTCATTATCAAGTAATACAAAGACTTAGTCAAATGTATCGGGGACGTTACTCCCGATAGGCCTACCCCCAATAATTAAGCATGCAGCATCAATTAAAAATATCACTGTAGGGACTTAGTCGGACATAGCCGGGTATAGCATAGTTTAACAGTTTGGTACTTGTGTCTAAAGTGTAAAAAGTAAAAACAGCATGTGTCTCACCCCAAGTAAAGTAAGTAAGTTTGCTAGCAATAAAGAGGGGCTATGAATTCACCTTAGTAAGTAGAGAGAGAGAGTTATTCCTCGGAATAGAGAGTTGAACGAGTGAGCGGAAAAGTCAACCTATTGACATTTAAGAGTAGTTAAGTGTTTTGCCCATGTTTGAGTTTAAGTACGTGTTTATGTATAGTTTATTTCACTAAGTTTCTATTCTTAGTAAGTTTCTATTTTTAGAATGTTTCCTATTTTTAGTAGGTTCCCTATTTTAGTAAGTTTCTATACTTAGAAAGTTTCTACTTAAAGAGTGTTTTCCATTTTAGGATACTTGTCGTATTAGATAAGCTTCCAATCACCCCTTTCCCTTCGAATGGCCATTTCAGATCTAGGGGCTTAAGCCATAGGACCCTTTAAATCGGAAATCCAAACCCTCTGCCTAAAGTCTCGTAGAAACCATTCATCAAGAAAGTTCGAAGATCTATACATCTCTAATACATATCCCCAAAAGGTTTTTATGTGTTACAATATAAGTAGTAGGTTATAGGTGCTAATAATAGTAACTGTGTATACATGTTAATTAATAGTATAAGTAGTATTAGGGTTTCATTAATTAGGGTTAGTTAATTAGAGTAGTAATAAATAATTAGGGTTTAGTAATTAACGTCCTAGGGTTTCATAAATTAGGGATTAGTAAATTAGGGTTTTATTTAATGTAGTAATGATTAGGGTTTAATAATTAAAGTGGTACTAATTAATTAGGGTTAGGTTTAATGAATTAGGGTTTAATAATTAATTAGGTTTTTAATAAAACTAGGGTTTTGATTAAAGTTGTATAATTTAAATTAGGGTTTAGGTTTAATGTATATATATGTATGATGTCGTGTGTATATATATATATATATATATATATATATATATATATATATATATATATATATATATATATATATATGTATGTATGTATGTATACAAAAATTTATTTTTTATATGTATATATGTATATGTGTTGATATATATGTATATGTATATATAGTTATTTTGTTTCCTTAATTAACCACTAACAAATCTCCTAATTGTATCTAGGGTTTTAAAGATCAAAATTTCCTCCCCCCCCCCTTTTTTTTTTAGTCGACATGTATATGTATGTGTGTGTGTGTGTGTGTATATATATATATATATATATTTACATGTAAAGATCTAGGTGTTTATGTAATTACTTATGTATAACATGTTTATAATATGCATACAAATTAACAAAGATCAAAGTTTATGAAAATAGTTTAGGGTTTATGTTATACCTTTGAAGATCCAAGAAGACTAACAAAGAAAAGAAGAACTTGATGAAGATGGAAGATCAAAGCCTTGAATATCTTGAAGAACACCTTGAAGATTCTTGAAGAACACGAAGAACGCGAAGAACACTTGAAGATTACTTGGAAACCCTCAAGGATTTCGATGGGTGGTGGGGGATTTCGGTTTTGGCCAAAATTTAGAGAGAGAGGGGAGAAATTTTGGAGAGAGATGTAATTATGATTTGGTATATGGAATGAGTTAGGCTAGGTCTCTATTTATAGGGGTGTTAGGATTATTCTAGAATTAGGGTTTTATAAGGAATTACTTAGGGAACAAGTTAGACTTGGAGAAGGGGTTAAGAGGGCTCATTAGGGCCGAAAATTAGAGGGTAAAAGGGGTATTTTACCCTTCAAAATCGGCTAAGGTTTTTGTGGGTTAGGGTTTACATTTTTCACTTAAGTCCTTGTACTTTAATTTAGCTTAATAAACCCTTAATTATCCAAGTTTATTTATTTTAATTACACAAGTCTTCATAGTTATTTGTTTACTCACAAAAGTTTATTAACTTATTATTTTTATTAACTTGTACAAAGTCAATTATCGTATTTTATAATTCTTAACGCTTAACCTTTATCGATTAAAGTTTAATTATTAAGTTTAATTATTTTATTGGGCATTTAATAAGGAAAAGTATTGAATGGAAAAATGAGAAATATAGAATGGAAAAATGAGAGTCGTTATACTTCACAAGTGGCCACTTCACTAGTTGGATGTAAACAACGCTTTTCTTAATGGTCATCTAACCGAAACAGTTTAAATGGAGCAACCTCCAGGTTTTATCGATACAGGTTTTCCCTCTCATGTCGGTCGATTAAAGAAAGCTTTGTATGGGCTTAAACAAGTACCCCGTGCTTGGTTTCAACGGCTTATTGCCTTTTTTCCTTCAACTTGGTTTCATTTGCAGTGGATCTGACCCTTCAATCTTCGTTTATAAAAAGGGTTCATGTCTTCTATACTTGCTTGTGTATGTTGATGATCTCATTCTCACTGGAAATAACAATGCAACAATTCGTATGTTCATATCTCGTCTTAACAACGAGTTTGCAATTAAAGATCTTGGCAATCTCAGCTACTTCTTGGGACTTAAAGTCACGTACACTGATTCAGGGTTGTTTTTAAGCCAAACTAAGTATGCTCATGATATCTTGGGGTGTATAGGTTTAGTTGATTGCAAGCCAGCTGCCACACCTCTTCCCACTGGTGAAACCTTCACAGCTAAAGGTACTCATTTTGGTGATCATACATATTATCGGTCACTTGTCGGTGCTTTACAATACTTGACTATCATTCGACCTGACATTTCCTATGCGGTAAATCAAGTGAGCTAGTTCCTTCAAGCACCCACAATTGATCACTTTCAGGCCGTCAAACGTGTCATTTGCTACGTTAAAGGCACACTGCCTATGGGTTACATTTTAGGCATACCTCACAACCCTCCTTACTTGGTTACTCAGACGCTGATTGGGCAAGGTGTATCGAAACACGACGTTCAACTTATGGTTACTCCATCTTTCTAGGCGGTAACCTTGTTTCAAGGAGTGCTAAGAAATAACCTACCATAGCTAGATCTAGTTGCGAATCTGAATATCGTACCTTAGCTAATACCACTGCCGAGATCATTTGGATTACTCACTTGCTTCGTGAATTGTTTGTTCTGCCACCGGATCGGCCCACTATTCTATGCGATAACAAAAGTGGAATCTTTCTTACTCAAAGTCCCGTTTTTAATAAACGGTAAAAACATATTGATATTGACCAATATTTTGTTTGCGAATTAGTAGCCTCTGGGAAATTGTACACCAAGTTTGTTCCAACTGCTCTTCAACTAGCGGATATCTTCACCAAAAGTCTTCCTCGTCCATTATTTGAATCCTTTTGCCACAAGCTTCATGTTGAACCACCACCCATTCGCTTGGGGGGGGGGGTATTAGCAATACATCTTGAAGAACAAGTCACGATGACATATTTTAGGGAGCAAGAGATATCTTCAATTATTTTATTTGATATTCTTTCCGTATCGTATTTTATTTTCTATTCAAACATGTATTATATATATATATATATATATATATATATATATATATATATATATATATATATATATATATATATATATATATATATATATATATATATATGGGCAGGATTAATGGGGAAGTAACCAATCGGGGGGAAGCAAAAAATTTTTTTCCGTTTTTTTTGGAATTTTTTTTGGGGGCATCAAGATCACACGAAAATATGAACATTTAGAAGAGACACTTCATGATGAATGTTATTATTTAGGCGGGAAAACGATCGACAAAAATAACATTCGAGATAATATTGTTCGTGAAGAATATGAACGTTTTTTTCATGTTTTGTGAAGTAAAATTTAGCCCAATTTAGAGTTTAGGGTTTAGGGTTTGGTGTTTTGGGTTTATTCCATAAACCCAAAACACCAAACCCTAAACCCTAAACTCTAAACCGTTCGTGTTAAAAACTCAATCTAAATCCTAAATCTAAACCTTAAATCTAAACCCTAAACCCTGAATTTCTAAACCCTAATATCTAAACCCTATAAACCCTAATATCTAAACCCCAATAGCTAAAACCTCAACATACGCTCGAAAAACACGATAATTGTTATATATTACTTCTTCGAGCGTTTTCCCTCCAAAATAAAAACATTTATCACAAAGTGTCTCTACTAAATGTTCATATTTTCATCCCATCTATAATGTTCGTGAACAAAGTTTTTTCAAAAAACGAAAAAAAAAGTTTTTGCTTCCCCCCGCTTCCCCCCGATTGGTTACTTCCCTCTTGATCCTACCACTATATATATATATATATATATATATATATATATATATATATATATATATATATATATATATATATATATTCAAAGTTTTGAGAAGGAGCATAACTTAATAAGAGAAATGCCGAAGAGAACTTGACCGAAAATGATTATCAAATGAAGAAAAGGTCAAAAAAGTGCTTCTCAAAAATACTTCAGTACTCCGAATAAAAGGGTAATGTAATATATATATATATATATATATATATATATATATATATATATATATATATATATATATATATATATATATATATATATAGTAGGATCAAGAGGGAAGTAGCCAATCGGGGGGAAGCAAAAACTTTTTTTTTCTTCGTTTTTTGAAAAAACTTTGTTCACGAACATTATAGATGGGATGAAAATATGAACATTTAGTAGAGACACTTTGTGATAAATGTTTTTATTTTGGCGGGAAACGCTCGAAGAAGTAATATATAACAATTATCGTGTTTTTCGAGCGTATGTTGAGGTTTTAGCTATTGGGGTTTAGATATTATGGTTTAGATATTAGGGTTTATAGGGTTTAGAAATATAGGGTTTAGGGTTTAGATTTAAGGTTTAGATTTAGGATTTAGATTGAGTTTTTAACACGAACGAACGGTTTAGAGTTTAAGGTTTAGGGTTTAGGGTTTGGTGTTTTGGGTTTATGGAATAAACCCAAAACACCAAACCCTAAACCCTAAACCCTAAACTCTAAATCTGGCTAAATTTTACTTCACAAAACATGAATAAAAAAACGTTCATATTCTTCACGAACAATATTATCTTGAATGTTATTTTTGTCGATCGTTTTCCCGCCTAAATAATAACATTCATCACGAAGTGTCTCTTCTAAATGTTCATATTTTCGTGTGATCTTAATGCCGGGAAATTTTTTTTCAAAAAAAACTATTTTTTTTTTGCTTCTCTCCGCTTCCCCCCCGATTGGTTACTTCCCATTGATCCTACCCCTATATATATATATATATATATATATATATATATATATATATATATATATATATATATTCATTAATATTAATATTTAATATTTAATATACAATCATTAGATGTGAGAATTAAATCATATTAATTAATTTTAAAATCTTTAGTCATTTGAAATTCTTCACCCAAACATATAATTTCTGGAGTTATGAAATGTAAATTCCTCCGAATTCTTCAAAATTTCACGAAACAAACACACTTTATGTAAATTGTTAATTTTTTTTTCTTATTATTTTTGTTTTCGGCTGATGGAAAAGAAAATGGGCCAAAAAGGTTTATATGGCAGTATTTGATATTTGATGATTGATCGAAGGCAGAAAAAAAATACTAGTAAATGAATTTAAATTTTATATATTTAATAAATAAAAGAGGAGAGAGAGAATACTTGTAATAGTAACAGTAAAATAGTACCAAACCAGTAGCAAAATAGCTGATAGCCATAGCCATTTTTCATTACAATAAAACTGTTTAAGAACCCTAAAGCTTCCACCTTTGATCTCATTCACTCTTTACCACAAACAAATATATACACACAGTATGCAGATATGGTGTATATGAGCTTGCATCTACAAATTTTTGGTTTCCAATTAAACAAACCCATTATTAATTAAATGTTTTCTTAGCTCTAAAGTTGCTTACTTTTTGACTTGAATCTAGTAATCTTGATAAAAGAGATCTGGGGTTTCTTTAGTGCTTCTTCTTTCACAAGTTTCAAGGTTACTAAAAAAATATCTTACAAGATTTAGGGGTTTTTCTGGGGTTGAGATCTGAAGTGGGTTTGTAGGTAAATGAGCTTGCTTTAGTGATTATTAGGTTAATTTGGTGGTGGGTTTGTTAAAATATTAAGAAAAGATTGTGCTTTGATGATGTTTGTAGTTGGTTTTTGTAATTTTTGGGGGGTTTGGGTTATGAAGATCAAGATCGAATGAAGTGGAAATCTTTTTTGTTTTGTAGTACCACCGGTTTCGGTTGAAAGTGCAAGTGGAATAGTGGGGTTGATTTTGTTTGGATGGATTGTTAAAAAGAAGCAAGAATCAGTAAGACTTTGAAAAAAAAAGTGGTCCCTTTGGTTAAGGAATTTGGTGGTTAACTGTTGATATTCTTGATTGTTTATAGTAATTGTGTTGTTTGAAGCTGTGAATATGAAGTTATCTGCTGTTGGTTTTGGTCAGCAATTGCCAGAAGGTCTGTTTCTTTTACTTTAATAAAATAGCAAGTTACCTTTTCTTGCCTGACTATGGTTCCTTGACTGAGTAAATTAATTTGGTGATTAGTATTAATTATGTATTTTATGTAGTTGGTTTTTGATCAAATGTTGATTTGCATCTAGTTAAGTGTTGATTTGATTTTAAGTGGCAAGTCTTTAGTAATGTGTTACTAATTAACATCATTTGTGTAATTAATGATTCTTAGTAGTTAAAAAAGCTAATTGTAGTTGACGTGTGATTTCGTACACAGGGGAAAAAAGATGTTTGAATTCTGAACTTTGGCATGCTTGTGCTGGGCCTCTTGTTTCGCTTCCAACTATCGGAAGTCGCGTGGTATACTTCCCGCAGGGTCATAGTGAGCAGGTTAGTTCGAGTGGATATCGTATAATCCGTTTGGCTCTAATATGAATATGGTTAAAGCCACAGGTGCAACTCGTTTACTTTTAATTGGTTGGGCTTTTTATTTTGTCTCAAACGGGCAAAGGGAAAAAAAATGGCTTAGAAAGAAAACGGGTTGATTGTTGCCCAAAATGTGTTTTTAATGCATATGACCTTAATCATTTTATTCAAATACTTTGATTATAATAGAAAGAATAGTTTTTTATTGTTAGAAATTGTTAACGTTACTCTGAATCGGTTTTATAATTTGGAGTTGTGTCTAATGTAGGTTGCTGCATCGACAAACAAAGAAGTTGATGCTCATACTCCCAATTACCCGAGCTTACCTCCACAACTCATTTGCCAACTTCACAACGTCACTATGCATGTAACCACCTATAACAACAATACTTTTCTTTCTTTTGTGTTTATTTTATTTTTTATTTTTATTTTTATTTTTATTTTTATTCCCGTGACTCAAAAATTTTCATCAGGCAGATGCAGAGACCGATGAGGTTTATGCTCAGATGACATTGCAACCGTTAAACACTGTACGTTCTCCCACTTTAGGATTTGTCGAGGCTTATATACGGTGTCAACTAAGGTTCTCCTTTTTTTGTGTGTGATTTATATAGGAAGAGCAAAAAGAGGCGTTTCTTCCTGCGGATTTGGGTGCCCCGAGCAAACAACCGACAAATTATTTTTGTAAAACGTTGACGGCTAGCGACACTAGCACTCATGGCGGATTTTCGGTTCCTCGTCGTGCAGCTGAGAAAGTGTTTCCTCCATTGGTAATGTGTTTCGTTGAGCTTAAATAATACGAGAATTTATTAATTTATTAAATAATTTATATTACCCAAACTTCAAACAACAAAATGTGATGTGTTTTTTCTTCTTTTTTCGAGCAGGACTTCTCGCAGCAACCTCCTGCACAAGAATTAATTGCTCGAGATTTACACGACAATGAATGGAAGTTTAGACACATATTCCGTGGTACACGTCTAACTCGTGTTCTTTTGTTGGTACTATTTATAAGAGTAAATTTATGATTCTGACTGATTTAACATAACGAAGTTTCGCTAACTCAAAGGTTGAATTTTTCCCTCGAAGTTTTCAAACGTTCATAGCGATGATATATCTCTTGCACTATTTTCAGGACAGCCAAAACGTCATCTTTTAACAACCGGATGGAGTGTTTTCGTAAGCGCAAAAAGACTCGTTGCAGGTGATTCGGTCTTGTTCATATGGTAAGAACTTTGCATCCATCGTAAGTTTGTTTTATCAGTTTGAGATCGTAGTCATTTATTCAATGTTAATATTACAGGAATGAGAAAAACCAGTTACTGTTAGGAATACGACGTGCGAATCGACCGCAAACCGTTATGCCATCTTCGGTTTTATCTAGTGATAGCATGCACTTGGGGCTCCTTGCTGCCGCTGCACATGCTGCAGCAACTAATAGCCGTTTTACCATATTTTATAATCCAAGGTATTTTTTTTATTTGTAAATAGTTGTTGGAATCATATTTAATGAAAACTTAATTCACTAATCTACAATTTTATATGTTTCTAACAGGGCAAGTCCATCAGAATTTGTCATACCTCTTACCAAGTATGCTAAAGCCGTCTATCATACACGGGTTTCTGTTGGCATGCGCTTTCGAATGTTATTTGAAACCGAAGAATCAAGCGTTCGTCGGTAATTTTAAAATATTCATGTTCTCGTTCCATAGTTCATTTTTATCCATAGTTCCGATTGGCGTAATTACTCGTACAATAATGCAAATTAAGTCATCTCTATTTTTAATCGAAGTTTAAGGGCCCAATACGTGTTTGTAAGTACTAATGGTGTATGTGTATTAGGTATATGGGCACTATAACGGGCATTAGCGACCTTGATCAAGCTCGATGGCCAAATTCACACTGGCGGTCCGTGAAGGTTGGCTGGGATGAATCGACAGCTGGCGAGAGACAGCCAAGAGTTTCGTTGTGGGAGATTGAACCGCTAACCACATTCCCAATGTATCCTTCGCAGTTCCCCCTTCGACTCAAACGACCATGGCCCCCCGGTCTCCCGTCTTTTAACGGTAACTTATTACTTATATTATCAAACCAGGAATGAGTGTTTCTTGTAGAGGTGGCAATATGGGTCCTTGTATTCTTTTCTGTATAGATTGAGATGGGCCTGGTCGGGTTAGGTTTTGATCAACAACACACACTTTTTTATCCTTTTTTTTCTTTCTAAAGTACTACGTAGCAGCTTAGTTAAGAATACGAAAGAGCATTCTGAATATTAAGATCAGTATTTTGAATATTAAGATTTGGGTGGCTTTATAATTTTTAAAAATTGGCTTTGGGTGACTGCCAACCTATTTGGACGGTTTATCTAGATTTATTTTATCTGAACCATTTGACCCCGTTATGATAAAACAATATGCAAATAAGTAAATGGGTTGAAATTGCCACCTCTACCTTGTTATTTTTCGATCACGGTGACTCATCATAATAAGGTCTTTTTTTGTGTTTTAATAGGGATGAAAGAAGATGCTTTAGGGATGAACTCACCAACGATGTGGCTCGGTGACGGTGGGATCCAATCTCTTAACTTTCAGGGAATCGGTGGTTCACCATGGATGCAACCGAGACTCGATCCCAACATGCTCGGCATGCAAACCGACATATACCAAGCTATGGCTGCTGCCGCACTACAAGAAATGAGAAGTATAGATTCACCAAAACCGGCTAACCCGTCACTTTTACAGTTTCAACAACGCCAGACTGTCCCAAACGGGTCGGGTCCAACTGGGCTGGTCCCGAATCAAATGGTGCATCCATCTCAGCCTCAATCTACTTTCGTTCCCGAAAATGTACCGCAGTTTCATCTTCTTCAGCAACAGTTTAATCACATGGACACCTTCAATAATCAACAACAAACACTACTTCCTATGGTCTCTTCAATGCAAAATCAGAACTTTTCGGGTTCGCACGGGAATCTTTTATGCTCGTTTTCTCATGACGAGACTTCACATCTTCTAAACATGCCTCCTCGGTCCACCTCAATGTTAACTTCGACGGGCTGGCCCGCGAAACGCGTGGCAGTTGACCCACTTCTCGTGTCCGGTACATCGCAATCTCTTCTTCATCAAGTCGAACAGTTGGGCCCACCTTCACAAATGAGCCTTTCACATAACACTAATCTTTCACAAACCTCAGCTTCATTACCACCGTTTCCCGGAAGAGATTGCGCTTTCGATCAACAAGCGAACAATGAAAGTAATCTTTTATTCGGAGTTAACATTGATAACTCGAATCTTCTTATGCAAAGTGGGATATCGAGCCTTAGGGGCGTCGGTAACGATAACGATTCGTTGACTTTGCCGTTTACCTCTTCCAATTATAACATGAGTAACGCAGGAAACGGTTTCTCAATGAATCCAACGATCGATGAGTCGGGTTTCGGGCCGTCTTCAGACAATGCGGGTCAAACAAACCCACCCACCAGAACATTTGTGAAGGTGAATGAATCTTTGATAACTGAAAATATATGTTGTAAAGTTTTTTGGTGATTTTGTTAATTGATATTGGTTTTGGGTATTGAATTATTAACAGGTTTATAAGTCGGGGTGTTGCGGAAGGTCGCTTGATATGAGCAAATTTAGCAGCTACCATGAGCTACGAAGTGAACTTGCGCAAATGTTTGGGCTTGAAGGCCAATTAGAAGATCCATTAAGATCAGGCTGGCAGCTTGTATTTGTTGATCGGGAGAACGATGTCCTTCTCCTTGGTGACGACCCTTGGCCGTAAGTTCCTTTTCTCTTCCATTTGGCACGAACCACTCTCCATTTATTCGATGTTGTATACGGCGCCCGTCTCGGCCGACTGGTCGGTTTGGTAACTAACTCGTCCCGTTTTGCTCAAAAACGTGTAATTAGTCGGTCAACTCTAAAAAAAGTCTAGTCAAAGTCAGTCTGAGTTGGTCAAAGTCAAGGTTGGTCAAAGTTAGGTCAAAATTTTAAAATATTTCTACTCACCTTTTGTGCCCTATACATATGTTTGAAATATCTATGTTGATATATTATGTATAATATATAAAATATATATATGTGAAATATTTTGTGCCCTAAACGTCAACGTTGACTAGACTTGAGAGTTGAGACTAGTCGTTTCAAAATCCTGACCGCACAGACTTTTCCAATCTTGCATAAATTTCTAAACAAACGTGTTGACGTTAAGACCATTTCAATATGCAACTAGAACCCTATTTCCAATATTCTTGTAGTCCAAACTCCAATGCAAAAAAAGGTATGGAACACAGATCTCAAAAAAGTAAAATAATTTTACTTTTTGCGTAATGGTTCGAGGCCTGGAAAACTCCAATAACCCAACTTCAATCCCGGTGAGCTGCAACTTTGGGTTTAAATTTACTATTGAACAAATGCCTTTCATCTTTCTATAAAATGTTATTTTTGGTCATTTTATTTATTATACTCCTAAAACATTTTAATCACATGATTATTATCGAAACAAGATTCGTAAATCCCGGTTTGATTACAATCGACTGATTTTGGTCACTAAATATCAAATATGTGCTTTTTTTTTTCTTCAATAAACAGGGAGTTTGTGAGTAGCGTGTATTGCATCAAAATACTGTCCCCACAAGAGGTGCAGCAGATGGGAAAACAAGGGCTCGAGCTTCTCAACTCGGTTCAGATGCCAAAACCTGCAGAAAGTAGCGGCGGCTATGAAAACTATGGTCCGAGCCGGCAAGAGTCTATGAATCTTAGTAATGGAGTTGCATCAGTTGGTTCACTCGAATACTGAACCAACCCCATGTCAGTTTCTAAGTTTGTGTAATGTTGTTAGTAGCAGTTAACTTGAGTATGATGAATTGTTTGATTCTAAGCTTTAGGTACTTAATGAATCTGAAGATGTAATTAATATGATCGCGCTATTTATGTATTCGGACCATACACTAGATTCGTGTTATGTTTTATGTTGTCTTACCAAGTATCCATTAGTTTTATTAATTTGTAAGAGCAATTACTACCGAGTGAGGTCGGCGCGAGTTTGCTATGATCTACAATATATTAAGACACATACTCTAAACCACTGAAATATGAAACAGAAAGGTTTTATCTATTCAAAATGCCAACTTTTCTGTTCCATTTCAGTTTTAGACGAACAAAAATGAACGAGATTTTGATTGTTAAGGTTATCGAGACAGTAGCCGAGCCGCTTGAAATGGAATGGATGCACATAATTCTATCATGGATCGTTTAGTGTAAATTTTTTGAAATTTATATTAGAAGACAATCCTTTAGTTACAATTTTTAGTCATATACAACTAAATGTGTTTCGGTGTGTTATATAGTACAACGTTTTAAAACATATGTAATATTGTATGACTAACAAATAGTGGTGTAAAGATTATCACCGTCATCAATTTAAACTTGTAACATCAATGTACTAAAAAATATTAACACAATGATGTAAACAACTAAATGGATCTCTAACAGGTTAAATTATTTTTCTGCAGTTATTTTTTCTTTGTTGATACGAGCATTTGTACAGAATTGTACCTTATTTGTAAAGATTAGTTCATTGCTACATTTTTGTATTCATTTTTGTTTCCAACAATACATTTTTGTATTCATTTTTGTTTCCAACAATCTAATTTCCAACTTTGTCACTGTACTCTGGGAAGATAATTTTTCAGTTTTAACCGAACACAGATTCAGATAAACGTCAAATTCTTTTTTACTATCTAAAAAAGAAGTTAGCATTCTACACAAAACAAGCATTAGACACATAAACACTCTCATTCTTTTATCACTATTAACCTCTCCATCATTCTGATACCTCATGCATGTACGGTGCTAGTTTGGTATCATAAGCTGAAAGTTTTCACCTTTATTATACATAAGGTTGTATTCTCGAGTTTTTCTTTTAGCGGAAAAGAGTGGAGAAGAAAGGGGATGAGAGTATTTTACTATCCTTCCCAATCTGTCCAAATATGGGCGGAGAGTTTTGGTGACAAAATCTAAAGGAACTATCCTTCCTAATCATCTCCTCTCCTCTCATTTCCGCTGAAATTTAAAACTCGAGAATCGCTGTTATTTTTTAATCCATCAATCTCCTCTCCTTTCCATCCTATATAAATCTCGAGAATACAGCAGTAGTATTGTACAAAGTCTCAATATGGTTATTACTTATTATGGTTATTTTTAGTTTTATGTTTAACACCTTATACTAGGGTTGTAAAAAATTCTGTTTCAAACTGTATAATCCGAAAATCGAAAGAATAAAAACCGGAAAAACCCACCCGAACTAAATTGGATTTTTGGATTTGAGTTCGGTTTTTGGCTCGGTTTAAATCTGATTTCAGTTTTACTTATTTGAATTTGATTAAATTGAAAATCGAATTCAACTAATAATAATATGTTAAATTATTTATACATGTTCAAAGCGAATATAATTTAAAATTGATTTTTGTGGTCTTTTAGATTAAATTATAAATCTTTGTATTTCTTTTTAACCGAAACTAAATCGAATTTAAATTTAATTTACAGGTTTTCAGTTTCAAATTTTGAATTCAATTTTGGTTCAATTTTACTCTTAAAATCGAACAGAAAATTCGAACCAATAAATGCCCCTACCTCATACCCACCATACGGTTACAATATGAATGTCCATTGTAGTTCACAACGTGACTATTTGTTTTAGAAAGCAGAACATATCACCTACATAGTGGCGGAGCCACATGTATAGAACTAGACTCACCAAGTCAAAGTCAACGCATATATATGTAAGTAATGTATCCGGAATGTGAAATATGGGCTAACATGTGTTTTATGGACCTGTGTATTCATTGTAGTTTACATATATGTAAGTTGTACATCCATTTCTATAACCTAAATTGACATTTAAATTTGTATATGACTTGACAAAAAGAAACGGTAATTTGATAATTTGTATATGTACTTGTAATTAAATATAGGCTTTTATAAAATGTTCTGTGAGTTGATATGTTTCTTTATTATTTTGTGACCCCAACATTTTAAAATTCTAGCTTCACCACCACTTGACCTACCATCTTATTTTTGCATAATAATAGGAACTAGTTTTTTTTTTTTTTTTTTTGGCAAAAATAACGAATACTATAAATAGGCAATCTTCATCAATAGACGAAGGAACCACAAACCGATACAATCAGACCAAACAAAAAACTCGCTACAAGAAAAGGCTCGTAATGTTTTAGTTGAGTTAACTCAGGTTGGGTTAATGTAGTTAGGCCCATTATTGTAACTTTTACGATATATTTTATTTTTATTTTTTTGGTTTGATTTTTACGATTTTTTGTATCTTACATAAACCACATTGCGTTGCATGTATTCTCACTGTCATTTGATATACTCCGTTGTTAGTTTTAAAATATGTACCACACAAACAAAATACAAACACATAGATACATACCGCGCGCTTTTGTTGTTTTCCAGTTGTTTCGGTATATTTTCTTTTCATGGAGTAAATTTGGTCACCAAAGTCATGGTTCTATTTGTTTGTTTGTGTTCTCTTTCTAGGTATGGCTGATGGCTCTAGCTTATTTACGGTATATTTAGATTTTGTATGGTTGTATAGTTAATTCATTTTAGGTATAAAATACATTGAGTAGCTTAAAGTATTAATAGAGCTATATGTTATTGGGTTTGTAGATCGAAGATATATGCAACTTCACGTTATATAATGGAGTAATATGTATGTATTGTAGTGACCCGAACTTTTCCATGATTATATATTATATGAGATTAATATTTACACGAATAAATGTTTCCAACATGTTAAGCAATCAAACTTGTTAAGACTTGTTTAACTGAAACAGATTTTGTGTTAACGTTTGACCACCCAGTATGTTCGATGATTCACGAAAGTTATAACTTGTATATGACAATATATATATATATATATATATATATATATATATATATATATATATATATATATATATATATATATATATATATATATATATATATATATATATATATATATATATATATATATATATATATATATAACATGGTGAAATGATAATTAAGTATCTCATTATGTATATTAACAATGAACTTTATACATAAAACAAGACTACTAACTTAAGGATTTCGAAACGATATATATACGTAACAATTATCGTTGTAATAACGTCTTAATACTTATATATCATATTAAGACATATTAGTACATTATGTTATCATGATAATGTAACAATTTAACATCTCATTAAATATAATAACAATGGGATTAATTACATTTAACGAGATCGTTAACTTAAAGGTTTCGAAACAACACTTACATGTAACGATTACTGATGACTTAACGACTCAGTTAAAATGTATATACATGTAGTATATTAGGATGTATCATTACACTTTTGAAAGACTTCATGACATATATCAAAGTACTTCTACTTAACAAAAATTCTTACAACTGCATTCTCATTCATTTTCATCAACAATTCTACTCGTATGCACTCGTATCCGTACTCGTACAATACACAGCTCCTAGATGTATATACTATTGGTATATACACATAATAAATCAGCTCTTAGCAGCCCTAGATAGTCAACAAACATGTGGAACCAACCATTTGACAAATAACATGAATGATTACACTAAAAATCAAACTAATGGAGCCTATATGATTAAGCCTCATTCATGTTTTTCTTCAATCACCCATACACTTACATTTTTCAATTTTCTTTCATCCATTTGATCTCTCTCTAGTTCTATGATAATGTTCTAAGTGTTCTTCATCATATTCATCAAAATCTACATCAATCTAGCTCATAAATCCAACCTTTGATCAACCTACAAAACAACTACTCAAGAATACTTCAAGAATACTTTCAAGTTTACTAGTTTACTTCCAAGCTTTCAAATCCATTCCAAGTAATCATCTAAGATCAAGAAACCTTTGTTATTTACAGTAGGTTATCTTTCTAATTCAAGGTAATATTCATATTCAAACTTTGATTCGATTTCTATAACTATAACTATCTTAATTCAAGTAGAAATCTTACTTGAACTTGTTTTTGTGTCATGATTCTACTTCAAGAACTTTCAAACCATCCAAGATCCTTTGAAGCTCTAGATCATTTTTTGTCATTTCCAGTAGGTTTACCTACTAAATTTGAGGTAGTAATGATGTTCATAACATCATTCGATTCATATATATATATATAACTATCTTATTCGAAGATTTAAACTTGTAATCACTAGAACATAGTTTAGTTAATTCTAAACTTGTTCGCAAACAAAGTTAATCCTTCTAACTTAACTTTTAAAATCAACTAAACACATGTTCTATATCTATATGATATGCTAACTTAATGATTTACAACCTGAAAACACGAAGAACACCGTAAAACCGGACATACGCCGTTGTAGTAAAACCGGGAGCTGTTTTGGGTTGGAAAAATAAAAACTATCTTAATCTTTGAATTTGAAGTTTGTTTTCTGGAAAAATGATATTTCATATGAACATGATACTATATCCAAAAATCATGGTTAAACTCAAAGTGGAAGTATGTTTTTTTTTTAAATGGTCATCAAGATGTCGTTCTTTCGACGGAAATGACTACCTCTTTCAAAAACGACTTGTAACCTGTATTTCCGACTATAAACTTATACTTTTTCTGTTTAGTTTCATAAATTTCAGTTTATTATGAAATCATAGCAACTTGATTCACTCAAAACGGATTTATAACGAAGAAATTATGGGTAAAACAAAATTGGTTAAAATTACTAGTTTTAGCTACGAAAATTTTATAACAAATCTATACTAACCATAACTTAACTAACTTATATTGTATTATACATGTATTCTAACATATATTATGTAATCTTGATAGACCATAGATACGTATACAATGTTTTGACATATCATATCGACGTCATCTATATATATTATTTGGAACAACCATGGACACTCTATATGCGGTAATGCTCGAGTTAGCTATACATGGTTGAGGTTGATTCCAAAATAATATATATACTTTGAGTTGTGATCGAGTCTGAGACTTGTATACACTGGTTCGTGGATTGATTCGAGATAATATATATTGATTTATTTCTGTACTACTAACTGTGAATAACTAATTGTGGACTACTAACGTTGGACTGTTAACTTAACAAATTTAAATCGTTAAAACGTAATAAAATATGTTGTGAATATATTTCGATCATACTTTGATATGTATGTATATATTTGTTATAGGTTCGTGAATCGACCCGTGGCCAAGTCTAATTCTCGACGAATTGATAATCTGTGAAAGTGAGTTATAGTCCCACTTTTAAAATATAATATTTTTGGGATGAGAATACATGCAGTTTTATAAATGTTTTACAAAATAGATACAAGTACGTGAAACTACATTCTATGGTTGAATGATCGAAATCGAATATGCCCCTTTTTGCTTGGTAGCCTAAGAATTAGGGAACTGGTCCCTAATTGACGCGAATCCTAAAGATAGATCTATTGGGCCCCATAAGCTCCATCCATTGTTGCAGATGCTTTAGTACTTCAAAATTATCATGTCCGAAGGATGTCCCGGATTGATGGGGATATTCTATATGCATCTTGTTAATGTCGATTACCAGGTGTTCACCATATGAATGATTTTTATGCAGATTGCTATATGCATGCATGTTGTTTATGAGAAATGGAAATATGAAATCTTGTGGTCTATTATTATGATTTGATAAATATATAGATTAAACCTATAACTCACCAACATTTTTGTTGACGTTTTAAGCATGTCTATTCTCAGGTGATTGTTAAGAGCTTCCGCTGTTGCATGCTAAATAAAGACAAGAATTGGAGTCTGCATGCTTGTATAATTTTTGTTTAAAAACTGCATCCGGAGAATTAAATCGATGTGTAATATTATTGTAATCCATTATGTAATGGTCGTGTGTAAAACGTTATATTTTAGATTATCATTACTTGATAATCTACGTTATGTTTATAAACCTTTATCAACAAAATAAAGGTTATAGTTTGTTTTTAAAATCGAATGCAGTCTTTGAAAAACGTCTCATATAGAGGTCAAAACCTCGCAACGAATTCAATTAATATGAAACGTTTATAATCAATATGAACGGGAAATTTCAGTTGGTATCAGAGCGTTGGTCTTAGAGAACCAGAAATTTGCATTAGTGTGTCTTAACCGAGTTTGTTAGGAGGCATTAGTGAGTCTGGACTTCGACCGTGTTTACTTTAAAAACGATTGCTTAACACTTTTTGTTGGAAACTATATATATATTTTTTACATGTAAATATTATGTGGTGTATTACTAATGTGTTAGTTAATGTGTGATAGATGTCTACTTCCAGTACCAATCCCATCGACTCACCAAATAACAATGAAGAGTCGAATATATTTTGGGAAGATTCACAAATTCCCGAAGAAGAACCGGAAGAAGAGGACCGGAAGAAGAAGTTCCGGAGGAAGAAATAAAAATCACAGAAAAACCGTTAAATAAAAGAAAATCTTCAACCAATGGACCAAAATTAAAAATGGTTTGTATTGTCTCCGCGGAGGAGGAAAAATGTGACGACCCGAAAATTTTCGACCAAATTTAAAACTTAATCTTTATATGTTTCCGACACGATAAGCAAAGTCTGTAATATTGATTCTCAAACTTTTTGAACTAATGTTATATATTCAGTTAACATTTGACTATTGACCGACAATTCACGAACATCTATTTGACTATTGACCGACGATTCACGAACATCTATTTGTAAATTGAACTAATTTAAAACACTATTTGCTACAGTAAAAATGACTCTGCTACAGTAAATACTATTTGCTACAATAAAACACTATTTGCTACAGTGAACACTATTGCTACAGTAAAATACTATTTGCTACAGTGAAAAATCATGTCGACAAATCTAGAAAACAAGAGATCATGAGCTGGAAAAGGAGGCCATGCGATCGCATGGCCGTTAGCCTACAGACCCATGCGATCGCATGGGATGTCTGGCCAGGAGTTCCTATAAAGCTCGATCGATTTCTGTTTTCTCATTCACTCAATCTCTCTATATTACATATTACTCCGTATTAATTATCTTATTTATTTATTTTAATTATTATTAATATTATTATTAAAGATTATTATTAATCTTATGATATTAATATTAGTAGTATTATTATTATTATTAGTATATACCTAAAATACTACGACGAGGTCATGAGTACATTATTTTCAAAACAGATTTTATGAACGGGATAAAACTAAGGAAATTATGGGTTATAGCTATGGAGGTTATGGGTATGATTTGGGGGTATGCTTGTGAGTTTCATTTGCTCTCTTTTTAATTGCTTTTTCAATCTATATTTTGGGCTGAGAATACATGAACTTTATTTTAAACGTAATGGATACAAGTACATACTAAATTTTAAACCGAGTTTGAACCGAAAATCCCTTAGCTTTGGTAAATAGTAACTGCCGATTATAAGAACTAGTGGGTGCGAGTAGTTATATATGGATCCATAGGGCTTGACATCCCCGTCTGTTCCAGGTATAGAAATCCTAGCCTGAACTATAAAACATACGTATGCTATTTGAGGTTAGTACACGTTGGATTGCGTGTATTGTACATGTTGGTTGTATGTATGTTAAAACAGGGGTATTTATTATAACGTTAAAGTTTAGTTACCAGGGTGCTCTGTTACGTAGAATCTTTTGATAAACGTTTCGGATGAAACAACTAAAATCTTGTGATCCACCTTTATATACAGATTATGCGCAACATTAAAACTATGAACTCACCAACCTTTGTGTTGACACTTTTAAGCATGTTTTATTCTCAGGTTCCTAGAAGTCTTCCGCTGTTTGCTTATACGTTATACAAGCTATGTGCATGGAGTCATACATGCTTTATTCGAGAAAACTTTGATTCACAAAATCATCACCATGTATCTTATTTGACTGTGTTGTCAACAGATGTATTGTTAAAAACTATTATATACGGTGATTTTCTATATGTAGAAATCATCAGATGTCGAAAACCTTGGATTTATATATTCATTTATGGTGTGGCTTTTTAAAAGAATGCAATGTTTACAAAATATATCATATAGAGGTCAAAACCTCACTATGAAATCAATGAATGATGTATTTGTCCAAAAGGATTTGGAAGGATGCTCACAGTTGGCATCAGAGTTTGAGGTCATAGGGAATAAGAATTTGCATTAGTGTGTTTAACTGGTAATTGTTAAGATGCATTAGTGAGTCTGGACTATGACCGTATCTGTTTTTACCGAGTTTTGCTTACCATTTATTGTCGGAAATTACTTGCTTATCATTCATAAGTAGGGATGGCAATGGATCGGATATGGATCGGGTGAGGCCGTATCCATATCCATATCCATTTTTTTTTACTTTTCATCCATCCATATCCATATCCGTCGGGTGAAGCGGGTTAATGGATAATTATCCATATCAGTCTAAATTTATTTTATTTTTAACAATTATAAGCGGTGATTCGCTATATACGATTAAAAGTAATATTTTTAATAATTTATGCGACCGAAAGTCACATTTTACTAATCTAAATAACAAACATTCAATAGATACATTTGATTATTTAAACACATTTAGTTACATGGAATCACATTTGAACCACCAAAGTACGATAAATACATTTGATTATTTAAACAAAACAAAATATAAGAAGAAAGTTATATTTTTAGAGAAAATATAAAGAAAGATGAATATGAATATAATTAATGAAATATCACTACATAAATGATACTAATTTGAGTGATAAATTTATATATTTAGTTATTTAGGGTGAAAGCGGGTTCATCCATGGATGAATTTTTTTCATCCACATCCATATCCATTTAGATCGTCCATATCCACGAATAGTCGGGTGGATCGGATGGATATCCACTGGATCGGGTATCCATTGCCATCCCTATTCCTAAGTCTAGACATGTCTTACTGCATTTACTGCATAGATAGTGTATCGACAAAATTCATATATTAGCTTATCTGTTACTTTAAACTTTTCCTGACATCTTCCGAAAATTTCTTCGTAATTTATGAGATTTTGGTATTATATATACATATGTAAATTATGTATTAAAGAATACCAAATCTAAGTCCTATAATCTATTTCACATCAAAAATCATTTCCCTGATTACACAAAATGGATCCTGTATCTAGTTCAAATTCCTTAAACTCCGACAGCTATTCCGATATAGATATTCACCTGAACTCCGAAGACAGTGTAACCAAAATGGATCAACCAATTAGCATCACCTATTCTGGATGAATTGGGGATGGGTTCATAGCCTACTTAGTCATTTGAGACAAGAAGAAGATGATCCCTTCCATCCACCACATTCCCCTCTTGGCGAAGAACCTGAAGCACTTACCGACGAACCTGTTCGTAATACCATTTTCTCTCTCATCTCCAGAGTATCTCATCATGATTATATACTATCTCAAATTCTGGATCTTATTCATCTGCTCGTCCGAACCGCCAATCATCCCGGTGTAGTAGAAGAAGTCAACGAGCTTCGCGCTCGGGTAGTGGCTTTGGAGAATATGGTGCAAATATTACAAGCACCAGCAGCATCACCGACATCAACAGTACCACCATCATCAACACCAACAGTACCATTACCACCACCAACAACATCCATATCTCATGATCCAACATCACAAAATGTCCCACGAATATCAACGTCATACGCACCATATATACCAAGGAATACCAACAACAACAAACGATGAAGTATTAATGAAGCGACCCGTCCTAATCTATAAGGACGAATACAACAACATATGATTTCATCGCGAGGTATTTGACCTCTATATGATACATTTTACAAACATTGCATTCGTTTTTAAAGACAAACTTTCATTATATCGAAAGTTGACAGACATGCATACCATTTCATAATATCCAACCTATAAATGATCTAATCTGTCATTTACTTAATAATAATCTCTATTGAACTCAACGATTTGAATGGAACGTCTTTTGAAATATGCCCTGAATGACTCCAAGTAATATCTTTAAAATGAGCTAATGCACAGCGAAAGATTTCTTTCATACCTGAGAATAAACATGCTTTAAAGTGTCAACCAAAAGGTTGGTGAGTTCATTAGTTTATTATAATCAATCATTTCCATAATATTAATACACCACAAGATTTCATTTCCATTTTTCATAAACATCATGCATGCATATAGCTATCTGCATAAAAATCATTCATATGTTGAACACCTGGTAACCGACATTAACAAAATGCATATAGAATATCCCCAAAACAGAAATCCATCTGTATTAATAACTCGAAGTACTAAAGCATACCATTTTCCAGTATGGGGAGAGTTAGTGCCCGTAGATCTACCTTTAGGATTCGCGTCAATTAGGGTGTCTGTTCCCTAATTCTTAGGCTACCAAGCTAAAAGGGTGATATTCGGTATTCATAATCCAACATAGAATGTAATTTCAAGTACTTGTGTCTATTTCGTAAAACATTTATAAAATCGGCGCATGTATTCTCAGTCCCAAAAATATATAGTGCAAAAGCATTTAAAAAGGGAGCAAATGAAACTCACTATACTGTATTTTGTAGTAAAAATACATATGGCGACATTGAACAAAAGTAGGGTTGGCCTTGGATTCACGAACCTATATCAAGTATATATATACCAAATAATATTATAAACATATAATAATAATCGAACAAGTTATGTATATTTTTATTAATAATATACATGTTATATTATACGTTATTTTAATATATTTAATTTATATATTAATTGATATATTTTATATATAGTTTAATTAATATTATTTTAAAATATAGTAATATATAAATATTATTATAATGTATTTTTATTAAAATATCTATTTGTAATAATACTGATATTGACAATAATACTAATGATAATAGTTATAATGATACTTATATTTGTAATATTACTAATAATTCTAATAATTATAAGATGATATTAATACTAATGAAAATAATAATAATTTTAATCTTCATAATCATAATGGTAATGATAATACCTATATATTAATAATACTAGTACTTTTAAGGTTTTAATAAAAATACATTTATTGCTTTTGATATAAATAACATTAATAATAATAATAACAATGTTAATGAATCTATATAATAACAATAATCTTAATCATAACCATAATAATAATAATAATTCTTATTCTATTAAAATGACTAAGTTCATAATACTAATAATAATATTAATTCTACTACTTAATGATAATAATAAAAATAACACTAATGATAAGTGTAATAATAACAATAATAATAATAATCTTGATAACAATAATAATAATAATAATAATAATAATAATAATAATAATAATAATAATAATAATAATAATAATAATAATAATAATAAAGGAATGACTACCTCAAAGAATGGCTTTTAAAAAAAACATGTCTTAGCACGGGCTCGAACCCGTGACCTCTCGCAAACCCGACACACATCATAACCGTTCGACCATTTTGATTTTTCTGAGATTATATCCCTCTGTTTGTTTATAACCCATTATTAAATAGCACCATTTTTCCTTCTTCTTCACAGATCGACCAGGGAACTAGTAATTGTATCAAACTATAATCGATTTGTTTTAATAATTATCAACGAACATAACCAATCTATAAGGACCCTTGAATAAAAAAAATAAAAAAAAAATTATATAATACCTGCACAGCTGCTGTCGCAGCTTCATAAAAAAAATTGATTTCAAATTTAAGAAAGTTTTGGACAATGTTTATAACATAAAATAGGTTGAAAATCATCATTAGAAACGTTCCATATCCTCAATTGATTCTGAAACATCAAAACAACTTCAAATTTCACGAAGAACAAATGGGTTGACTTTTTATTTCGAAACTTTGACTCCAAAATTCGCATTCGATATGAGGAATTGGATCGTGATATTTTGCAGTTAGTTTGTTTAAAATATTCCTAACACAACTGCAATTATAGATTTTGAAAAACTAAAACGATTTTGAGCTTTTGAAAATTTTTGACACGGACAGAATATATGTTTTAGTTTTTATAAAAATCTCTTTTTAATTCCCCAATTGCAGAAGTGTTTAGCTGTATAACAAGAGGATAATCGAATAATTGCTGCAGTAATATCATGTGATTAGTTTTTGTTTGGTTTTGATAAAGAGGTCGACATTTTTTACTCTGGCAGACAAGGAGTACAAGCTCATGTATCAGATAAACAAAAAAAAAATAAAAATAAAGGTGATGTTCACATTCAACAGATTTGGGAATTGCTTGAGTCATGAAATCGACAGATACATAAATTAATTCAACAAATTTAACAGAATGATAAGAATTGGAAACAGGAATACATATAAGGCTGTATATGTAGCTGTATATAACTATATGTTATCTGTATATGTATTTATGTGTAAATCACCGTGTTTCTAAATATATAGATATCTGTATTTATTTAACCAGTTATATATATATATATATATATATATATATATATATATATATATATATATATATATATATATATATATATATATATATAAAATTTCATAAATTTTTGATAATTAACAAATGTAATTAACTTACCATTATTAATAATACTAATAATCATATTATTACAAATAATCACATAAGTTGTATTATAATAACAATTATAATAATTTTAATAATTTTGGTATTATTAATATTAATAACCCTATTAATAATACTAGTGATTATATTAATGATAATAATACATAATAATAATGATATTAATAAAGATAGCAATAATATTATTAACAATTTAAATGTGTCAAATTTTATATCCATATATTATAATAATATTCATGATACAAATATTAATTTTATAATAACATTAATGAAAGTAATGATAATGTTAATATAACAACTATATATTATATAACATTTAATAATCATATATTACATGATAACCTTTATTGAATATTCATTATTTATAAATTTTATATATATTACTATATTCATATAATAATGGTTATACATAGAAATCATACATATTTATATATATAGATTCATTTTAAATTTACACTTAATTATTTTGTATTCTATTTTACATTTTTAATTCTAATGTTTAAATTATATTTTATAATTTCAAATTATTATATACACTTACATTTATATATATATATATATATATATATATATATATATATACATATTTATTTACAAACAATTGTTCGTGAATCGTCGAGAACGGTCGTAAGTCAAATGCATATATGAAACAGTTCACAATTTTTGAGATTCAGTTTAATAGACTTTGCTTATCTTGTTAAAACCATATAAAGATTAAGTTTAAATTTGGTCAGAAATTTCCGGGTCGTCACAGTACCTACCCGTTAAAGAAATTTCGTCCCGAAATTTGAGTGAGGTCGTCATGGTTAACAATAAAAATGTTTTCATGACGAATACGAGCTGAAAATTAGAGTTTTATCATCAGTGAGTAATATGGATAAAACAGTTTGCTTAAGTGAAACGGACTAGTGGAGTTATCACAAAAGAGTGAAACGAGTGGAGTCATATCTTTTGACATAGATAGGATTGATTTCCAGAGTTCAAGGGATTTGGCAAAAATCTTCGTAATAAGATTTGATTCTTCGGTAATCAAGGAAATTAGGATCCGCTTTAAATACGATCATCTATTTTTGATTACTCTGTCGGATATTTTACTATAAATCCACCCCTTTCATTTCCTTACAACTCACACCTTCTATTCTTTCTCCCTCAACTCATACTTTAAAGTATTCATCAATATGCTTCATCCAGTTCTGATTCTTGATATACTTCTAACATTCATATCTGTCATTCTTCTTTTTCATCTGCCGTCGGAAGAATCTATTTACTTCTACTATACTCTGGGTTTTATAGTGTTTTTAGTTTTCCCGTGTCTTTATATTGCTATATGCATAGATATATGCGGTTTATAATTTCTGGGTGGTTGTTGGGTTTTATATCTTCCCTTATATTTCGATGTCTCTGCTTCTGTCTTTCTATAATCATTGACATCCATAGTTAATACTCTCTCCAATTTACTGTGATTTATACCCCCATTGATATTTTGAAGCTTCATGCTCTTGTTTTCTCTTCCCGACTTTAAGTCAAGTGAATAATGGTCCAGAATTCGTAGGTATGAATTTCGGAATGAACATAATTAATGTTCTAAGACGAAAATTATAATGACACGATCTTGATTTGTCAAATTACCAGAATATCCGAAAAAATAAAACTATCAAGAAGATATGTTCTTAATATGTTTGGAGATGAGGTAGAATGTAAGAGTCGTGTAACATGGCACATGATGATGATATGATCTGTGAATCATCACGTTCCATTTAGAAACTCAGCATGACTTACTGTAATATAATCACGTTGATAAAGTGTCATTATATTATACTAACTCATGCTTCAGTTCCCAACACTACTTCAAAAACATTCATAATTTAAGCTCGAAGGTTTACAGAATATAGAAACTAAACAGTTTCCTTTATGATGTAATACATATAACGCGAAGAGATAAATGATTTTAGATAAGAATAGTTATGAAAATATCTTCAGAAATATCGAGGATATTTATAATGAAAGATACGATGATATCTTAGAATTTTTAATATCGATAGATGATAAGGGAGATTTATCCATAAAGGTTTAGAGTTAGGAGTAAGGTATTCGTTAATGACTTCAGCAGGCACTGAATCATTTAGATCCTTTGAAGGCAGGTTTAGTCTTTGTGATTTGTACACAGCTTCTTTCATGATTCGCTCAATTCATTTCTCAGTACCAAATTTTTCTGAGCTTTGCCAACACACTATTCTTTATCATCAAACTTTTGGCTGTTAAGGTCATTCACAGTTTTTGCTGCTTCCTCAGCATTTTTCAAGATTTCTAGAACTAGTTCATAGTTTAGCGTGTTTTTCAGAAACTTCATTTTCGAAGTATGTAAGTCTTGGAGGTAGACATTATATGTATATATGTATATATGTATATATGTATATATGTATATATGAATATATATATATATATATATATATATATATATATATATATATATATATATATATATATATATATATATATATATATATATATAACTGTTGGTGTAGAAATACTGCGAGATTCAAAATACTGATTGTTAATTCCCGGTAGTTGGTATGCCATTAATTGTTACAAGATGTGGTTGAGTACTTTAATAGGGTTTCAATGAATAAATATAGTGGTTTTTCGAAGAGGCTCGAAGATCAATGAAGTTGTTAGTAAGTTTACTGCTAATTGTGGCGGGATATAAAAGATTCCCCGGTAACAATGATGAAGGAATCATTATAATAAGGCTTATTCGAATGAACCATTGAAGTTGATTTGCTGAAGCTGTGACAAAACTGTCTACTTTGAAAAGGGATTGAAAAGTTATTTTAGCTAATAAATGCCAAAGGGTTTAACACAGATACGTGTTAAACTATGACTTTGGTTTCGAGAGTTTTTCAGGTGCATGACTATGGTTAACGTGTGGTTGGATCATCATCTCGATTGTTCATTATTTGAAGTGTCTTCAGGAATTTCGAAGGATTTGAACACAGATTGTAATCATTAATATAGATATGATGTTCTAGGATTTTGAATGATACAAATATTTTTTTGGGTTCTATGAATAGAAATGATGTTCTAGCACAGTTTTGAAGTCAAAGTATAGCTTTGAAAGATGTAAGAATCCAAGAGTGATGATACCGATTATATCTCGAATTGAATTCTGCGATTTCAAAATCAGAATATGTAATTGAATTTGAATGAGTATGGTTGTTTTGATTTTTATGAAAGAATGTATATTATTGCGAAAGTAGTGAGTATAGTTAATGATTGCTTAATCAGAATCGAAGATTGTATACTGTAACATGTTAATTGTGAATTTATATATCTCTCGGGTATTACCTACCCGTTAAAAGTTTCACAAGTAATATTTTGTACAAGAGAATTTTATTACAGTCTTTATAAAAATATATGTATATTTTCTTCAGATGTAATACAGATTTGATGAGTTAATACTAAATTAAGCTCATTTGATCTTAGGCTGGAATTAGAAATGAATAATCTCTAACATTAGAGATTACATAATCTTCACAGAGTATTTCACTACTGTGATCAATACTTCATTATTTATTCTTATGGATATTTCCTTAGTGAATCATGTTGATGCTCATAGAACTCTTGCTATCTTCGCAAGGTACGAATGATGTTTTCTAGTAAGTTTCGAGTATATCGAAAGTGTAAAATTAAACATGTAATTGAATAATACACTTAGATTATTATGAAACAGAATTTATTGAGTTGAAACAGAGATTGTGGTTAATGATAGTTAAGTCGTTAATCGAAGGATTATAGCATATTAGTAATATGAATTTACTGAGTAGTATCTACCCCTTTTTTAATTCATACATAATAGCTTAGTATGAAAAGATTTATGATGGTTTCAAAATTTATATATATAAGATATACATATAAATTTTTCAGAGGAATTGAGTTAATACTTCATAATTCGTTGATACACTATACTCGTTGTTGATTCGTAATGATGTCCACGGTGATTTCTTGAACTGGCGGAGCTTATGAGGTTGTAGATGCTGCTGATTCTGATGATGCTGATGGCACTGACTGTGCTGGTGATTCTGACGGTACTATTGATGCTGCTGGTAAAACAAGTCTAGCTTGTAAATCACGCACCATTCTTGTCAGGTTTTCTACTTTTCCTTCTATCATTTTTACTCATCTGATTTATGGTTAGGGCTAGAATAGATAATCATAATTGCCACAGAATGTCCCTCCAATGAAATTATAGATTAATACTTCATCGGTTATTGTTGTTGATACTACTTGGTATCTATGGTGCGTATGACGTTGGGTATAGGTTATGATGTTGAAGTGTGGGATGCGGATGTTGTTGTTGTTGTTGGTGGTGGTGGTGATGGTACTGTTGGTGTTGCTGATGGTGGTACTATTGCTTCCGGTGCTGCTGCTGGTGCTTGTAACCTTTGCACCATATTTTCCAAAGCCACCGCCCGAGCGCGAAGCTCGTTGACTTCTTCTATTACACCAGGGTGATTGTTGGTTCGGATGAGCGGATGAATAAGATCTAGAATTTGGTATAGTATATAATCGTGATGAAATACTCTGGAAATGAGAGAGAAAATGGTGTTTCGGATAGGTTCGCCGGTAAGTGCTTCAGGTTATTCGCCAAGAGGGCAATGTGGTGGATGGAAATGATCGCCTTCTTCTTGTCTCCAATGATTAAGGAGGCTACGAACCCATCCCCAATTCATCCAGAATAGATGATGGCTGATTAGTTGATCCATTCCAGTCACACTGCTTTCGAAGCTTGAGTGGGATTCCATTTCGGAATCCGAGGGACTTGAACTAATGACGAATTCCATTTCATACGATTGAATAAAGGATTTTTCGATATGAAATGATTTTTCGGCTATCGGGTGGTATTCTAATTACATAGAATATCTATATATATAGAGCAAAAGATTTCATAGATTACGGAGAAATTTACGGAATATGTCAGGCAAAGTTTACAGTAACAGATAGGCTTAAGATATGAATTAGCAGAGACGCTAATATATGAATTTTGTCTATACACTATTCATGCAATCAATGCAATAAGATGTGTCTAGACTAAGAATGATAAGCATATTATTTTCGACAAAATTGATAAGCAAAACTTTTGATATGCAGACACGGTCGAAGTCCAGACTCATTAATGCATCTTATCAACTATCAGTTAGACACACTAATGCAAGACCTGGTTTGCTCGCTTTGATACCACATGAAGCGACCCGTCCTAATCCATAAGGACGAATACAACAACATATGATTTCATCGTGAGGTATTTAAACTCTATATGATACATTTTACAAACATTGCATTCGTTTTTAAAGACAAACTTTCATTATATCGAAAGTTGACAGACATGCATACCATTTCATAATATCCAACCTATAAATGATCTAATCTGTCATTTACTTAATAATAATCTCTATTGAACTCAACGACTTGAATGCAATGTCTTTTAAAATATGCCCTGAATGACTCCAAGTAATATCTTTAAAATGAGCTAATGCACAGCGGAAGATTTCTTTCATACCTGAGAATAAACATGCTTTAAAGTGTCAACCAAAAGGTTGGTGAGTTCATTAGTTTATTATAATCAATCATTTCCATAATATTAATAGACCACAAGATTTCATTTCCATTTTTCATAAACATCATGCATGCATATAGCTATTTGCATAAAAATCATTCATATTTTGAACACCTGGTAACCGACATTAACAAAATGCATATAGAATATCCCCAAAACGGAAATCCATCTGTATTAATAACTCGAAGTACTAAAGCATACCATTTTCTAGTATAGGGGGAGTTAGTGCCCGTAGATCTACCTTTAGGATTCGCGTCAATTAGGGTGTCTGTTCCCTAATTCTTAGGCTACCAAGCTAAAAGGGTGATATTCGGTATTCATAATCCAACATAGAATGTAATTTCAAGTACTTGTGTCTGTTTCATAAAACATTTATAAAATCGGCGCACGTATTCTCAGTTCCAAAAATATATATTGCAAAAGCATTTAAAAAGGGAGCAAATGAAACTCACTATACTGTATTTTATAGTAAAAATACACATGGCGACATTGAACAAAAGTAGGGTTGGCCTTGGATTCACAAACCTATATCAAGTATATATATATATATCAAATAATATTATAAACATATAATAATAATCGAACAAGTTATATATATATTTTTATTAATAATATACTTGTTATATTATACGTTATTTTAATATATTTAATTTATATATTAATTGATATATTTTATATATAGTTTAATTAATATTATTTTAAAATATAGTAATATATAAATATTATTGTAAGGTATTTTTATTAAAATATCTATTTGTAATAATACTGATATTGACAATAATACTAATGATAATAGTTATAATGATACTTTTATTTGTAATATTACTAATAATTTTAATAATTATAAGATGATATTAATACTAATGAAAATAATAATAATTTTAATCTTCATAATCATAATGGTAATGATAATACCTATATTAATAATACTAGTACTTTTAAGGTTTTAATAAAAATACATTTATTGCTTTTGATATAAATAACATTAATAATAATAATAACAATGTTAATGAATGTATATAATAACAATAATCTTAATCATAACCATAATAATAATAATAATTCTTATTCTATTAAAATGACTAAGTTCATAATACTAATAATAATATTAATTCTACTACTTAATGATAATAATAAAAATAACACTAATGATAAGTGTAATAATAACAATAATAATAATAATCTTGATAATAATAATAATAATAATAATAATAATAATAATAATAATAATAATAATAATAATAATAATAATAATAGTAATAATAATATCAACAATAAAGGAATGACTACCTCAAAGAATGGCTTTTAAAAAAAAACATGTCTTAGCACGGGCTCGAACCCGTGACCTCTCGCAAACCCGACACACATCATAACCGTTCGACCATTTTGATTTTTCTGAGATTATATCCCTCTGTTTGTTTATAACCCGTTATTAAATAGCACCCTTTTTCCTCCTTCTTCACAGATCGACTAGGGAACCAGTAATTGTATCAAACTATAATCGATTTCTTTTAATAATTATCAACGAACATAACCAATCTATAAGGACCCTTGAATAAAAAAATAAAAAAAATTATATAATACCTGCACAGCTGCTGTCGCAGCTTCATAAAAAAAAATTGATTTCGAATTCAAGAAAGTTTTGGACAATGTTTATAACATAAAATAGGTTGAAAATCATCATTAGAAACGTTCCAAATCCTCAATTGATTCTGAAACATCAAAACAACTTCAAATTTCACGAAGAACAAATGGGTTGAATTTTTATTTCGAAACTTTGACTCCAAAATTTGCATTCGATATGAGGAATTGGATCGTGATATTTTACAGTTAGTTTGTTTAAAATATTCCTAACACAACTGCAATTATAGATTTTGAAAAACTAAAACGAATTCGAGCTTTTGAAAATTTTTGACACGGACAGAATATATGTTTCAGTTTCTATAAAAATCTCTTTTTAATTCCCCAATTGCAGAAGTGTTTAGCTGTATAACAAGAGGATAATCGAATAATTGCTGCAGTAATATCATGTGATTAGTTTTTGTTTGGTTTTGATAAAGAGGTCGACATTTTTTACTCTGGCAGACAAGGAGTACAAGCTCATGTATCAGATAAACAAAAAATAAATAAAAATAAAGGTGATATTTACATTCAACAGATTTTGGAATTGCTTGAGTCATGAAATCGACAGATACATAAATTAATTCAACAAATTTAACAGAATGATAGGAATTGGAAACAGGAATACGTATAAGGCTGTATATGTAGCTGTATATAACCATATGTTATCTGTATATGTATTTATGTGTAAATCACTGTGTTTCTAAATATATAGATATCTGTATTTATTTAACCAGTTATATATATATATATATATAATTTCATAAATTTTTGATAATTAATAAATGTAATTAACTTACCATTATTAATAATACTAATAATCATATTATTACAAATAATCACATAAGTTGTATTATAATAACAATTATAATAATTTTAATAATTTTAGTATTATTAATATTAATAACCCTATTAATAATACTAGTGATTATATTAATGATAATAATACATAATAACAATGATATTAATAAAGATAGCAACAATATTATTAACAATTTAAATGTGTCAAATTTTATATCCATATATTATAATAATATTCATGATACAAATATTAATTTTATAATAACATTAATGAAAGTAATGATAATGTTAATATAACAACTATATATTATATAAAATTTAATAATCATATATTACATGATAACATTTATTGAATATTTATTATTTATAAATTTTATATATATTACTATATTCATATAATAATGGTTATACATAGAAATCATACATATTTATATATATAGATTCATTTTAAATTTACACTTAATTATTTTGTATTCTATTTTACATTTTTAATTCTAATGTTTAAATTATATTTTATAATTTCAAATTATTATATACACTTACATTTATATATATATATATATATATATATATATATATATATATATATATATATATATATATATATATATATACATATACATATTTATTTACAAACAATTATTCGTGAATTGTCGAGAACGGTCGTAAGTCAAATGCATATATGAAACAGTTCACAATTTTTGAGATTCAGTTTAATAGACTTTGCTTATCTTGTTGAAACCATATAAAGATTAAGTTTAAATTTGGTCGGAAATTTCCGGGTCATCACAATTAATTCATAACTTCATCGAAGAAATATTCTGCAGAGAATATGTAGTTTCTAAAAGTTTTAGAGATTACTTATTCTAGTTCTAAGTGTAAACCAGATGAGTGAGCGAATATAAATGATGAAATAAAACCCTGATCGGAATGGTGCATGATTTACAAGCTAGATCTATTTTACCAGCATCATCAACAGTACCGCCAGCATCACTAGCACCATCAGTACCGTCAGCATCAGCATCATCTACAACATCATAAGCTCCGCCAGATCCATAATCACTGCAAACATCATCACTAATCAACAACGTGTATACCGTATCAACGAGTTATGAAGTATTAACTCATTCTCTCTGAAGAAATTATATGTATATTTTATATATATATGAATTTTGAGATCAAAATAAATCTTTTCGTACTAAGCTATTACGTGTGAATCTTAACTACTCGGTTAGTTCATGTTATTAATATGCTATGATGTACATCCTTCGTTAATGACTTAACAATCGTTAACTATAATCTCTGCTTCGACTTAATAGATTCCATTCCATAATAAACCAAGTGTATTATTCAAATACATGTTTAATTGTAAACTTTCATTTTCGATGTACTCGAAACTTTCTGGAAAACATTATTCGTACCTTGCGAAATTCACAAGAATTCCATGAGCACCAACATCCTTCACCGAGGAATATCAATATCAATAAATAATGAAGTATTGATTATATTAGTGAAATACTCAGTGAAAATTATGTAATCTCTAATGGTTTAGAGACTATTCATTTCTAATTCCAGCCAAAAATCAAATAAGCTTAATATGATATTAACTCATTAAATCTGTATTACATCTGAAGAAAATATACATACATATATTTTCATAAAGACTGTAATGAAAATTCTTTTATACAAAATGTTACTTGTGAAATTTTTAACTGGTAGGTAATACCCGGGAGATATATAAAGTCACAATTAATATGTTCGATTTTGATTCAGCAAATCATCAACTATACTCACTACTTTTAGAACGATATACATTCTTTCATAGAAATCAAAACAACCATTCTAACCGAAATTTGATTACATATTCTGATTTTGAAAAATCAGAATCCAAGCCAAGATTTAACAGAAAACATCACTCTTAGATTCTTACATCTTTCAAATGCCATACTTTGAATTCAAAACTGTACTAGAACATCATATGTATAAATATAACATTCATCTATTAGAATTATGAGCTTTCATTCTAAAATTCTGAAAAGCAACCAGTCTACGAATCAATACCCTGAATGTTGAAAAAGCTGATGAAGTAGCAAAAACTGTAAACGACTTTAACAGTCGAAAGTTTGATGATAAAGAATAGTGTGTTGGCAAAGCTCAGAAAAGTTGGAATTAGAAAACGGATTGAGCAAACCATGAAGGAGGCTATGGACAAATTGCAAAGACTAAGCCTGCCTTCAAAGAATCCAAATGATTCAGTGTCTGCTGAAGTCATTAACGAATACCTTCCTCCTGACTCTAAACTTTTACGGACAAATCTTCTTCATCATCCTTCGATATTAGAAATTCTAAGATATCATCGTATCTTTCATTATAAATATCCTCGATATTTCTGAAGATATTTTCATAACTATCCTTATCTGAAATCATTTATCTCCTCGCGCTATCTGTGTTACATCATAAAGGAAACTGTTTTAGTTTCTAGATTCTGAAAAATTCGAATTAAAATTTGAATGTTTTTGAAGTAATGTTGGGAATTGAAGTATGAGTTAGTATAATATAATGACACTTGATCAACGTGATTATATTACAGTAAGTCATGCTGAGTTTCTAATGGAACATGATAAAGGTTCACAGATCATATCCTCATCATGAACCATGTTACATAACTCTTTCATTCTATTTAATCTCTAAACATATCAAGAAAATATTTTCTTGATGATTCTGTCTTTTCCGGATATTATGGTAATTTGACAAATCAAATCGTGCTATTACCTTTCCTTTCTACTTTGTATATTATGATCATTTGAAACTCCATACCTTCGAATTCTGGACCATTATTCGCTTGACTTAAATTCGGGAAGAGGAAACAAAAGTATGGGACTCCGAAATATAAGGGAAGAAATAAAGCTTAACAACAACTCAGAAATTACAAACCATGTATATCAATGTATATAGCAATATAAAGACACGGGAGAACTAAAAACACTATAAACCCAAGAGTATAGTAGAAGTAAATAGATTCCCCCGACGGCAGATGAAAAATAAGAATGACAGATATAAAAGTTAGGAGTATATCAAGAATCAAAACTGGATGGAGCATATTGACGAATGCTTTAAAGTAGGAATTGAGGGAGAAAGAATAGAAGGTGGGAGCTGTGAAAATAAGGAAAATAAGGGAGTAGATTTATAGTGAGATATCCGACAGAGAAATAGAAATAGATTATTGCATTTAACCAAAGAAGATCATAATTTCCTTAATTACCGATGAACCAAATCTTATTACGAAGATTCTCTTTTAAATCCCCTGAATTCCGAAAATCAACCGTGACTACGTCACCAATTAAGACGAACCTACATTTACTCATTTCACTCTTTTGTGATAACTTCACTCGTACTCTTCACAAAAATCAAATTGTTTTTTCCATAGTACCCACTAATGATAAAACTCAAATTTCCAACTCATATGAGTCTTGAAAACATACTTATTGTCATCCATGACCATCCTAATCAAATTTCGAGACAAATTTTCTTTAACGGGTAGGTACTATAATGACCCGAAAATTTTCGACCAAATTTAAAACTTAATCTTTATATGTTTCCGGCACGATAAGAAAAGTCTGTAATATTGATTCTCAAACTTTTTGAACTAATGTTATATATTCAGTTAACCTTTGACTATTGACCGACGATTTACAAACATCTATTTGTAAATATATATATATATATATATATATATATATATATATATATATATATATACACACACACACACAATAAGTTGGAATATTATTTATTCATAAATAACTTGCAATGTGTATTTAAAAACTTATTTATGTATATTAAATAAAATTTCAAGTTATTTAGTAAACGATAGTAGCATTCGTTTATTGATTCGATTGATATTTAGATAAGTTAACTAAAACGTTTAAGATGAACAAGTAAAACACTAATTTACTACAGTATTTTTGATTTGCTACAGTACTCGAAAAGCTACAGTGTTTTCAAAAATCACTATTTGCTACAGTAAAATCATTTTGCTACAGTGTTTTCGAAAAATCACTATTTGCTACAGTAAAAATGACTTGCTATAGTAAAACACTATTTGCTACAGTAAACGACTTTGCTACAGTAAAAACTATTTACTACAGTAACACACTATTGCTGCAGTAAAACACTATTGCTACAGTGAAAAAACATGTCGACAAACTAGAAAACAAGAGATCATGAGCTGGAAAATGAGGCCATGCGATCGCATGGCCATTAGCCTACAGACCCATGCTATCGCATGGGATGGCTGGCCAGGAGTTCCTATAAAGCTCGATCGATTTCTGTTTTCTCATTCACTCAACCTCTCTATATTACATATTACTCCGTATTACTTATCTTATTTATTTATTTTAATTATTATTGATATTATTATTAAAGATTATTATTAATCTTATGATATTAATATTATATTATTATTATTATTATTATTAGTATATACCTAAAATACTACGACGAGGTCATGAGTACATTATTTTCAAAACGGATTTTATGAACGAGATAAAACTAAGGAAATTATGGGTTATAGCTATGGAGGTTATGGGAATGATTCAGGGGTATGCTTGTGAGTTTCATTTGCTCCCTTTTTAATTGCTTTTGCAATCTATATTTTAGGCTGAGAATACATGCACTTTATTTTAAACGTAATGGATACAAGTACATACTAAATTCTACACCGAGTTTGAACCGAAAATCCCTTAGCTTTGGTAACTAGTAACTGCCGGTTATAAGAACTGGTGGGCGTGAGTAGTTATATATGGATCCATTGGGCTTGACATCCCCATCTGTTCCAGGTATAAATACCCTAGCCTGAACTATAAAACAGACGTATGCTATTTGAGGTTAGTACACGTTGGATTGCGTGTATTGTACATGTTGGTTGCATGTATGTTAAAATAGGGGTACTTATTATAACGTTAACGTTTAGTTACCAGGGTGCTCTGTTATGTAGAATCTTTTGATAAACGTTTCGGATGAAACAACTGAAATCTTGTGATCCACCTTTATATACAGATTATGCGCAACATTAAAACTATGAACTCACCAACCTTTGTGTTGACACTTTTAAGCATGTTTTATTCTCAGGTTCCTAGAAGTCTTCCGCTGTTTGCTTATACGTTATACAAGCTATGTGCGTGGAGTCATACATGCTTTATTCGAGAAAACTTTGCATTCACAAAATCATCACCATGTATCTTATTTGACTGTATTGTCAACAGATGTATTGTTAAAAACTATTATATACGGTGATTGTCTATATGTAGAAATCATCAGATGTCGAAAACCTTGGATTTATATATTCATTTATGGTGTGGCTTTTTAAAAGAATGCAATGTTTACAAAACGTATCATATAGAGGTCAAAACCTCACTATGAAATCAATGAATGATGTATTCGTCCAAAAGGATTTGGAAGGATCATCACAAAAAATATTGGGAAAATTACCAATTTTCCGATGAATCAGATCCCGACATGGATTCTGATGATGTTATAGAAATTACCCCGACCCAAATTAAGAAAGCAAAAGAAAATAATAAGGGAAAAAGCATCAAAATAGAGAAACCTGATTCCAACCCCGATGAACTTTATGTTGACATGAAGTACCCTGATGGGGTGTATCGTAAACACCAGTATTTCTTAAATTTTAACTACAACCCGGGAACATCTAAGCCACCAGGTTTTTCTAAACCATTTGTGAAAATGACAGCTCGTATTAGAGGAGCACCATGTATCCCTAGGAAATTAGCAAAACGAAACGAGTCCGAAGAGGAAGAAACAAGTGAGTCAGAATAAAGAGTTGTAATCATGCTGTGTAATATATGTATTGTAGTGTGCTTGTACTTTTATGATATATGTAAATATTGCTTGTTAATTATCTTTTACGAATCTAATCCTCGTCTATTTTAAGTATAAAACACAAAATGGATGTTAAGGATAAAGAACAGAGTATTTTAGAAGACCTACCAGGGGATATGATTGATGAAATCTTGTCCAGAGTCGGTCAGAATTCTTCGGCACAATTATTTATGGCAAAATTAGTGTGTCGTACATTTGAAAGACATTCCAGGCATGCCTTAGTTTATAAAAGGCTTTCCTTTGAGAGATGGGGTACATCACATTGGGGAGACCTTAAGTTACGCTGTGTTTTATTTAAGGCATTAAGTGCGGAGAACCCAAATGCAATTTTACGCTACGGGTTGAGAGCCTATTTTGACTCCACATATCCCAACATAGGACTTTGTTTTTTAGAAAGAGCTTCCAACATGCAACTTAAAGAAGCATGTTATGCTTACGGGTTAGTGATGTTCGCTTCTTACCAAATTGAGAAAAAGAACATCGGATTGCAACTGTTAAATAAAACATTCCCACAAGTGACGGATTCAGTAGTTGGAGTGAGAGACAAGGTTTTTAGATTGTTACGGGGCTGTTGGGCATTACGTAAACCTCGTCCTTTTGACGACGTTACAACATGCTGTATTGGCAACGACCACAATGGTTATTTTACACAAGACCAAGGATGGGAAATAATACTAGTAAAACCCGAATGCATGACTTGTTTCTGGACCTACGAATTACGTGTCTTTATTGCCTTTGCTGAACGACTTGCGCTTAACTAGAATTGACTTCACAACTGCCTTGTATCAAAGTTATTGTGTGCTATATTTCATGCTATATGTAAAATAACGGTATTGTAAGTTTGCAAAATATTGTATAAAAGTTTGAACGCGAAATATTATTGTAATCAGTTTTTCATATAGAATTGTAGTAGTTGAATTTTATATTAGCTACTAAGTATGAACTTAATGGTAGGTACTACCCGAATTAAAAATTATAAAACGCTAATATGAAAAAAAGCTTTTATAAATAAGTTCATATTATGCTACGAAATACTATTGACTACTCTTAATATTCTATATGATTAACTTAATTCTTTTGGCTATTTTTGAAGGAAATGGCACCGACTACTCGTCAGAACTTGAACATGAGCAAGGAAGACTCCCGTGTTTTCCTTGCAGCAAACATAGCTATAGTACAGGCTGCAATGCAAAACAACAATAACTCTGAATCCAGCAATGGAAATAATGCCACAAGAACTCGGGTAGGATGCTCCTACAAATAATTCACTACCTGTAAACCTCTAGAATTTGATGGAACCGAGGGTCCAATCGGATTAAAGCGGTGGACCGAGAAGGTTGAATCGGTGTTTGCCATAAGTAAATGTACGGAAGAAGATAGGGTAAAGTACGCCACACATACCTTCACAGGTACTGCGTTAACATGGTGGAATACCTATCTCGAGCAGGTGGGACAAGATGCTGCTTACGCGCTACCGTGGTCAGCATTCAAACACTTGATGAATGAACAGTATCGCCCCAGAAACGAGGTCAATAAGCTCAAGGTAGAGCTTAGAGGATTATAAATGCAAGGATTCAATATTACCACATACGAACGACGATTTACGGAATTGTGCCTATTGTGTCCAAGAGTGTTCGAAGATGAAGAAGAGAAGATCGACGCATTTGTAAAAGGGTTACCAGAAAGGATTCAAGAAGATGTGAGTTCACACGAGCCCGCCTCCATACAAAAGGCAAGTCGAATGGCTCACAAACTCATAAACTAGATTGAGGGGAGAATTAAAGAACAGGCGGCCGATGAGGCCAACATGAAACAAGTCAAGAGAAATTGGGAGGAAAACAGTGACAAGAGTCACCAATACAACAACAACAACAATCACAACATCAATCGCAACAACTATCCCAACAACCGTAACATCAATCACAATTCCAACAACAACTACAACAAACATCCCAAAAACAACAACTATAACAATCGTCCCAACAACAATAACAACCGCAACAACAACAATTCCTATAACAACAAGAATCAGAAACAGCCATGCCAAAGGTGTGAAGAGTACCACCAGAATGGGTTCTACATGACATTTTGCACCAAATATAAAAGAAAGGGTCATGGTACAACGAAGTGTGAGGTCTACGGATCGATGATTAACAGAATTAAAAGAACAAATAATGCCGCCGTAGTTTATTTTGGATGTGGAAAACCGGGCCACATTAATAGAAATTGCCCGAATCAGGAGAATACTAATGGGCAGGGCCGCGGAAGAGTTTTCAATATTAATACGGCAGAAGCGCAGGAAGACCCGGAGCTTGTTACGGGGATGTTTCTTATTGACAATAAATCTGCTTATGTTTTATTTGATTCGGGTGCAGATAGAAGCTATATGAGTAGAGATTTTTGTGCTAAATTAAGTTGTCCATTGACGCCTTTGGATAATAAATTTTTACTCGAATTAGCAAACGGTAAATTAATTACAGCAGATCATATATGTCGAAATCGAGAAATTAAACTGGTTAGCAAAACATTTAAAATTGATTTGATACCAGTAGAGTTAGGGAGTTTTGATGTGATAATTGGCATGGACTGGTTGAAAGAGGTGAAAGCAGAGATCGTTTGTTACAAAAATGCGATTCGCATTATGCGCGAAAAGAGAAAACCCTTAATGGTGTACGGAGAGAAGAGCAACGCGAAGTTAAATCTTATTAATAATTTGAAGGCGCAAAAGCTAATAAGAAAAGGTTGCTATGCCATTCTAGCACACATCGAAGAAGTCAAACCCGAAGAAAATAACATCAATGATGTTCCCGTTGCAAAAGAATTTCCTGATGTATTTCCGAAAGAATTACCGGGACTACCTCCACACCGATCTGTTAAATTTCAAATAGATCTTGTACCAGGAGCTGCACTAATAGCTCTTGCTCCATACAGACTCGCACCCAGTGAAATGAAGGAACTCCAAAGCCAATTACAAGAACTTTTAGAGCATGATTTCATACAACCAAGTACATCGCCATGGGGAGCTCCTGTTTTGTTTGTCAAAAAGAAAGATGGTACATTTAGGTCGTGTATCAACTACAGAGAGTTGAACAAACTTACCATCAAGAACCGTTATCCACTACCGAGAATCGACGACTTATTTTATCAACTGCAAGGTTTGTCTGTTTATTCGAAGATTGATTTACGTTCGGGTTATCATCAAATGGGGGTAAAGGAGGATGACATTCCAAAGACTGCTTTCAGAACGCATTACGGTCATTATGAGTTTATGGTTATGCCGTTTGGATTAACTAACGCACCAGCTGTGTTCATGGACTTCATGAACCGTGTGTGTGGGCCATATCTTGACAAGTTTGTCATTATTTTCATTGTTGACATACTTATTTACTCAAAGAATGATCAAGAGCACGAAGAACATTTGAGAAAAGTGCTAGAATTGTTGAGGAAGGAAAAATTGTACGCTAAATTTTCAAAGTGTGCATTTTGGTTGAAAGAAGTTCAATTTCTCGGTCATATAGTGAGCAAAGAAGGTATTCAGGTTGATCCGACAAAGATTGAAACCGTTGAGAAGTGGGAAACACCAAAAACTCCTAAGCAGATACGCCAATTTTTAGGATTGGCTGGTTACTACAGAAGATTCATCCAAGATTTTTTCAAAATAGCAAAACCCTTGACTGCATTAACGCATAAAGGGAAGAAATTTGAATGGAAGGATGAACAAGAGAAAGCGTTTCAGTTGTTGAAGAAAAAGTTAACTACGACACCTATATTGTCATTGCCTGAAGGGAATGATGATTTTGTGATATATTGTGACGCCTCAAAGCAAAGCCTTGGTTGTGTATTGATGCAACGAACGAAGGTAATTGCCTATGGGTCTAGAAAATTGAAGATTCACGAGCAAAATTATACGACTCACGATTTGGAATTGGGTGCTGCTGTTTTTGCATTAAAGACATGGAGGCACTACTTATATGGGGTCAAAAGTATTATATATACCGACCACAAAAGTCTCCAACATATATTTGATCATAAACAACTAAACATGAGGCAGCGTAGGTGGATTGAGTTGTTGAACGATTACGATTTTGAGATTCGTTACCACAGAGGGAAGGCGAATGTGGTAGCCGACGCTTTGAGTAGAAAAGACAGAGAACCTATGCGAGTAAAAGCTATGAATATAATTATTCGTACTAACCCGGAGAAGGAAGTAGTCTCCAGACATGGAGTACCAATCTCTATTATCTCTGATAGAGATGGCAGATTTGTTTCAAGGTTTTGGCAGACATTACAACAAGCATTGGGGACTAGTCTAGAAATGAGTACTGCCTATCATCCACATACTGATGGGCAAAGTGAAAGGATGATACAGACACTCAAAGAAATGCTACGAGCATGTGTTATTTCTTTTGGAAATGGATGAGATCGACATCTACCGTTAGCAGAATTTTCCTACAACAACAAGTACCACTCAAGTATTGAGATGGCATCGTTTGAGGCACTTTATGATAGGAAGTGCAGGTCTCCAATTTGTTGGAGCGAAGTGGGGGATAGACAAATTACGGGTCTAAAAATTATCCAAGAAACTACCGAGAAAATCATTCAAATTCAACAACGGTTGAAAACCGCCCAAAGTCAACAAAAGAGCTACGCGGACAGTAAAAGAAAAGATATAGAATTTGAATTTGGTGACATGGTCATGCTTAAGGTATCACCTTGGAAAGGTGTTGTTCGTTTTGGTAAACGGGGAAAACTAAACCCGAGATACATTGGGCCATTCAAGGTTATTGATCGTGTTGGACCAGTAGCTTATCAACTTGAATTACCGCAACAATTAGCCGGCGTACATAATACTTTTCACGTCTCAAATCTGAAGAAATGCTTAGCTAAAGAAGATCTCACGATTCCTTTAGACGAGATTAAGATCAACGAAAAACTACAATTCGTTGAAGAACCTGTCGAAATAATGGATCGTGAGGTTAAAGGACTTAAGCAAAACAAGATACCAATCGTTAAGGTTCGATGGAATGCTAGTAGGGGACCCGAGTTCACCTGGGAGCATGAAGATCAGATGAAGAAGAAATACCCACACTTATTTCCAAAAGATACGCCAACACCTCCTACATCCTGAAATTTCAGGACGAAATTTATTTAACGGGTAGGTACTGCAGTCCCGAACTTTTCCATGATTATATATTATATGAGATTAATATTTACATGAATAAATGTTTCCAACATGTTAAGCAATCAAACTTGTTAAGACTTGTTTAACTGAAACAGATTTGTGTTAACGTTTGACCACCCAGTTTGTTCGATGATTCACGAACGTTATAACTTGTATATGACATGATATTATATATATATATATATATATATATATATATATATATATATATATATATATATATATATATATATATATATATATATATATATATGTTTAACATGGTGAAATGATAATTAAGTATCTCATTATGTATATTAACAATGAACTTTATACATAAAACAAGACTACTAACTTAATGATTTCAAAACGATATATATACGTAACAATTATCGTTGTAATAACGTCTTAATACTTATATATCATATTAATACATATTAGTACATTATGTTATCATGATAATGTAACAATTTAACATCTCATTAAATATAATAACAATGAGATTAATTACATTTAACGAGATCGTTAACTTAAAGGTTCCGAAACAACACTTACATGTAACGATTAACGATGACTTAACGACTCAGTTAAAATGTATATACATGTAGTATATTAGGATGTATCATTACACTTTTGTAAGACTTCATGAAACACATCAAAGTACTTCTACTTAACAAAAATGCTTACAATTGCATTCTCATTCATTTTCATCAACAATTCTACTCGTATGCACTCGTATCCGTACTCGTACAATACACAGCTCCTAGATGTATATACTATTGGTATATACACATAATAATTCAACTCTTAGCAGCCTAGATAGTCAAAAAACATGTGGAACCAACCATTTGGCAACTAGAATGAATGATTAAACTAAAAATCAAACTAATGGAGCCTATATGATTAAGCCTCATTCACGTTTTTCTTCACTCACACATACACTTTCATTTTTCAATTTTCTTTCATTAATTTGATCTCTCTCTAGTTCTATGATGATTTTCTAAGTGTTCTTCATCATATTCATCAAAATCTACATCAATCTAGCTCATAAATCCAACCTTTGATCAACCTACAAAACAACTACTCAAGAATACTTCAAGAACACTTTCAAGTTTACTAGTTTACTTCCAAGCTTTCAAATCCATCCCAAGTAATCATCTAAGATCAAGAAACTTTTGTTATTTATAGTAGTTTATCTTTCTAATTCAAGGTAATATTCATATTCAAACTTTAATTCGATTTCTATAACTATAACTATCTTAATTCAAGTAGAAATCTTACTTGAACTTGTTTTTGTGTCATGATTATACTTTAAGAACTTTCATGCCATCCAAGATCCTTTGAAGCTCTAGATCATTTCTTGTCCATTTTCAGTAGGTTTACCTACTAAATTTGAGGTAGTAATGATGTTCATAACATTATTTGAATCATATATATATAACTATCTTATTCGAAGATTTAAACTTGTAATCACTAGAACATAGTTTAGTTAATTCTAAACTTGTTCGCAAACAAAGTTAATCCTTCTAACTTAACTTTTAAAATCAACTAAACACATGTTCTATATCTATATGATATGCTAACTTAATGATTTACAACCTGGAAACATGAAGAACACGTTAAACTGGACATACGCCGTTGTAGTAAAATCGGGGGCTGTTTTGGGTTGGAAAAATAAAAACTATCTTAATATTTGAATTTGAAGTTTGTTTTCTGGAAAAATGATATTTCATATGAACATGATACTATATCCAAAAATCATGGTTAAACTCAAAGTGGAAGTATATTTTTTAAAAATGGTCATCAAGATGTCGTTCTTTCGACGGAAATGACTACCTCTTTCAAAAATGACTTGTAACCTGTATTTTCGACTATAAACTTATACTTTTTCTGTTTAGTTTCATAAATTTTAGTTCATTATGAAACCGTAGCAACTTGATTCACTCAAAACGGATTTATAACGAAGAAATTATGGGTAAAACAAAATTGGTTAAAATTACTAGTTTTAGCTACGAAAATTATATAACAAATCTATACTAACCATAACTTAACTAACTTATATTGTATTATACATGTATTCTAACATATATTATGTAATCTTGATAGACCATAGACATGTATACAATGTTTTGACATATCATATCGACGTCATCTATATATATTATTTGTAACAACCATGGACGCTCTATATGCGGTAATGCTCGAGTTAGCTATACAGGGTTGAGGTTGATTCCAAAATAATATATATACTTTGAGTTGTGATCGAGTCTGAGACTTGTATACACTGGGTCGTGGATTGTGACGCCAGCAAATTTTTTTATTTTTTTTAAATCACAACGGAAATCTTAATTCACATAAATACCCTTAGTTAATTACAAACATGATTATCACAAATCATTAGCTAGTTACTTATTACAAACCACCGGTGTTACGTTAAACAACTAGTTACATATTTATAAAGGTTAAGACATCAGAGTTCGTCTTGTCAAACATATCTTCAGCCCAACTCCCGTCCATACTAGCACTAAAATCCAAAACCTGCAAGGGAGGAGGTGAGGGGTTAGCACAAGGCTAAGTGAATGGAATTATCAAAAGGTCTAGCATACAGTACCAACTTGTACTCCTACAGCAACAACATACAACAACAAGCAACATACAATAACTGGCAACTATGCTCCAACTAGAGGATCGGCGGCTTGTACGGGCACACGACTACTAGTTGATCGGGCTAGAGTCTACCGATAGTCTTTACTACTGAATCCTCAGTATAGTCATCCACACGCAGGTGATGCGTCATTCAGCACTATACTCAACAAACAGTAGCCAACTAGACCCAACCACAACTAGGTTGACCTCTCTAAGCTGAACCTAACAGATCAAGGTTCCAACTACAACAACAACTACAACTAGTGCACAGACAACCATTCAACTACTACTACAACAGGCAACTAATACTACTAAAAGCATAGCAACCTTAACTGCGATCAACTGTACAACATAACTACTAAACATGGCAACTAACAACACTATAAACATAGTAGCGTAACTTGCTACTCTATACTACACCAAGTGATAATCCCACTCATCGATTACCAGCAACTGAAGGTTCTCAAAGATCTAATCTTTCTGAGCCTTCACCTTTTTGTTTATTACCTGTGAATCACCACATAATATCTCAAGTTAGTATTATATCTAAGTATTAATACACGACTTTACATTCTATGGAAATATTCACATAACAGACAAGATTTTCGAGCAAAAGTTCTCGAGCAGTTCGAGTTTTCTAGCGAATTCGAGTTTTTCGAGCAATTCGAGCTTTTCGAGCAATTTCGAGTTTTTCGAGCAATAACATGTTTTCGAGCAACTCTAGTTTTTCGAACAGTAACATGTTTTCGAGCAGAAGGTTCTCGAGCACTCTTTTCGAGCGAGTTTCGAGCACTGTTTTCGAGCGAGTTTTCGAGCATCTTCTTCTTCACCATCAGCTTCGCTGATTTGGTGATTTTAAGCCAAAAAAACTCGATTTCGAGGTTTATAGTCTAAATTCAAGCATAAAGAAACATACTAAACATACATAAACACTTTTCCCAACTATAAACATCAAAATCTAGCATTTACAATCAAGATCTGGGATTAATTCATCCCAAAATACTCAGTTTATCATAAACTCAAGTTCTAACACACAATTCATCATTTTTAACAAGTTCTTACTCAATTCACAGCATAATTAGATCATAATAACTATATAGCAACTATTTCTAACATCAATTAAACATAACAAACACAAATCATGAAGATTCAAGCTCATAATTATCAAAAAACTCATTTCACACACAAAACCCAATTTCTATAAATTAAAGCACGAATTCAAGCATGCTAACCTGGATAAATGCTTATAAGAATGATATGATTCAGTTCCTAAAGCCTCTTGATTCAATTTCTAGCTTAGATTCAATTAGGGTTTTTGAGATGATGAAAGTTAGGTACGGGTCTTGTTCTTGCACAAATTGGGAAATGAATGGAAGTATCTAGATATTAGTTACTTAAGTGGGTTATAAACCCACACCCCATAACACACGGGTATTTATCAGTTATCTGATATCTTTCGTACTTCGTTAGGAGGCCCTAACGGAGTCTAAATTCAACAAATGAACCTGTTCTGTGACCCTTGTCACAAACTGGTCTCAACTAAACAACCAAATAATTATAAACATATAATTATTAAAAATCACCAATTACACCATACCTAAGGGTACAATGGTCATTTCATCTAGGTCCAAAACGCGGGTGTTACAAATCTACCCTCCTTAAAAGAGATTCTGTCCTCGGAATCAGGTCAACTATGGTCAACAAACCCAAAAATTGTTACTCGCACCGCCAAAACACTCGGTTAAATTTATCAATCTTATCCCCGATACCGACAATATCCACCACAATTGCATAGGGAAATGAGATTCTTGATGTCAATACACTCCCGGTACAAAATAAGTTGTCATCATCTTCATCGATCAACGCCTGTTAATCCACTTAAGCCCACAAATTACACGATCAAGTCAAATAATCAGAGTCAAATTCGTGTTTCTTCGCCATTCCGTATCATAAATTTCACGATCTGTCATCCAATTCAACTCTTTATACTGTCCACTTTTCCCCATATCCAAAGCTTAGGCAATAGAATTAGTCATCATGCTAAAATCTATACCTATGTCTACGAAATTGTCTCGTAAGTCAACAGGACTTCACAGGTTATTCATCTCATATCCAGTCACATCACAATCCAATATAGCACAGGCCGCCTAATTTTTTCTTCAGCTTCCCAGAAATTCCGTATGATTTATCACAATATACTTCTGTTGGCCAGGCACAAGCATATTATCCTAAATTATACCTTCATTCTGAGTTGTTCGAAATGGAAAAATTCTACTTGTCTCATTCACTAACTAATGTCCAATCAATCTCCTCAATAAGCATCGGTAATTAATTTAACTACTTTATGACTAATCAACCACAACATCTGTCCAACCATAGTTACTCAAATCTTGTCTATCAATCATCCAAATATAATCTATCAACCAGATCATACATCCAACAAGCATAGGCAATACCATCATAACAATCATACTCATGCCACTATCCAACAACTTCATGTCGTCCAAAAGTCCACTATACAAACATACTCAACGCATCTCTATCCAAGTCACGGTCCTCAATCTCAAAAAGTCAACCTAAGGATCACCCTTACCCCACATAGCACACAAGGGTCGCGACCAGACATACAACACATAACGCAACAAAATAAATCTTTACACTACTATCAAGATCTACTAATCTACCATACATATATATATACCCAATCATATACATGTATATAACTAAATAATACGAGGATTTTGAAGCATACCTGTATTCACATCATATTCAACATCTACATCGGCAACCATATGATAAGCTCTTGCTATTGCCGTAGGTGGATTCTTTCTTTTCTGCCCAACTGGAGAACCAGAAGATCCACCTACTGATCCCAACTGCGCTCCTGGCCCCGCCCCAGAACCTGATCCTCTTATATATGGACACTGAGCTGACCTATGCCCCACTTGATGACATCTCCAACATACATCCTCTTGGAACGAACACATCCGAATCTCGTGTCCCACAATACCACATCTCAAACATCTTTTGGTTGAATCTGAACAAGGACCACTATGAGATGATCTGCAACTATAACACCAAGAATTCTGACTTGATGCTGACCCACTATGTTCTGACCCACTTTTCTGTTTCAACTTAACAGACTTCTTTGACCTAGAGTCCGAATGACTCATCACCTGATCTTGTTGTGGCATCTCATAACCTACTATTCTATTCCTTGCTGCTCTTACGTCATCCTCTACCATCTTAGCCATAACAAATGCTTGCGATAATGTCGTAGCCATCCTAACCATTGTTCTATACTCTGGTAGAATTATATTAACAAAGTGCTGAATTCTGGACTGCTCATCTGGAACCCACTGTTGCACAAACCTTAATTTATCCATATACTGCTCAATCACCTCATCTATCGTCATCTGAGGTGTCATTTTCATTGCCAGAAATTCCGTATTAATTCGATTAAGGTCATAAGATGAACAATACTACTCACAAACTTTACTATAACATTGTTCCCAAGTAATCATGTTCACTTGCTCTTTCGGTATACTAGAAATAACCGTATCCCACCAAACCATTGCCCTATTTTTCAACATACGACTAGCATAAATAACCTGTAATTCTGGTTCGCACTGACAGGCCTCAAAAACCTTTTCTATCTCTCTTAACCAGTTAAGGGTTACCGTTGGGTTAGAACTTCCTGAGTACTCTGGTGGATTACAATTCAGAAACTGTTTGAAGGTACATTTCTTTGGTTGTTGAAACATCGACGTCTGATACGGACCCCACATCTGATTTGGGAACTGTTGATTAAACTGAGGTGGCATCTGAAACTGTTGAGGAAACTGATATTGAGGGGTAACCATTGCTGTTGTTGGAAAGTACTTCCAATTTGCTGATAATTATTTGATTGCACCGGATACCCACTGATCGTCTGATTCGGTACACTACCACTTGGATTCACGGTTACCTGACATTATTCTAATTCCCTTATTCGATCACGTGCTTCCTTTAACTTACTTTACAAATCTATTATTTGTTCCTGTAGATCCTCTTCTGACACGTACCCGTCTTCATCTGGGGCTCTGAATGTTCCGGGGGCTGACAGACCAGTTGCGTTTCCTGTATTATCTGCCATATCTGCACTACCACAACATCTCACATAAACTCTTAGTGGAAAACAGGTTAGTACCTATCAACTAACGCATGTAATCCCTACATTCACTTAACCCATTCCCTCAGATATGTTTGACACAACACAAGGTTTGGGAACATGACATTCAACACAATGTACATGCGGCCAAACCTATGCTCTGATACCAAGTTGTGACGCCAGCAATTTTTTTTTTTTTTAAATCACAGCGGAAATCTTAATTCACATAAATACCCTTAGTTAATTACAAACATGATTATCACAAATCATTAGCTAGTTACTTATTACAAACCACCGGTGTTACGTTAAACAACTAGTTACATATTTATAAAGGTTAAGACATCAGAGTTCGTCTTGTCAAACATATCTTCAGCCCAACTCCCGTCCATACTAGCACTAAAATCCAAAACCTGTAAGGGAGGAGGTGAGGGGTTAGCACAAGGCTAAGTAAATGGAATTATCAAAAGGTCTAGCATACAGTACCAACTTGTACTCCTACAGCAACAACATACAACAACAAGCAACATACAATAACTAGAAACTATGCTCCAACTAGAGGATCGGCGGCTTGTACGGGCACACGACTACTAGTTGATCGGGCTAGAGTGTACCGATAGTCTTTACTACTGAATCCTCAGTATAGTCATCCACACGCAGGTGATGGGTCATTCAGCACTATACTCAACAAACAGTAGCCAACTAGACCCAACCACAACTAGGTTGACCTCTCTGAGCTGAACCTAACAGATCCAGGTTCCAACTACAACAACAACTACAACTAGTGCACAGATAACCATTCAACTACTACTACTACTACAACAGGCAACTAATACTACTAAAAGCATAGCAACCTTAACTGCGATCAACTGTACAACATAACTACTAAACATGGCAACTAACAACACTATAAACATAGTAGCGCAACTTGCTACTCTATACTACACCAAGTGATAATCCCACTCACCGATTACCAGCAACTGAAGGTTCTTAGAGATCTAATCTTTCTGAGCTTTCACCTTTTTGTTTATTACATGTGAATCACCACATAATATCTCAAGTTAGTATTATATCCAAGTATTAATACACGACTTTACATTCTATGGAAATATTCACATAACAGACAAGATTTTCAAGCAAAAGTTCTCGAGCAGTTTGAGTTTTCGAGCGAATTCGAGTTTTTCGAGCAATTCGAGCTTTTCGAGCAATTTCGAGTTTTTCGAGCAATTTCGAGTTTTTCGAGCAATAACATGTTTTCGAGCTAACATGTTTTCGAGCAGAAGGTTCTCGAGCACTCTTTTCGAGCGAGTTTCGAGCACTGTTTTCAAGCGAGTTTTCGAGCATCTTCTTCTTCACCATCAGCTTCGCTGATTTGGTGATTTTAAGCCAAAAAAACTCGATTTCGAGGTTTATAGTCCAAATTCAAGCATAAAGAAACATACTAAACATACATAAACACTTTTCCCAACTATAAACATCAAAATCTAGCATTTACGATCAAGATCTGGGATTAATTCATCCCAAAATACTCACTTCATCATAAACTCAAGTTCTAACACACAATTCATCATTTTTAACAAGTTCTTACTCAATTCACAGCATAATTAGATCATAATAACTATATAGCAACTATTTCTAACATCAATTAAACATAACAAACACAAATCATGAAGATTGAAGCTCATAATTATCAAAAAACCCATTTCACACACAAAACCCAATTTCTATAAATTAAAGCACGAATTCAAGCATGCTAACCTGGATAAATGCTTATAAGAATGATATGATTCAGTTCCTAAAGCCTCTTGATTCAATTTCTAGCTTAGATTCAATTAGAGTTTTTGAGATGATGAAAGTTAGGTACGGGTCTTGTTCTTGCACAAATTGGGAAATGAATGGAAGTATCCAGATATTAGTTACTTAAGTGGGTTATAAACCCACACCCCATAACACACGGGTATTTATCAGTTATCTGATATCTTTCGTACTTCGTTAGGAGGCCCTAACGGAGTCTAAATTCAACAAACGAACCTGTTCTGTGACCCTTGTCACAAACTGGTCTCAACTAAACAACCAAATAATTATAAACATATAATTATTAAAAATCACCAATTACACCATACCCAAGGGTACAATGGTCATTTCATCTAGGCCCAAAACGCGGGTGTTACATGGATTGATTCGAGACAATATATATTAATTTATTTCTGTACAACTAACTGTAGACAACTAATTGTGGACTACTAACGTTGGACTGTTAACTTAACAAATTTGAATCGTTAAAACGTAATAAAATATGTTGTGAATATATTTCGATCATACTTTGATATGTATGTATATATTTGTTATAGGTTCGTGAATTGACCCGTGGTCAAGTCTAATTCTCGACGAATTGATAATCTGTGAAAGTGAGTTATAGTCTCACTTTTAAAATCTAATATTTTTGGGATGAGAATACATGCAGTTTTATAAATGTTTTACAAAATAGATACAAGTACGTGAAACTACATTCTATGGTTGAATGATCGAAATCGAATATGCCACTTTTTGCTTGGTAGCCTAAGAATTAGGGAACTGGCCCCTAATTGACGCGAATCCTAAAGATAGATCTATTGGGTCCAACAAGCCCCATCCATTGTTGCGGATGTTTTAGTACTTCGAAATTATCATGTCCGAAGGATGTCCCAGAATGATGGGGATATTCTATATGCATCTTGTTAATGTCGGTTACCAGGTGTTCACCATATGAATGATTTTTATGCTGATTGCTATATGCATGCATGTTGTTTATGAGAAATGAAAATATGAAATCTTGTGGTCTATTATTACGATTTGATAAATATATAGATTAAACCTATAACTCACCAACATTTTTGTTGACGTTTTAAGCATGTCTATTCTCAGGTGATTGTTAAGAGCTTCCGCTGTCGCATGCTAAATAAAGACAAGAATTGGAGTCTGCATACTTGTATAATTTTTGTTTAAAAACTGCATTCGGAGAATTAAATCGATGTGTAATATTATTGTAATCCATTATGTAATGGTCGTGTGTAAAACGTTATATTTTAGATTATCATTACTTGATCTACGTTATGTTTATAAACCTTTATCAACAAAATAAAGGTTATAGTTTGTTTTTAAAATCAAATGCAGTCTTTGAAAAACGTCTCATATTGAGGTCAAAACCTCTCAACGAAATCAATTAATATGAAACGTTTATAATCGATATGAACGAGACATTTCATGTATGTACTTATATTATTGTTGTGTAAAACTTACAAAGAATGCATTGATTTATGTAGTAAAAAAATATAAAATATATGATTTTAACATACAATAATAAAAGTATATATATATATATATTAATATTGCAACACTATATTTTGATTATGAAAAAACATAGTTTATGTGTTCTATTTGGAATATAATTCCTATTTATAGATACTAGTTTCGTGAGCCCGTGGTTTGCACGAAAACGTAAAAGCTAAAGAAAAATTAATCATAAGAAATAACTATTTTTTGAGCCCGCGATTTAAGACATATGTTATGTATTCTAGAGACTGATTTAGATTTATAGAAGAAAACATATTAGGTCTGTTTATTTTCTAATTAAGGAAAACAGATGACCTCTCCGTTATTTATTTATTTACGTTAAATAAAAAAGTTTAGAACAAAATTAAAAAAAATTATACACCACGTGACTTTTTAAATAGTTTTGAATTATATTACTAAAAATCAAATATAAATTAATGTTTACACGATTTACGTGTAAAATTTTGGATGCACAAAAAACTAATTTAAGAACTATAATATACTTTATCGGAAATTTTCTACATCATTTATTATAATAAATAATAAATGATTATATTTCCCTACTAATTATGATGTTTGTCCGTGTTAAGGATTTGTAATACTATTAATTTTTTCTTATGTTAATATTAATATAATATAATATAGTTTAATATAAGATTATATGGTAATATAATTACTACGTATATTATAGGTAATGAAATCTATATATTAAATTAAAATTAGGAAATCTCCATATCAAATTAAATTAAAAAATCTAATAATTCGATTAATATATGGAAATAATTGATAGAGTGACACGCGACATGAATAAAGGAAGAGTTGACACGTGACAAAAATTAATCAGGAGTTGATACGTAGGATTATCATCACACGCTTTATATAATATATATATATATTGTAACGACCCGACAAAATCGTCATTGACGGCGCCGTTAACTTAGGTCCCGTTGCGTGGTCATAGTCCCTATATGAGAAGCGTTTGACCAAAATTATGTCGCATTCATTTGAAACGTACAAGACTTGCAAAGTTTAGTTTACCAAACTGATCGACAACAAGCTTAAGTTTACAAGAGTTATAAAGTATAAATGAAATAACTTGCGACATAATTAGTTGAAAATCTCGGTTGCTATAAATAGCGTAAGTATGTAAACATTTGTTTGAATCCAAAGGTGCTATCACTAGCGTATGCATGTATGCTTGACCCCAAGCAAGTAATCAAAGTGTATGCATGTATGCTTGACCCCAAGCAAGTATGAGTGTACGCTAAAGCATGTATCAAATAGCCATTCATGAACCTGAGAAACATATAGAAAACTGTCAACGAAAAACGTTGGTGAAATCATAGGTGTATTTATAAATATTGTTTTTGAACCACAAGATTTTGTATTTCCATAACATTGATTATCCAAATCGTTTGCATTCTAAAAGTATGTTCGCGAGCACCCAATTATCAAGACTTAACTTTCCTTCCATAGAATCCCATCACAATAGTGTTAGAATATACACTGTTTTTCAAAAATATATTTCATCCGCATAACGGTAGCGAACCGTTCGAATGAGGGTTTGTCAAACCCGTATGGCCACACAATATAAGTTCTCGCTTACACCCTGCAAGTGTAACTAATGATAATCGAATTGAGGATTTTTGTTCTAACTCGCTGTGGAATGTATGTTTCCGTACTTGTGTTCAAAGTATAAAATATGTAGTATAAAACTGTATATGTTTCTCATCCCATGATTTAAAAGTATAAAAGTTGTTGAAAGATGGGACTATGATCTCACCTCGAGTGCACGAGTATAAATGTACTTCACAAAGTAAACGTGTGCATGATAGTTGCTTAGTCTTGACCTAAACAAGCATGTTGTATCAATTAACCGATTACGACACAAGGTCGGGTGAAATGTGTTCAATTAGTCCTATGGCTCGTTACGACTCGATTAGTATAGCATGTGAATCACATTGTCAAGTTTCATGCAAGAATCAAGTATAAAAGCACGTTAGAACTATTGCAAAAGTGTTTGGTTAAGTTTGACTAAAAGTTAAACTTGGTCAAAGTCAAAGTCAACGAAAAAGTCAACACGTTCGGGTCGGGTCTCGAACTATTTTTTTGAGGTTTTTAATCATACATAAGCATGTTGGCCAAGTTTCATGTTGATCGGGGGTGCGTAGCATCGTTAGAATTAAACGAAAAATGACAATTTTGGACAGCCCATAATGTTACGCCCGCAATGTCCTGGGTTACGGCCGCAATGGCATGGGTTACGGCCGCAATGTCCTGGGTTACGGCCATAACTTTGGTCCTCCAGGTGCTGAAATGCTGAATTTTCTAAGTGTCGAGCCAAACTTCTTTCATTAATGACTAATGAACCGTAAACATTCAAAACACATTTCTTATATCGTTGGAAAGGTAATTTAACAAGGAATAAAACTAAACACATTTAATTAAACAAAAACATCATTTACAAGAACCGAAATCTCGCCGAAAGTTCATTATTTAACGTTTCAAGCTCAAAAATGCAAATGGTGATTCGGGAATCCAATTTATACATACGATATGCCGTTTAAAAGGTAATTAAACATACATTGCAACTAAACACTTATCAACAACATTAACAAGCATTCAATACATCAAAATTTCATTTTAAGTCTATCAAACCCTAACCAAAAATCATAAAATCAACAATCATGCTAACGAAGTTTTTCTAAATCAACCTACATATCAAATTGAAGCTAATGATGCTAGTAACACATTTAATACATGAAATTTAACATTTAAACAATATTTAATCACCCAAAATCAAGGATTTAACAAACCCATTTTTCATATTCAAGCTAGTTACTCAAAACAACAAATCGAGCAAACCAAACATATATTCATGTTAGACTTGAGCCATAGACACTAATTAACACCATTTCAAGTCAAAAACACTAAGAACATGAAATCTAGAGTTTTAGAAATGTTACCCAAGATGAAATTGGTATCAAGTTGTAGAGGATGAAGAGAGGATTCCAAAAGTACAAATCGTTTTGTTGTAAGCTTCCTTAAAAAGATTTAGATGATGAATTAGTAAGAATGGAGTAAAGGGTGTTTTGTTGCTAGTAAGTAATGAGAGAAAAAGAGAAAAGAAAAGGAAATGGAAATGAATGGTGGGGAGGATTCTTTGACCATTTGACTCTCTTGGTCAAGTTTGGCCATTTGGCACAAATGGTCCTCCGAGTTTGAAAGCGGGTGCGTGAATTAACCAAACGAATTATTTTAAAAACGCAAATTAACGAGAGATGTCATAATTAAACAACGGGAATATTAAGAACATTAGTTAACGAAAAGTACGAATATAGATGACGAAAGATATTATCTAAAAAAAGACGGTGTTAAAAATAATTTAACAGAAAAATGCGGGATGTTATATATATATATATATATATATATATATATATTATGTGATTAATATGCTAGACTTAGTGTTTAAGTGTTAGATGTAAGGTTAGCGATACGGACAGTGGCGGATCTTGAACGAAATTACTAGAAGGGCCAATTTTTTTTTTAATGATTTATACATAGAACGAGTTCCCACATGTAGATGAAATAAGGAAAACCATAGTCACTAAAGCAATATAAAATTACAATTTGGCCCGACGACCTTTGATGTCTTTAAAGTCATTTATGACAGATTGTGAGTCAAATGTTTCCGAGTTTTATTTTTCAATGTACATCACCAAGTTAGATGCAAGAAAATCATCAGACATCTTGTTTCGGAGTCGATTCTTAAATATTTTCTTTGCTGAAAATCCCCTTTCGGTCGTCGTTGTTGAAACTGGAAGTGTCAATATGAGTCTGATCAATCGATCAGCCAAATAATACAACTGTAGTTTGTTAGTTTCCACAAAATTGGTGCATAGTCGTGCGATACTAGGAATAGCTTTAAGCTTTGGGTTATTTGGCATCTCAATTATAAAAAACTCAAACTGATATCTCAACTGGTCCATCTCTTGTTCCGTGAAATTTGCAGGATAATATTTCTCAACAAGGAGGCAAATATTATCAATATCAAGCATTTCATTATCTTTTTTGAGAAGCAAAGAAGATCCGAGAGTTAATAAGTCCATGTCATGCTCATTGAATTTGTTGTCGAGCTCTTGCAATTGCTTGTCCACGGTGCCAATAAATAGATCGGTATGATAATGGTGCTCAATAGTAATCTGGTTATCTTGTCGACGAGGAAGATAACGGGTTGACTTATAAAGAGAATTCATATCGGGTATATCTATTTGGTGTTTCTTTGAAAACAACTTTACTTTCTCAAATAATACAAATAATGAATCCCAACCATCATTTCTAAAATCAATGAGACTTTTCTTTGTTGCGGAAACTAACTTAATAGCATTAACAATATCTTGACTTTTCTTCTGTAGAGCTTGAGAAAGAATATCAGTTCTTCCCATTATTTCTTTCACCAAAGTGAAGAATAAATATAAACTCAAACGATTTGAGATACATGTAAGCCGAATTAGCATCACCAAGTTGAGAAGAGTAAGATCCATCTTCAATTATACTCTCAAGACTTCACGAGTAGCATTAAACATCCTAATCAAGTTACAAACATAATTAAAATGAGAACCCCAACGTGTATCGCCCAACTTAAGAAGGGTACTCTTCCAAATGAATTTTTGATAGGGACCCATTTCCAAATACTTCCTTCTAATTAATTCCCTATCATTAACGTGGTACTCCCACATGTGCTTTCTCTTCCCAGGATCTCTTTCCAAAAAATTAAGATCTGTCGCCCTGATGTTCGGCTCGAGTGGTTCAGTAAAATGGATCTCTGGTTGATTTCGATGTGGTTCGGGATCACTTGTTGAAGCTTTGGCACGTTCATTATCTTGATTTATGTTGTTCGTTTTGTCATCAGTCTTTCTCTTATAAAACGAAAAAATTTTCTATTGAATTGCCATAATAGCTCCTGTTTAGATGAAAGAGTGCAACTCAAATTAGAAAAATCATGACAAACTATTGTTTTTAACGAGTGAAAGAGCCCTCGCGTTGCGTCGGGTTCGTTTTCTGAGTTTTTTTTTAATCGGGTTTGCTAATAGTATATTTACATTACAAATGTTCAACCCTGTTTTAATTACATTACATAATAAATAAGGACCAAATTTCCTCTTATGTTATATAAAAGGACATTGATATTTCCACTGATATATTTTATAGATCTATTTTTTTTCATTCACATAATGGTAAACTGAAAACTTTTACATAATTTGTACTACTTTAAATTGATTGTTATTAACTTTATTGTTTTATCCGAATTTCGTGAACCATTCAAATCTAACAAAAACTAATCAAGTTTCACTAACTGTCCTTTTCATTTTCATGGCAATTCTATACTTTCATAATCAGAATTATTTTTATTTATTCTTGTTAAACTATAATCAAAATCAAATGCCAATGTGAATAGATTTTGTAATTTCCTTGTTAGACCGGGCTGGGCCAGCCCAATTTACATTTAGGTCCACGTACAATTTTCATCAAAATTTAATTCATTGTTTATTCAAGATCCAATTTAATCCCACATACAATTTTTATCCTTATTTTCATGAATTATAGTTGGGGCTTGCAATTCTTATCCCTTCCTATTAACCCTTACTATCAACCCCACCCACCCCGATCCTTTTTTTCTTTCACTATATCTATATTATTTTTTCTTTTTAACTATATCTAATTCTAATTCTATATATACAAATAGTTCTTTAATTTTTTTTATCAACTCTTTCATACTCTTCTACTGAATAAAGATTTAATATTTTTACCTTCCAATGATACGGCCTTTTCTTCTACATCAACGACTAAATATCCCATGATACGGCTTTTTACTCTACCCAGGGCCGGTCCCGAAGATTTTAGTGCCCTGAGCGAAATGAAAAAAAGGGGCCCTTAGGCTCTAGCGAATAATATATAATATAAGCTAATTAAAAAAACGACAATTAACATCATATCAATCGTTAAAGATTTGTTAAAGACTATTAATGTTACTTTTTTCAATGAATCAAATTGTTAACTAAAAAAATATATCATAGCATTCTGTGACAATTGACATTACATAACTATGAAACTGCCCTTGAGGATATGGCAGATGTGTGAAGTGTGAACCAACTGGAAAGATATAGAATAGTTGTATGAATGTTATGGATAGAAATCATGCAAGTATGGTATGCAAGTATGGTTGACGATATAGTCAATTGATGGAAGAAAAAAAATCAAAGTTTTTTAATTGTGGTACACATTTGAGAACGTTCTTTATAATTCACTCTAATATGATAAATTATACTAACTAATAACAAATAGTTTTTGGTTCACAATATTTCCAGTTGAAATAATGCAGCAGATCTGCAGATTCAATGGTCCACCTTTGTATGTTTGATAGCATCCCTTGCTGTTGCATTTACAATATTTGTATTCGCTAGTTTTAGTCAATTGGTTGTAAAACCACAGCAGCATATCTATTAGTTGGAATCTAAGCTAGTGTTTTTCTCTCCCACATCGGTTTATGAAGAAGAAAATAAATTCTATATAAATCAAAAGGTGAAGTTGAAAGTATTTTCTATGTAATCAAAATTGTTGGGCTGTAAACTAAACTGATGTATAGCAGGCCTATTTTGCTTGTTCCTGGGGCGAAGGATTGGGCCCTTAAAAATATTGGGCCCTGAGCAAATGAACACCTTGCTCCCCCTTTGGGCCGGCCCTGACTCTACCTTTAATCTTTGTTCCTCTCAAACCAAATAATGCCTCCGATTTATTCGTCGGCTAACGACTCTCCGATGACGGTTCAGATCTAATAATAGGCGTTTAGATATATCTTTTCTATAGATTCGTGTTTCGATCTATTTTATTGTTAGAACCGTGTTTGGATCCGACCAGATTTGAAGAGATTTGTTTCTCCATTGAAGATCTAGTTCATTTGTTAGTTTTTGATTTTGTATGTAACTTGTTAGTGTAAATTGAATGGTTCATAATTTTTTTTTCCCATTGCTATGTTGGTCTGTACTCTATGTAATCAGTTGTACCAACTGTGGTGGAAGAAAGGAGGTTCCAGAGCAGGGCTTTAAAAAAAGATAAAATGACCAAAATACCCCTGCTACTATTGATGAATAGTGCTACAGGGTTTTGTCTATTAGTTATATTGATAAATCTGCAATAATAGTAACATTAGTTACTCTATTACTCTTGACGAGTTAACAAATCATAATATCATTTATAGCTAGTTAACTGTTAATATGTTATTGACTTATTATTACAAGTTATAACCTATAATTGAAAGTTTGAAACTAATAAGAAATACCCATTACCATTAGTTTAATAGTCTATATACTTAGTTAGTTAGTTTATAAGGCCACTGCCACACAATATATTTGAAATTAATATATCATGATTCATGTATGTACACAGATTCTAAATTTAATACTCTTTTAAAATCTTAATAAATAATACAATAACTACATCGGATCATCCAACTTGGAAGACTATCGTTACCTCCTCTTTTGATAGACATCCTCTTGGTGATATTTTAACCAATTTGGCAAGAGTTAGAGTTAGTCAAGTGTCTCCGATATGGCGTGATATGATGAGATTAAAAGGTGTTGAGGAGCTATTTGAAATTTTTAGTCCTCAAAGTTGGAAGTCGTGCATTGGGAATGCATCGAATATATCATTTTGGCATGATATATTGTTAGACGTTTCCCATTTTAAAGATTAATTCCCCATCTTATACCGAATTTCTTCCAAAAAGAATTGTTTCATGTCTGAGTGTGGGGCTGTAAATGAATCAGGCACGATGGTTTGGAATCTAGGATTCGAAGGTTTTATGGATGCTTATGAGTTATCTCAGTTTAATATCTTGTCAGATCTACTACTTTTGGTTCACTTGGATTAGTTTAAAGAATATGCTATACATTGGGTTCATTCGGTGACAAAGATGTATACGGCTGCGGACGGGGTGCGTGTTATGCTATCTTTTAATATCAATGTGGAATTTGATTGGGTCAAGATTATATGGAATCCGAAGGTGCCCTCTAAGGTCGCTATCTTTCATTGGCTTGCAATTCAAGGAGGAGTGTCGGTTAAAAAGTTTTTGAGCTATAGGCATTGCTTAAGAGATGCGAAGGATGATAAGTGTGTATGGTGCGCAAGGTACGTTGAATCTATAGATCATCTCTTCATACATTGTTCGTACTCGCATAAAGTGTGGTCCGCATTGTTCAATTGGTGGAACATTAGTTGGATTATGCCATCGTCTATTGTGAAATTTTTATTAGAATAGAGTAGTGGTATGAATATAAAGGCTAGTGTTTTTTGGTGTCTTATTGGGCCGGCTACACTTTGGGTGATTTGGTTAGCAGGGAACGAATAAGTGTTTGAAGGGAGATATACATGTTCTATCGTACTAGCATCACGTATCAAGATTAAAGTCTTTCAATGGCTTGTTAATGCTAACATGTGTCTGAGCCATCAAGTTTATATATGGTCGAATCAGCAGTGTGATCTTCTTTAAGAAGAGATACAGTGGAGAAGATGACTTGTCTGGAACATAATGCACCTTTTGAGTTGTTTGCTAATGTGTTGGTTCTTTAAGGATTCTACTGTCTTTTTGTTCATGTAATATGATTAAATGGATAAGTGCTTACGCATATGTAAATCCATTCGATCCACCTTTGTACTGTTGGCTATTCACAATTTCGTGAACAGTTTTTTATATTACAATCATGTTTTTTGCCAAGAAAACAAAATAATAAAATAAAGGCATAATTGCACCGATGTCTTCATGTCCATTATTGTATTTTGTATGTATAGTATGATTTTTATAAATCAAAATTCTAGTTTTAAAAAACATTTAATAATAGAAGGGAAACACATACCTTTTAGATAATTGATTTTGATCGGAATATAAGTCGAGAAGAGAAGATGAAGAGAAGAGAAGATGAAGAGGCGGATGATAATTAGATTTGATCGGTTGTATAAATGGGTAACAATAATTTTTTCGTTTGCTTAGTAGAAGGGCCCATATACAACATATAATATATTTTGATCCATGCTACAGAAAATTTATGGTTATAGTCCAATTTTTTGGAAGGCCCTTGGCCCACCCTCCCCGTTCCTAACATCGGCCTCTGGGTATGGAGTATAAATACCACTTAACCATGTAGAAACCATAAGCCTTTCACCTCACTTGCTCACAATTACACACACTCAAAGTGTGTTTCCCCTAATTATTCTCTCAAACACATTGAGAGACTAGGTTAACCTTGTGACATCAATTTGATCCTTATCAAATTGATTGTTGAAGAAAACCATTGATCAACTTAATTTTGATTGAATCCATTGGCTAGATGATTGTTGAAACGACCCAACCCGTATTAAGACCGGCCCATAAAATTTTTTCCTTTTAATACGCGTTAAATAATACTTTAGGTCCCAATTGTGTTTTCATAAACATCTTTAATACAATAGAAGGTTTAATAAACCTTAAAACATTTAATACATTGATTAATTGTCCAAACGGACATACACGACCCGACTAGTTTAGTTTCCAACCAAAACCGAGCATTGTGATTTGGGACTACGCTACCCAAATCCTAATCGAATACAAAAGCAAGATCTTCTTAGCAACCTAGCCAAGATCTCTAATCCCCAAGCTTACCCGAGCCGCCAAGCATGCGAACCTATAAAAATATCAACAACGAGAGGGTAAGCTAACGCTTAGTGAATGATAATATACTACATACATATATATGTATAAAATGGACACGCCACACAAATATCAAATACCGCATACCGAAGCATCCATGTATAAGGCAACTACACTAAGCATACCGTACGATCACTAAGCAATAAGCTAACAACATCAACAATGAGTAAGTTTACCAACGACAATGTGAACAAATGCCAATAAGCTACACCCGGAGGGTTAGCTACATCACGACAATACGACATTATACGTATACAATATATATATATATATATATATATATATATATATATATATATATATATATATATATATATATATATATATATATATATATATATATATATATATATATCTCGAATAACATAATTTGCTTACGCTTACAACACAATAACCATGGTTAACCAAATCTTCGCAAGGGAATGACTTCGCGAAACAAGTCATCGATGTTCATAACAACCGTTAGCTTTCAAACACGGCTATGGCATGCTAACCCCTAAGGTGTTCCAAAAACGGCTATGGCATCACTTGATCAATGTGTGAGTAAAACACGGCTATTACTCACAATCATGTGCACAAACACGGCTATGTGCAACAATTAATACGGGCAACAACGTGGGAGTAAAACACGGCTATTACTCACCACCATATTGTAATGACCCGGAATTTTCCGACCAAATTATACTTATGAGATTAATATTTACATAAATTAAACCATACCAACATGATAAGCAATCCAAATTGTTGAGACTTGTGTTTTTGAAAAGAGTTTTACACAACGTTTGACCGTCCAATATGACCGATGATATCACGAACTATATAACATACGATAATTATACGTTTTTGTATATATATGTATTTATATATATTTAACATGATCTAAGGATGGTTTAACATCTCATTGTGTACTAATGACAATGAGTTATAAGTATATTTTGAAACTACTAACTTAAGTTTTCAAAACGATAACTATACGTAACATTCTTTGATATATATACTTATAATCTATAATGCTTATACATGTATCGTATATATAATGTATTTAATCACTTTTAAGGACTTAAATACATAAAAAAATATAAGTATATTCATAAAAGATAGCTATATTTGAATTCTCGTTCCGTTTCCTCAAGATTTCTATACGTATATCTAGGCTATATGTACCCGTATCATACCCAGCTTCTATACGTATTTACTATTGGTATATACACATCAAATCAACATCCTAATCCACATTATTACTGCCCTAGATATGAGGTAACTAGAATTTGTCAAGTAGTATGAATTATTAGTAAGAAAACAAAATTAGGAATCCTTTTCTTTCTTTATAAACTAAAAACGTTTTTATAAATGAACACCATTTCGTCACTCCATTTTCTCATAACTACACCCTCATTTCTCTCTCAAAATACTCCTAACTTCATACTTGATCATCTCCAAGCATTTTTCCCATCATTTAGCTTCAATTACAAGCCTTAAACACCATAAGAAAACTCTTTCAAGAACATATCAAAATAACCACCCATTTGAAGAAGTTTACTTCCAACCTTTTGATCAAACTCCACCACTCTTTGATTCCAAGATTATTTCTTATCTTTTGCAGTAACTTTATCCAAGTAACTTGAGGTAGTAACCTTGTTCATAATCTTATTCAATTCATATTCATATAGCTATCTTATTTTGTGGTATAAAATTTTAACAACAAGAACATAGTTTGAATGATTTCAAACTTGTTCGCAAACTAAATAGATCCTTCTAACTTGACTTTTAAAATACTTCAAGACCTGTAATATATCATAATGATATGCTAACCTAACAAGATATAACTTGGTTTTACAAAGAACATCTTAAAAACTGAATCTACGTCGTCGGAGTGCAACCGGGGGCTGTTTTGGGTTGGATAATTAAAAACCATCTTGAACTTTGAATTGGAAGTTCATGTTCTGTAAAAATGATATTTCTTATGAATATGTTAACACATAAAAATTTCATGGTTTAACTCAAAGTGTAAGTATTTTTAGAAAAATGATCATTAAATGTTGTTTTTATGATGGAAAATGATCACTTTCATAAGTTTCACCAAAGTTTGACCTATAACCTATGATTTCGAATACAAATTAAGGTATTTTCAGTTCATATTATTAAAATTTGACTCGATCCAAGGAAGTGGCAAGTTGAACCAACAAAAACGGAGTTTTAATGAAGAAACTACGACTAAAACAAGATTGGGTATCCGAAGCTAGTTTAGCTACGAAAATATTTGGAGAAAAAGTAAATTAATCATATCTTTTCTAATTAATATGATATTTTATATATAATTACTTATGATTTGATTTTATATATTTCAGAACTACCCGTAAACAACACGAGAAGATTAATCATAAGACCTCATGATTGTACGCAACACGTCATTTGACAACACGGTACTTTATGTACGCAACATGTCATTTGACAACATGGTACCATGGGTCGAGATTAATTCTGATCAATACGAATACGATGGGGTCTTTATTTATTTTATTTAAGCAACTAATTGTGGACCACTAACATCGGATTGCTAACTACGAACTAAGAAAATATTAAAAGTATATATATATGTAACGATTACTTAAAAAGAAAATATGTTGATATATTATATATATGGTTAGGTTTGTGATATCTATCAGAGACCAAGTCGAATTAAATACCTTCAAGGCAAAAGTGAGTTTCATTTTCTCCCCTTTTAATTGCTTTTGCAGTATATATTTTTGGGCTGAGAATACATGCGCTGCTTTTATAAATGTTTACAAAATAGACACAAGTACTTAAAAATATATTTTACGTTGAGTTGTACCACTGGCATATTTCCCTGTAGCTTGGTAACTACTATTTACATGGGTATTGTAAACGCGAATCTTGTTGATAGATCTATCGGGCCTGACAACCCCAACCGGACTGGACGACCAGTATTCAACGGTTGCACAGTACTTCGTTTTGGTGACTACACTTGGTACGGTGTAGTGAGATTTCATAATAAAGGGAATATGCGACGTTGATTAAATGTTAAGTATGGTTACCAAGTGCTCAACCACTTAGAATGGTTTACATACACTTGCGAGTGTATTATGTTTATGATTATGAAATCTTGTGGTCTATTAACATATTGAAATGATTGTTATGATAAACCTATGAACTCACCAACCTTTTGGTTGACACTTTAAAGCATGTTTATTCTCAGGTACGAATTAAGTCTTCCGCTGTGCATTTGCTCAATATAAGGACATTACTTGGAGCCGATCATCGCAATGGGACCAAATGTTGATGACTTCGTCTAGGTGGATTAGGACGGGTCCTTTCAGTTGGTATCAGAGCGGTGGTCGTAGCGAACCAGGTCTTGCATTAGTGTGTCTAACTAGTAGTTGTTAGGATACATTAATGAGTCTGGACTTCGACCGTGTCTACATGTCAAAAGTTTTGCTTATCATTTCTAGTCGGAAATCATCTGCTTATCATCCTTAGGAAATTACCTGCTTATCATTCATAAGTCTAGACATGTTTTACTGCATTTACTGCATTGATAGTGTATAGACGAATTCTTATCTTAGCATATCTGTTATTGCGAACTTTGACTGATATCTTTTCAAAGATTCTCCGTAATTTACGGGATTTTGGTATTATATATACATATGTAAATTATGTATTGAAGAGTACCAAATCTAACTCCTATAATCTATTCCATACCAAAAATTCATTTTCCCCATTATACAAGATGGATTTCGCATCTAGTTTGAATTCTTCAGATTCCAACAGTTATACCGATATAGATTTCCATTCGGGCTCCGAAAGCAGCGTTACCGGAATAGATCAACCAATTTCCCATCATCTATTCTGGATGAATTGGAGATGGGTTCGTAATATACTAAATCACTGGAGACAAGAAGAAGGTGATCCATTCCATCCACCAAATTGCCCTCTTGGCGATGAACCTGAAGCACTTACCGGCGAACCTATTCGAAACACCATTTTCTCTCTCATTTCTAGAGTATCTCGTTACGATTATATACTATCCCATATTACAAATCTTGTTCATTCGCTCGCTCCAACCGCCAATCATCCCGGTGTACTAGCAGAAGTTAACGAACTTCGCGCTCGCGTGACGGCTTTGGAGAACATGGTGCGAAGGTTGCCAGCACCAGCAGCATAATCAGCACCACCATCAATAACATCAACAATACCATCATCACCACTAACAAACAACATCCGCATCACACGTCTCGACATCATAATCTGTCCCACAAACATCAACATCATACGCACCATAGATACCAAGGAGTACCAACAATAATGAACGATGAAGTATTGATCCATAACTTCATTGATATTCTGCGAAGAATATGTGGTCTCAAAAAGTTTTAGAGATTTCTTATTCTAGCTCAAACCGAAAAGCAAATGAGATTAATATCATATTAACTCATTAAATTCATGATTTCATCTGAAGAAAATATATATGTATATATGTTTTCATAAAGATTGTAATTAAAAGTTCTTTTGTACAAAATATTAATGGTGAAAATTTTTTTTACGGGTAGGTAATACCCGAGGAATAATTAGATTTCATCTTAATAAGTTACATTGTACATTCATCGAAGCTGATTCAATAGTCATTTACTATCCTACTTACAACCACCGATATACGTATCCGTTCACCACAGAATAACAATTTTCATTCAATTTCATATTTGGATTTTGACTTCCCAGAATCCAACAAGTGGCATATGAAGAAAACATATGACAAAATAAAATCTGTTAGAAACAAACAAATTAACTATGAAAAATTTTGTAAAGAATCCACGCTAACTGTTCCAGCTAACTGTTCCTAGCTAACTGATTACATTTTATTTATCGCAGTTTATTTATCACAATTTAATTATCGTACTTTTATTTATCGTCATTTAATTTCTGTAATTATTTTACGCACTTTAAATATCGGGACACGTATACAATGTTTTGACATATCATATCGACGCATCTATATATATTATTTGGAATCACCATAGACACTCTATATGCAGTAATGATCGAGTTCTCTATACAGGGTTGAGGTTGATTCTACAATAATATATATAGTTTGAGTTGTGATCGAGTCTGAGAGGTATACGGGTCACGACACGTATTAATTAATTCGTATATTATATATTAAACTATATATGAATTATTGGACTGTTACTGTGGACTATCGACTGTGGACTAATGACATTGGACAATTAAAATGAATTAAAATATTGATTATAACATATGAAACTAAACATTTCTTCAAGATTGCCACTTGATTTCATCTTAAACCTCATTGTATCTCGACGATTACAATCAGCGTTCAAATCTATCATGATTCTTAAAAACACCTCAATCGAGAGGATAAACCAACAACACTTCATCTACTGAAGAAAAGATTGATGCATATAGTTATGCACCTGAAAAACCCTCGGAAACTGAGTAAACGTTTGACACGTATCTGTTCTAGTTCCTTTGACATTGTTATTACCGAAGATCGTTTTGCAATCTCTTTCCAAAGTAGCTAATTTTGTCACAACTCCAGCAAGTCAACTCCGACTTTTCATCCAAAACAACTTTATTATAACCGCGATATATATGCGTACTCTTTATTGTTACTGGGGAACCTTTTATATTCCACAATATTACCATCAGCGATTAATCATTCTAAAAACACAATTCTCCTGAAACTACCTCGGTTTGATAACCGATGACCCAGATCAGTTAACTTTGAAAATGCTGATGAAGCAGCATGTTGTAGATGATCTTAATGGCCAAAAGTTTGATGATAAAGAAAGGAGTGTTAGGAACGCTCGATAGAAAATTTAGTACCGAAAAGTGGATTATGTGAAACTATAAAGAAAGCCGTGGACAAATCACAAAGAATAAGTTTACCTTCAAAGAATCCAAATGATTCTGTGCCTGCTGAAATCGTTAGCAAACAACTTATTTCTCATTCTAAACCTTCACAGACAAATCTTCTTCATCATCCATTGATATTAGAAATTCTAAGATATTCTCGTATGTTCTATTATAAATATCCTCCATATTTCTGGCGATATTTTCACAACTATTCTTATCTGAGATCATTTATCTCTCCGTAATATCTGCAACATAAAAGAAACTGTGTTAGTTTCTAAATTCTGAAACCTTCGAGTTTAAAATATGAATGTTTTGAAGTAGTGTTGGGAACTGAAGCATGGATTAGTATAATATAATGACACTTGATCAACGTCATTATATTACAGTAAGTCATGCTGAGTTTCTAATGAAGCATGATGATTCAAAGTACCATCATCATGTGCCATTTACACGACTCTTACATTCTATCTAATCTCTAAACATATCAAGAGAATATTTTTCTGGATGACTCGGTCTTCTCCAGGGTATTCTGGTAATTTAACAAATCAAAATCGTTCTATTACCATTTTCTTCTTAGAGCATTAGCTATGTTCATTCTAAATTTCATATCTACGAATTCCGGACCATTACTCGCTTGACTCGAAGTCGGGAAGAGAAAACGAAAGCATGAAGCTCTGAAAAATAATGAAGAATATAAACTTCGATAATAACCCCGAAATTACAAACTGTGTATATCGATACAGATAGCAATATAGAGACACGGGAGAATTAGAAACACTATAAACACAAGAGTATAGTAGAAGTAAGTAGATTCTTCTGGTGGTAGATGAAAAAGAAGAATGACAGATATAAAAGTTAGGAGTATATCAAGAATCAGGACTGGATGGAGCATATTGATGAATGCTTTAAAGTAAGAATTAAGGGAGAAAGAATAGAAGGTGTGAGTCGTGGAAAATAAGGAAACGAAGGGGTGAATTTATAGTGAAATATCCGACAGAGCAATCGAAACAGATTATTGCATATAATCAAAGAAGATCCTGATTTCCTTAATCACCAAAGAACCAAATCTTATTACGTAAGATTCTCTTTAAATCCCTTAAATCCTGGAAATCAATCATAACTACGTCATCGGTTAAGACGAATATATTTTACTCATCTCACTCTTTTACGATAGTCTCATTTATATTCTTCGCATAATCGAATCGTTTTATCTACATCACTCAATGATGATAAAACTCCATTATCACCTTATATTTGTGATGAAAACCTTCTTATTGTTATCCATAACAACCTCTATCAAATTTCGGGGACGAAATTTCTTTAACGGGTAGGTACTGTAATGACCCGGAATTTTCCGACCAAATTATACTTATGAGATTAATATTTACATAAATTAAACCATACCAACATGATAAGCAATCCAAATTGTTGAGACTTGTGTTTTTGAAAAGAGTTTTACACAACGTTTGACCGTCCAATATGACCGATGATATCACGAACTATATAACATACGATAATTATACGTTTGTGTATATATATGTATTTATATATATTTAACATGATCTAAGGATGGTTTAACATCTCATTGTGTACTAATGACAATGAGTTATAAGTATATTTTGAAACTACTAACTTAAGTTTTCAAAACGATAACTATACGTAACATTCTTTGATATATATACTTATAATCTATAATGCTTATACATGTATCGTATATATAATGTATTTAATCACTTTTAAGGACTTAAATACATAAAACAATATAAGTATATTCATAAAAGATAGCTATATTTGAATTCTCGTTCCGTTTCCTCAAGATTTCTATACGTATATCTAGGCTATATGTACCCGTATCATACCCAGCTTCTATACGTATTTACTATTGGTATATACACATAAAATCAACATCCTAATCAACATTATTACTGCCCTAGATATGAGGTAACTAGAATTTGTCAAGTAGTATGAATTATTAGTAAGAAAACAAAATTAGGAATCCTTTTCTTTCTTTATAAACTAAAAACGTTTTTATAAATGAACACCATTTCGTCACTCCATTTTCTCATAACTACACCCTCATTTCTCTCTCAAAATACTCCTAACTTCATACTTGATCATCTCCAAGCATTTTTCCCATCATTTAGCTTCAATTACAAGCCTTAAACACCATAAGAAAACTCTTTCAAGAACATATCAAAATAACCACCCATTTGAAGAAGTTTACTTCCAACCTTTTGATCAAACTCCACCACTCTTTGATTTCAAGATTATTTCTTATCTTTTGCAGTAACTTTATCCAAGTAACTTGAGGTAGTAACCTTGTTCATAATCTTATTCAATTCATATTCATATAGCTATCTTATTTTGTGGTATAAAATTTTAACAACAAGAACATAGTTTGAATGATTTCAAACTTGTTCGCAAACTAAATAGATCCTTCTAACTTGACTTTTAAAATACTTCAAGACCTGTAATATATCATAATGATATGCTAACCTAACAAGATATAACTTGGTTTTACAAAGAACATCTTAAAAACCGAATCTACGTCGTCGGAGTGCAACTGGGGGCTGTTTTGGGTTGGATAATTAAAAACCATCTTGAACTTTGAATTGGAAGTTCATGTTCTGGAAAAATGATATTTCTTATGAATATGTTAACACATAAAAATTTCATGGTTTAACTCAAAGTGTAAGTATTTTTAGAAAAATGATCATTAAATGTTGTTTTTATGATGGAAAATGATCACTTTCATAAGTTTCACCAAAGTTTGACCTATAACCTATGATTTCGAATACAAATTAAGGTATTTTCAGTTCATATTATTAAAATTTGACTCGATCCAAGGAAGTGGCGAGTTGAACCAACAAAAACGGAGTTTTAATGAAGAAACTACGACTAAAACAAGATTGGGTATCCGAAGCTAGTTTAGCTACGAAAATATTTGGAGAAAAAGTAAATTAATCATATCTTTTCTAATTAATATGATATTTTATATATAATTACTTATGATTTGATTTTATATATTTCAGAACTACCCGTAAACAACACGAGAAGATTAATCATAAGACCTCATGATTGTACGCAACACGTCATTTGACAACACGGTACTTTATGTACGCAACATGTCATTTGACAACATGGTACCATGGGTCGAGATTAATTCTGATCAATACGAATACGATGAGGTCTTTATTTATTTTATTTAAGCAACTAATTGTGGACCACTTACATCGGATTGCTAACTACGAAGTAAGAAAATATTAAAAGTATTAAAAGTATATATATATGTAACGATTACTTAAAAAGAAAATATGTTGATATATTATATATATGGTTAGGTTTGTGATATCTATCGGAGACCAAGTCGAATTAAATACCTTCAAGGCAAAAGTGAGTTTCATTTTCTCCCCTTTTAATTGCTTTTGCAGTATATATTTTTGGGCTGAGAATACATGCGCTGCTTTTATAAATGTTTACAAAATAGACACAAGTACTTAAAAATATATTCTACGTTGAGTTGTACCACTGGCATATTTCCCTGTAGCTTGGTAACTACTATTTACATGGGTATTGTAAACACGAATCCTGTTGATAGATCTATCGGGCCTGACAACCCCAACCGGACTGGACGACCAGTATTCAACGGTTGCACAGTACTTCGTTTTAGTGACTACACTTGGTACGGTGTAGTGAGATTTCATAATAAAGGGAATATGCGACGTTGATTAAATGTTAAGTATGGTTACCAAGTGCTCAACCACTTAGAATGCTTTACATACACTTGCAAGTGTATTATGTTTATGATTATGAAATCTTGTGGTCTATTAACATATTGAAATGATTGTTATGATAAACCTATGAACTCACCAACCTTTTGGTTGACACTTTAAAGCATGTTTATTCTCAGGTACGAATTAAGTCTTCCGCTGTGCATTTGCTCAATATAAGGACATTACTTGGAGCCGATCATCGCAATGGGACCAAATGTTGATGACTTCGTCCAGGTGGATTAGGACGGGTCCTTTCACATATGCACAAACACGGCTATGTGCATAATTATCAATTGGACAAAACGACTATGTCCCACAACTATGGTCACAAAAACAGCTATGTGACACCATTACTACGGGCACATAAATCATATACATACATACATAGATATTCCACTCACAATATTAACCCTTCGCCATTGGGGTTATATAATCCACATCACACGCCCATGTGATAACGTACACACAAAGTGTGCACCTCACCAAGATAGTCAACCAAAATGCACAACCGTGCGAATTGAACCTAAACACAAGTCCAACAATTCCACCTATATGGGAAGTGAGCTCTATAACCGAGAACCCCTTCACCCGACCCGCACCCATCCTACACATACATATGCACATAGGATATTAACACTCACCTTTTTGCCTTGAAGAATGCTACCGAATAATCCGCAATCGCCGACGGAATGTACCTAATCCATTTATCACATAACAAGTAACACAATTAGGGTGGATATACAAATCAACCCAAATTGACAACTAGTGTAAATTTCGACCCAAATGCACTTCCAAGCACAAACCGTGCCCAAACTAACCAATAACCACTAACACAAGTGATAATGGTCCTAATATGCCAATTAAACCCGAACACAAGTGTTAAACACTTATCGTTTTCAAAATCGCCCATAAACCCTAATTTTGACCCATAAAGTCAAAATCTCACCATTTACAAGTTTTGACACCAAAACGTATTTAACTCGGTTTTATACTTCAACTTAATCCATTTTAAGTTTACAAACCTCATCGAATCGACATTCGGATCATAATCCTCAACAAACCCTAATTTTGACTCTAGTCAAAATTAGTCAACCACGAAAACCCTAAAAGTCTCCAAAACACCAATAATCACTAATGCTAGTGATTGTACACCATTTACAAGTCTTAAACATGGTTAAATCATTAACCAACCCAAAACCCGCCTTTAACAACAATAAACCCGAATATTGATGTTAATCTCCAATTAACAACTAAATGGGTTTCACCTATGACTCGTACCATCAAAAGCCCCAAATTTGAATGATGAACACGAAAATGAAATTTGGAGTTAGAGCTTACCACTAGTATCACCGTGTAGCCAAGAACGAGGAGAACAACCTAGTCAACTACGCCAAAGATCAAATCCCGCTTCTTCCTTTCCAAAAATCCCTTTGAAATCAAATGGGTGTTTGAGTTTTGAGAGAAAAATGAAAAGAAAAGGAAAATGAAATTAGGAAAATGAATGAGTGGATGAGGTTAAAGCCTCAAATCTGGCTCAAACGTGAAAAGACTAAAATGCCCTTGAACTTCATTTAAAATTACAAGAATCTGGTGCCAGTTCGTGCAGTATGCCGCGCCGCGGCCTTAAATGTCGCGCCGCGACATTTGACTAAGTCTGGAATCATTTTAAACCTAACTTCTGATCTTTGTTTCAGTAGAATGCCGCGCCACGGCCTCGTTTGTCGCGCCGCGACCCAAAGCTCAACCTGAGCCCTTCTCCCACGACCAAGACTTTAACACCCGAACACGTCTCAAATCCTTCAAACTCTAGTCGTACCCACACAATACACCTATATATCATGTACTGAGAAAAACGGGGTGTTACAATTGTATTGTGTAAATTCAAATTCAATAAACTAGTTCAATTCATTCAGATCCATGTGTTTGTTCATATCATCTTCAACATCGTCACATTCATCATTCCTTTTCATTAATCTACTATGATCGAATCTATAACACATTCAATTGAAGCTATAATAAGTATTATCACGTGGTATTAGAACATACTAGAGCTATTTTAACATATCCTAAGCTTTACTTTCTGTTCAAATCGATCTCATATTATGTTTTTCTTCAAATTCATTTTGGCGGTTTCAAAGTCCAAATCAGATCATGAGATTTAGTGGATGAGATGAGTTGAAATCTGTTGTCAAAGGTGTGTTTTATCATACTGAATCCAATGCAATTGGAATCGGGCATTTTCATTCAAAATCAAGTGCGTTATCAGTGATTTTAGGTCCGAAAATATCTAAACTCAGATCGAATTCGTTGGATAATTTCGGGTTGTTTTTGGAAAAATCTAAAAATGTAGTTATGTTTAGATTAGTCAAACGCACATTTCTGCAAAATTTCATGCCTTAATTTCACGTTTTTGTAAAGCTCCGTCGTTAACCACCTCTCACCACCGTAGCTCCGTCGTCGGATTGTGAACTGATTTTCCAACTCTGAAGAACACCGTTCGCACATACCGTTATCCCTTCGTACGAACCACATGAACCAACAAGTACGTTCGCACGATTCAATTGTTCCTTCATACATCTAAGATCCGTTCGCATACATATAATTTTGTTCATCCGTACGAATTACAAAGTCATTCGCACGAATTGAAAGTTCATTCGCACAGATTTACCCCTTCTTTAGTACGAATCAAGTTTCATTCACACAGATTTCTTGCTTCGTTCGTGCGAATTAAAGTTGAGCTTTTGACTTAAAAAAAGGTTGCAGGTCGTTTTCAGTTTGTAAAGAAGAATAAGATTATGAAATTGAAAAAAAGTGTTTAAGGTTTAATTGTGTTTGGTATTCAGACAAACAATATTGATACGAAAGTGAAGGTCAAGTTTCAAATTTGATTTTATTTTAGGGTTCATAATGAAAAGAAGATAAGAGAAAGAATAAGATAAGTTTTGAAGTTTCAAAGGAGTTTTAAAAGACAAGTGAAGGCAAGCGTTTTTAAAGACTTAAAAAGAATTTTATTTCGAAGTTGTGATGGGGTCCAGCGGTTGGTGGCTTGCCTCCTTTAGGGGAAGTCAAGAGTACGACCCCCATTGGCTACATATTAACCCACAATTTCATCCCTGCCATGAAGTACCACTCATGGCACCTTTCCCACATCGCGTTAGGGGGTAAAAAGGAGGGGGTTTACTATCCATGCCTCGTATGAGATTGGTGTAGGTTTCCTCCTGGGCACGCAGTTAGGGGCGGGTATAGCAATTGCAGAAGATGATCGCGTGGGTGGTTAAGTCCCTCTGGGTGATCCCCAACTAACTGTTGTTCAAAAAAAACAAAGCATTTTATTTCAGAAAGGAAATTTGGTTCAGCTGGTGAAATGTTTGTTTGGCTAAAGAAAGGATTCAGGTTTTTCGAGGTTTATTCAATTTGTTCGATAATCTCTCACCAAAATTCTTCCGCATACTAGACTCAAATTTTGATACCCTCAAAACCTTCATAAAAGCAAGAATGGTTACATGAGAATCATTTATGTTCATGTTATATTTTTCCGTCTACAAACCCATGTCCGGTTAAACTATATGAGGTGTTCAAGTTCAAGTTAAACAAGAGTGGTTAGGTTGATTCAAAGGAAACAGGAACAGATGTCAACAAGACGGCTAATGTGATGCCCCGTCCAAAACCTCTATGGTACGGATCATCATCAACAGGTCCATTACACTGTATAACACTATATGCTATTTTAAAACAAGGTTTTGCATTCATAAAAAGACAATGTTTTTCTTACGACAAATGTTTTACAAAAGTAACGTGCTTCTATGGATAGAAAGCATTAATAATAGTACGTGACACTTAGGTCATTACAAAACCATAGTTCGAATATAACATAAGTAGTGAATGCAAAATAAAAAGTCCATGATTAGCAGACATCTCTAACAATGCAGAGTACAGCGGATGCATAATCGTCTTAGTTACCTGAGAATAAAACATGATAAAAAGGTCAACACGAATGTTGGTGAGCTATAGTTTTATTGTGAACAATAAAGTAATGTTGACCACGAGATTTTTGTATTCAAAATAGTATGAAAAGTATATGCTTAACCGTGGGCGCTTGGTAACTAACTTAACAAAGTAATATATATATATCACCCCCTAAAAGTACACTTGGCGAAATAGACGAAGTATTAAACACTCGTTGAATGCTAGCGCGACTAGCCCGAGTGGGGATGTCAAACCCTATGGATCCATATCTAAGATTCGCGTTCACCGGTTCATAAACCAATGACTAAACGTTACCGAGCTAAGGGGAATCTTTGTGCCGTTATCTAACCCACACATATAATATAGTTTAAGTACTCGTGTCTAGTATGTAAAACATAAAACATGCATGTATTCTCAGTCCCAAAAAGTTTAGAGAAAAAGTGAGCTATAACTCATAGTGGATGCACGGTAAAGTCGATACGAAAATGTAAGCAAGTGGTAAGTCGGTCCAAACAAGTAAGTTGGTCGATCCAAAAGGTCCTCAACCTAAGTCAATGGTTTCTAAGTCAGTAAATTGTCCTAAAAAGTTTCAAAGTAAGTAAGTTAAGTCTTAAGTATCATCATTATCATTATATGTAAAAGATAAAGTAAGTTTTCAACAAGAATAGAGGTCAAAATGAAGGGCTGAATCCGAACAACTGCTACGACCTCTAAACAAAATAAAACGATGTACGGCCGGTGGTCAAGGCTCCGTTTGTGAGTCCTCTTACCTCTGTCCGAAGCTCAGATCCTAACTCGATGTCGTTTGACTGTGGCAACGATCAAAGCTCGAGTAGGTCAGAAAATTCAGCACGTCGTTACGAAGGTGTAGTGAACTTCGGAAGAATATAAATCCTAAACCGTATACCGGATTTAGGCGAGTCTTAAACGAAAAGTGATCTACACATCCCGAAATTTCTAGAAATCATTTTTCCAAAGTTACAGGAGTCAAATCAGACCCGGAAAACAGATTCAAGTGCTCCGGTAGGTTTCTTGGTGTTTGATGCTTATCACGGTTCTCATCCTTGATGCGTATAAGCCTCAAGTGTACAACTCTTGATGTTTTAGCATCATTTTGACCAAGTTTTAACCATCAACACACAATGTCAAGAGTAAGAAAAGAAGCATAACTCATTTAAGAGTTTTAGAAGGATGATGAACCAAAGTTACATCAAGTTCTTAGTTTCGACACAAGTATAAGTTCTATTTGAAATTTTAAGCTATAAACTTGGATTCAAACCAAACAAGCAATACATTAAGTTATAGAACTTAGATCTTAGATAAATATTGAAGACCTTAGACTAGAAAGTCTAGATCTTGTGTTCTAGGTGAAACCCTAAGTTATAGAACTTAGACTTTCAACTTTTACAAAACCTTAAGTTATAAAACTTAGATTTTTTATAATGTAGAATGAATATAAGCTAGTGAGCTTTTGTTTTAACAGGTTGGATGACCATAAGTTACATAACATAGATCAAACAAAATGATGAAACCTTAAGCTAGAAATCTTGGATCTCTTAACAATACTTATGAGACTTCAAGCTAGAAAGCTTGTATCCTTGTTTAATGAAAACTCAAGTTACAAAATTGAAGTAAAACAACTTAAAGAAGATCATAAGTTAATAAACTTGATCCTTTAACAAACTTTTTATATAAACCTCAAGCTACAAAGCTTGGATTCCTTGTTCTTGCATGTTCTTCCAACCAAGGCTTGAAGTTACAAGATGTATGAAGATTCAAGCTACAAAACTTGAATCTTGTAATATGATGATGATGATTTCGCATAAGGAAAGGAAAAAGAAGAAAGAATTTCAAGAAAACTTGCAAGTTTTCTTAAGTTTTTAGTGTGAGAAACTAGAGTGAGAAACTAGAGAGAATTGTGTGTGTTTTAGTTTGAAAATGAGAATGAAGTTTGGAAAAATAAGGATGGTGGTGAGTGGGTATAATGGCCGACGGTTTCAAGGGGTTGGGGGTGGGGGGGACCATTTTGGCTTGACATGGTGTGGTGGTACAAGGGTGATGTGTGCATGTTGGGAAGCATGTAGCATGTTGTTAAGATATGTAAGAAAGGGTACATAAGCATGCATGAAATCTTGTCTTATAACTTAATGGACTTTGTCTTATGTCTTAATGGGTTCATAAGTCCATTAAGATGGGCTCATCTACTAGCCCATTAGCTAGAGTAGGGTGGGCCTTTAATAAACTAAGTCCATTAAAGCAATAAGCCCATTAATACTAACTAGTGTGCATTAATAAAACGCTAAGCGTAATTAAGAAATCAACGAAGTTCATAATTGTCATTAAGAAGTACAATTAAGTTCACGTGGCCATAAAACACCAATTATGCCTAAAGTATGACGTGTACCAAGTATATAGCTCGTTCTAAACGACTAGTGACACTAACGGTCATAAAAGCATTCAAGGATCAAGTTAAGTAATTAATCACTTAATGACACGTTGTAAGGTATTAACAAGAGTATTTAGCATGGATAATGACTCCAAAATATTATCTAGCTCAGTATGCACATATACGCTGATTCATGAAAGTATAAAGTATAAATATAAGTCGAAAAAGTCGGGTCGTTACATTACCCACCTGTTAAATAAAATTTTGTCCCGAAACTTTAAGCTGAGGTAGACGGCAGGGTCGTGAAGATGTGCGGATATTTCTGCTTCATCTGATACTCTCACTCCCAAGTAAACTCGGGTCCTCGTTTAGCATTCCAACGGACTCATACGATTGGAATCTTGCTTTGCTTCAAGTTCTTGACCTCGCGGTCCATGATCTCAATAGGTTCTTCTACAAAGTGGAGTTTGTCATTAATCGTAAGCTCATCGAGGGGTATGACAAGTTCTTATTCGGAAAGACACTTCTTCAGGTTCGATACGTGGAAAGTGGAATGAACGGAGCTTAATTGAGTCGGAAGATCTAAACGGTAAGCAACGGGTCCAACACGCTCCAAGATTTCAAAATGATCAATATATCGCGGATTTAGCTTTCCACGCTTTCTGAAACGGATTACACCTTTCCAAGGTGCGAATTTTAACATTACGCGGTCACCCACTTGGAATTCGAGATCTTTACGTCTAATGTCGGCATAGCTCTTTTGACTATTACAGGCCATCTTGAGCCATTCTTGGATTTGAAAGATCTTTTCGGTTGTTTCATGGATGAGTTCGGGTCCGATGATTTTCTTATCACCCACTTCGGCCCAACAAATAGGAGAATGACATTTGCGGCCAAATAAAGCTTCGAAAGCTGCGACGTTAATACTCGAGTGGTAACTATTGTTGTAAGAGAATTCGGCTAGAGGCAAATGCTTTTCCCAAGCTTTTCTGAAGTCAATAACACAAGCTCGTAACATGTCTTACAAGGTTTAAATCGTGCGTTCTCTTTGTCTATCGGTTTGTGGGTGATATGCGGTACTCATGTCTAAACGTGTTCCCAAGGCTTCTTGTAAGGAACCCCAAAATCGAGAAGCGAAACGGGCATCTCGGTCGGAAATAATTGATAAGGGTACACCGTGACGGGATACAATTTTCTTTATGTACAGTTGTGCAAGTTTGTCCATTTTGTCAGTTTATTTCATGGCTAGGAAGTGAGCGGATTTGGTGAGACCGTCAATAATAACCCAAATGGTATCATAATCGCCTACCGTTTTTGGTAGTTTCGTGATAAAGTCCATCGTTATTCTTTCCCACTTCCATTGCGGGATTTCGGGTTGTTAAAGTAACCCGGATGGCCTTTGATGTTCGGCTTTGACCTTGGAACAAGTTAAATACTTTCCAACATAAGTAGCAATGTCCTTTTTAAGGTTCAACCACCAATATTGTTCTTTGAGATCGTGGTACATCTTACCGGCCCAGGGATGAATCGAATACCTTGACTTATGAGCTTCGTCTAGAATAAGGCTTCGTAAATCCCCATAACTAAGCACCCAAATTCTTCCGACGAAATATCGGAGCCCGGTCTCTTTAACCTTGTATCGAGAGACGAGAACATTTAAGCATTCGTGAGAAATTATTTCATCTTTGAGAGCCTCATCTTGGGCTACACAAATTTGTCTATTGAGATTTGTGTGGATGGTGATGTTTAAGGCTCGGACACGAAGATGTTCCATTCTTTCCTTTCGGCTCAAGGCATCGGCTACTACATTTTCCTTCCCGGGATGGTAACAAAGTTCACAATCGTAATCGTTCAATGTTTCAATCCACCGTCGTTGCCTCATATTCAGTTGTTTTTGATCGAAAATGTGTTGGAGGCTTTTGTGGTCGGTGAAGATGGTACTTTTGGTTCCGTAAAGATAGTGTCTCCAGAATTTAAGTGCAAAGACAACGGCTCCAAGTTTGAGATCGTGTGTCGTGTAGTTTCGTTCGTGAATTTTCAACTGTCGAGAGGCATAAGCAATAACTTTATTTCGTTGCATCAATACACACCCAAAACCATGTTTCGAGGCATTGCAATATACAATAAAGTCATCATTGTCTTCGGGAAGAGATAAGATAGGAGCGGTGGTTAACTTTTTCTTTAAGGTTTGGAACGCCGTCTCTTGTTCGGCCGCCCAAACAAATTTCTTTCCTTTATGAGTTAACGCGGTTAAAGGACATGCAACCAAATAGAAACCTTCGATGAATCTACGATAATAACCGGCGAGGCCTAAAAATTGACGAATATGTGTAGGAGTTGTGGGGGTTTCCCAATTACTAATAGCTTCGATTTTCGCGGGATTGACTTTAATACCTTAATCGCTTACAACATGACCAAGAAATTGAACTTCCTTTAGCCAAAATTCACACTTGGAAAATTTGGCATAGAGTTGTTCATGTCTCAAGAGTTCAAGCACGAGTCGAAGGTGTTGTTCGTGTTCTTCTTCACTTTTTGAATATATTAAGATATCATCTATGAATACGATAATGAATTTGTCTAAATACGGCTTGCACACGCGGTTTATAAGATCCATAAACACAACAGGTGCGTTAGTCAAACCAAATGGCATCACAAGAAATTCATAATGACCATAACGAGTTCGTAACGCAGTCTTAGGGACATCGCCCTCCTTCACCCTCAACTGGTGATAACCTGATCTCAAATCAATCTTGGAGTAAACATTTGATCCTTGCAGTTGATCGAATAAATCATTAATCCTGGGAAGGGGATACCAGTTCTTGATTGTCAACTTGTTTAGTTCGCGATAATCGATACACATACGGAAAGATCCGTCCTTATTCTTTACGAACAAAACGCGAGCGCCCCAAGGTGAAGAACTTGGTCGAATAAATCCATGGTCTAGCAATTCTTGTAGTTGACTCTGCAACTCTTGCATTTCGGTTGGTGCAAGTCGATAAGGTGTGCGAGCTACAGGTGCAACTCCCGGCACTAGATCAATCTGAAACTCCACTGATCGCGGTGAGGGTAATCCCGACAACTCTTCTGGAAAACTTCGGGGAATTCGTTTACAATCGGTACATCCTTCACGCTTTTCTCCTCACTTTCCATTTTCTTCACATGGGCCAAAATAGCAAAATGCCATTTTCTCATGAACTTCTGTGCCTTCATACAACTAATAAGGTTCAGCTTTGGGCTGCATCTCTCCCCGTAAACTATTAATGGCACACCATTCTCGCGAGGTATACGAATAATCTTCTCTCCACAAACAACTTCGGCTTTTACCTTAGACAGCCAGTCCACGCCGACTATCACGTCAAAGCTTTCCAACTTAATGGGTATCAAATCAATCTTAAAATCCACACCAGCTAAGTTTATTATACTTCCGTGACAAATTTGACCAGCTTTCTCAAATTTCCCATTAGCCACCTCAACAAGATAATTCTCATCCAAAGGAACTAATGACCAATCTAACTTAGAGCAAAAATATCTACACATACCAGTATCAAACAAGACAGAAGCTAATAGTTTTTTAACAGTGAATGTACCTGTAACCAAGTCAGGATCCTCACGGGCATCTCTGGCGTTCAGGTTGAAGATTCTTCCACGTGCAGGCCCGTCATCCTTCTTCTTGTTAGGAAATTCGTTCTTAAAATGACCCTGTTGGCCGCACTCGAAGCACTTCTTTGGTGCATTCGGATTCTCTTTCACAGCTGGAGTGTTGATCCTACAATCCTTGCCGATGTGTCCCGTCCTCTTACATTTCTCACACACCACATTGCAGTACCCAGTATGATGCTTATAGCATCTCTTGCACTGAGGAAGGTTTCCTTTGTAGTTAGGGTTCCTCCCCTCATTGTTTACCCTAAAGTTTTCATGCCTCGTGACTGGATTCTGATCAATACCTTTACCCTCGTTTCCATCACATTTGCGCTTCCCATTACTTGCTTCAGACCCTGATTGCACCTTCTCTGGCTCTTGGTGGATAATCTGATCTATCCAGGTGTGCGCCATGCGCATAGCTTCCTAGACAGTCCCTGGTTTTGAAGAAGTGACATTCCCCTGAATGTCTTTGGGAAGTCCCCATAGATACCGCTCCAACCGTTTGTACTCAGGAGTAACCATTGTGGAGCACATTAAGGATAACTCTAAGAATCTCCGATAATAAGCATCAAGGTCAGTTCCTAAGACCTTCAATTCCTAAAATTTCGTCCACATCTTCTGAATTTTAGTCCTAGGGCAGTATTCCTCTATCATTTCCCTCTTGAACACTTCCCATGGTGTTGCATATGCTTCATCAATTCCATGAGCCTGGGCGAACGTGTTCCACCATGTCAAAGCACCATTCGACAGCATGCAGAATGCGTACTTAGTCATGTTCGCGTCAGAGCAGTTGCTAACCAGAAATACCAATTCTAACTTTTCAAACCATCTTGTTAACCCAACTGGTCCTTCCATTCCACTGAAAGTCTGTGGCTTGCAACTCATAAATTCTTTATAAGTGCACCCATTAACATATTGGTTAGCCATCGGAGCTTGTGGATGGTTGACATTCGCCATAGCTACGGCCACTCGAGTAGCCACCATTTCCTCAATTTGTGCTGCAGTGGGTATTCCTCTTGGAACTCTCCTTGCTGCAATTGATCTTCTAAACCAAAATTTTTGACTTAAGTCAAAATCCATTATTCAATAATTAATAATGTCATAGTATTATGATAATCAATTATTTAATCAACACAATACTTGTTAACTAAGTATGGCAAACTAGTCACAGATATCATAAAACCATCATACAATAACTTAAAGAAAACGTCGTATAATTAATCAAACAACATTAGGTTCCATACATAATAAGAAAAAGTCACATACAATTCCATAAGTTTCCGTACAATACTCGAATGAAATCATGAAACTACTAATGGAAATACAAAATGAAATCTAGTACATAAGTCCTATGGAGATGGAGGATAAATGATGTCCATCAGGTGGGACACCTGGTCCTTGAGCTCAGTCACCCAGGCATGTAGGGCACGTACTTCCTTCATCAGCTCCTCGATGGTGGGAGGTGCCGGTGGTGCAGGTGGTTCAGTGAAACAACCCCAATCCGTTAAACAAAAAACGGAGTACATTTTTTTTTGTTAGGTCCCAATATCCCGTTAGTAATACATAACATTTTCAACTCCGTTTTAACCAAAAACATAATATCTCAACGTTACATTTAATAATTTATAACAACCCTTGTTACACAAATAAAACATTATAAAAGCATTTGTAATAATGACCCAAACACACAAAGTATGGGTTTATACTCAATAACCCAACCCGATACCAAGAGCATAATCCCGGGGACTACCAAATCCCCAATCCGAGTCCAAATCTCCGAAAGCTACCCCATCGAGCCCAAGCGCTCCTACACATCTAGTCTAACGACTAGCTAGCCTTACAATCACGATATCTGTAAAAAGGTAAACAACGAGAGGGGTAAGCTAACGCTTAGTGAATGCAATAATTATACACGTACATATATAATCTACTTACTTGCAAACACTTACACAAATACCGCATATATGCTAGCAATTCAAATATCATACCATCGCAAAGTATATCGCTAAATCTCCATTACCACAAGCTAGCACAAATAATAGCATATATAACCGAACAATATATTATGCTACACTACAACACATAACCATGGTTAACCAATCGTACAAGGGATGGTACTCAAATTTCCCATCGGTGTTCATAACAACCATTAGAGTACTTAACACGTCGTACACTAATCCCACGGGTGGCATCTTAACATGTCGATGCTTCACCCCAGGTGGCATCTTAACACGTCGACACTTCACCCGTGATAGTCCTTGGAGTGGCATCTTAACACGTCGATACTTCACTCCGAGTGATGTCTTAACACATCGACACTTCACTCTTCGTCTTACTTGGGGTGGCATCTTCACACGTCGATACTTCACCCCGGATGGCTTCTTAACACATCGACACTTCATCCGTTACTTTACTTTGAGTGGTGTCTTAGCACATCGACACTTCACTCGTCATGTGAAATGTGGTGTCTTAGCACATCAACACTACACATCTCACGCTACAACAAATAAATACATTATATACCTACGCATATAATTATTCCACTCACCTCATGAACTCGAGCATTACAAACCATGCGCGAAATCTCCACCACACGCAACCGAGCTAACCTTTACCTATAATACACATATAGGTATACACATAATCAACATACATTCTCTACAAGAGAATTCGATGCCAACACCCTTAACTAAGGGTTTATACCTACCTCCACAATCCGCCCATTTAGACACCTAAAGTGGACTTCACCCATTACCACTACGGGTGGTAATTCCGACCAATACAACAAAGTACAATTTAATCCAAATCATACTTTACACCAATTAGATCAAACTTAGGTCTTAACACTAAATTACTACTTAGGTAGTAATCATTTCAAACGCCAATTACACCAAAAATCCCAACACGTGCAATATTGACCCATATTGCTTTTGACCACGTTTGACTTTTGTTAAAATGTCATTTTAACCCAAAAATACTTCCCGCGATTACTTTCATTCACAACCGCCATTTAACACTTAACAAAAGTGTTTAACATCCCTTTGACCAAAACTAGTGTCATCATCAAGTTTGACCCAATTCAATTTACCCATTTTGATCAAAGTCATAAAAATACCCAAACTAACCATTAATCACTAACACAAGTGAAAATGGCCCTAATACACCAATCAAACCAAATCACAAGTGTTAAACCCTTAACTTACCCAATTTAACACATAAACCCTAATTTTAACCCAATTCAAAATTAGTCAACCCAAATACACCCAAAAAGGTTCCAACACTTTCAAAATTACTAAACTAAGTGATTACACCCAAAACCAAAGCCTAATCGTGGCCAAAACGTCAATCAACCCAAAACCCGCCATGTATCAAAAATAACTAGTTTCCATAAACCCACCTCATCATCTAAATGGGGTTTACAACTAAAAAGCTCAAAACCCTAACTTGAATATCAAATCATAAAGATGAATTTCGGAGTTAGAACTTACCATCACTACCACAACGTAGCCGTAAATGAGGAGAACAACTTTAACTCTTGTGACCCGACCCAAAACACTCTTCTTCTTCCCTGATTCGAGCTTTCTCTCTCTAAACCCTTTACTCTCTCTAGGGTTTGGTGTGTGAGTGGGAGGGAAAGAGAATTAAGAAAATGAGGTTTGGATAAGATTGGAATCAGTTTTATGGCCAAAAACCCGTCCACATGTGAAATACCAACTTTGCCCTTCATTTAACTCATTAAAAGGCTGAACAGCACCAGATCGTGCCTATTGTCGTGCCGCGGAGCAAACCCTCCACGCCGTGGCCCAAAGAGTGATTTTAGATCACTTTTTAAGCTTTCTGGCCCTTAAAATAGGCATTTGTCGCGCCGTGGCCATTCTGGTAGCGCCGTGACAATGGCATATTTCATCCGAACTTCAACAACTTGCTTTGGCCATAACTTTTTGACCGTAACTCCGTTTTCGATGAATCAAATATCGTTGGAAACGTAATAAGATTTCCTTTCTAATGGTAAGGTTTTGAAATATCAACTCAAACTTCATTTGGGGTCAAAAAGGAACGTACACACCTTGTAACTCAAACAACATCCAGTTTTCTTCGACATTCGAACAAGCAACACGTACATACTTGGTACCCTTCATACACGCATCATACAATCATATTTATACAATTATACAACTAAGTATGAATATTCTAAAGATCAATTACGTACCTCAAACATGTATGATGAAAAACGGGATGTTACAACTCTCCCCCACTTATTTCGATCACATCCTCGTGATCCTAGTCACTTAACCAATTCAAACCTACACTCTATAGTCCTCCGACACACATCCAAACTCGACGTTCGAAACAATTCCAATAACAATTCACACGCTAATAATCACTAGCGTGCATTACCGCATCAAGCGATATTTCACGCGCTCAACGTTCAAACTGCCCCCATTAAAACTCTGTACTTTAACAGTCCATAACACACCACTCAACCGGCCAATCAAGTATGTTCTCTATTTCAAGTACCAACTTCCCTCGTCTCCGTAACCGCATTATTCCTTCAACGAAGAAATTTCGGTATCACCAAAATAATCACTCTAGGGAACACAAACTTTCCCATCGATCGATCCGTACACGACCACCAGTCTCTGGATTACTCCAGGACGACAATAATACACCACGAACTAGGCAAAACATCAACACTCGACACAGGGTTTCTCCCTTAAACCCTACAACACATTATACACTACGGCTTCCTAGTAATAGCATGGAAACTATTCGTGTGCTAGAATCCCGTCAACAGCAAATTATCATCATAATAATTCGCGATTTGCCACACTACCTACAAATATATTCACATATGCAGGGTGAATCCTCCTTCCTAAAACGTCCGTTAAGGATGGCCCCGACATTTAAATAAACTAACAGGTCACATCACTAGGGAACGCACTCTCGCAAACAAACAACAACCGCGTTTCTTGACGTGAGACAATTAGAACCGGCGCTCCCCGCCTCACAACCATCCACAAAGTGGAATAATCCACTGAAAGTTCTCACGATCACGTTTCTCGACAGGGAAAATACTGTATTCACCACCATCTCAAACTCGTACTCACTCGACAGTACTATCCGAGTTTCACACCAACCCAAATTTATATCACGAGAGCACCCGCAATAACAGTTACATTCTCTCACTTCTGTGATCTCAGACTTCACACTTGATCTCATACCGCACTTTGGTACTACACGACCACCTTACATAAGAAGTCTTACACTTCACTTGATCTAGTACCACGGGAGCTTCCTCAGGCGGCAGTAAAAACTCCCCCACTTAGGATTTAGCTCCACATTCTTACCGCAAAGATGATAACATCCCGCAGAATTACCATTTCACAACACACATGGTCATTCTCATCACTAATCATAAACACCGAATCACTGCAAATTCACGTTAGGCTCTCAGAGCCGTCATATAAAATTACCAGAGATGTTGTACACGCGATGACTTCGCACCTTCATACCACAAATCACAATCGACTGCCTTAATCGTTCACAAAGCGAACTCCACTAAAGTCCCACATACATCTCTATGCCTAAGCATACATCACTCCTATAAATCAGTCGTGCATCTCAGTCGAGATCACCCGACCTTCCACTCAACGAACCTTTACCAACAATTGATCACTCTCATGGAGAAGAGTGACCAATCCGACACAATAATTGCGGCGACCGCAATATCAACATTTCATTATAACCTTCGGTCTTAACCGAACATTAAGTCCATCACCGGCTCGTCGGTCATCTTCACCCGTCTACCACAAGAGCAACCAGATTCGCTCATCCGTCACTTCATAGGAAGTATTTACCGCAATGCTCTCTAACTTCGACTTTCACAACCATCGAATTACTATCACCCATCTTTCACTTTTGTAATCTCCGCTGCTTCCAAGGGTATCTCACGGGAACCCTAAGCACAAAGTGGTCACACCACTACCGGAGTTGAACATCACACTAGCAGGTATAACGGGGCACCTGACGCAGTGTTATGCAGACTCCCACCGCATTCTATAGAGATTTAGAAACTCGACCTTTGGGTCTCATACACCCGATGTCACCCATTTCTCCATAATAATGACCCGAAGTCATTCCTACCCGACAAACCTTACGGCTTATTGTCTTCTCGAAAGTTCCTAGCAATCACACGCTAGCCACAATTTCCACATGGCCAAAACAATATAGCCTCACGAACCCTTTCATTTAACACTAAAGAGATGCTTAGAAACACCAAGTCTTACACCCTTCCGCACATCGGCACGACTACCACAACAAGGGATATTCCGTTAGGAATGTTACCCTATAATCCATATCACGCTAACACACTAACGCAATCATCATCATATGGGTCCCACTCCCATGAGTTTAATGACCCCAAGACCCCCCGATTTGCCAATTCGAAGGCGACTCACAACTATAATCATGACACGATTCTCTAATGACACACTCTACCGAGTGTAACCCCAAACTACAATCATTAGACTTGTCGTATTCCATTTCGGAATTTAAGTCTTCGTCACACACACACACTCACAAATCGGTCATCCTAGTTACGATGAGTAACTACAACGAATGACAATCTCAAAATGCACCCACTACTTAGTGTGACTAAGCATGCACCAAACTCGTGAGTTGGCTCACTCACTTAACTAAACGAATCCACCGTAACACTTCTCGACTAGCAAAGAACTCGATGTGACAACAAGCACATCACTCGAGACCACTATATTCTAGGAACCAATAAAAGATTCCTAATTCGTCCCGTTCTACCCCAACCATGCCACGTTTCCTCCGTTCGGTACTTGTCATGTCATGCTTGGTGTCAAGATACACTTTCATAATAATGGTGATCAATCACTATTACAAATGCGTACCTTACCATTTTCACATGGTCACGCAAAGTACTTTACCCGGACTGACGCAACATTCACACAAGATAACACGCGATAACTCCTAGTATCCAAATGACCAAAGTCCTTACCACGAACTTGATCACTCAAAACCGCCAAATATTCGAATCTTTCCAATCGATTCATCTCTAGGACATCGCACCAATAGATACCTGTATATATACACATATATACAATATAATAATAAATATACACAAGTATACCGCAACAACAAGTCAATCTACAACCTAGGTGCCTATCACTAAAACAACGTCCAAGTTCACCTACTTACATTAGGCACTAGCAATCTAAGGCACTAACTTACACACGAAATAAGGCCCCAAATAATCACGCTTTGGACAATCACAAGTCCTAGTTAGTCACCTACTCTAAGGCACTAACAAATCTCAAACCGACCCGTATTCCTACAAGTTCCGCAAATAACGCACAACCGTCAATAAGTCTAAGACTAGGCACCTATTCCAAGGTCACCTAATTCCCTTAGACTATGCTATAATACCACTTGAACAACCCCAATCCGTTAAACCAAAAATGGATTACATTTTTTTTGTTAGGTCCCAATATCCCGTTAGTAATACATAACATTTTCAACTCTGTTTTAACCGAAAACATAATATCTCAACGTTACATTTGATAATTTATAACAACCCTTGGTACACAAATAAAAAATTACAAAAGCATTTGTAATAATGACCCAAACACACAAAGTATGGGTTAATACTCAATAACCCAACCCGATACCAAGAGCATAATCCTGGGGACTACCAAATCCCCAATCCGAGTCTAAATCTCCAAAAGCTGCCCCATCGAGCCTAAGCGCTCCTACACATCTAGTCTAACGACTAGCTAGCCTTACAATCACGATATCTGTAAAAAGGTAAACAACAAGAGGGGTAAGCTAACGCTTAGTGAATGCAATAATTATACACGTACATATATAATCTACTTACTTGAAAACACTTACACAAATACCGCATACATGCTAGCAATTCAAATATCATACCATCGCAAAGTACATCGCTAAATCTCCATTACCACAAGCTAGCACAAACAATAGCATATATAACCGAACAATATATTATGCTACACTACAACACATAACCATGGTTAACCAATCGTATAAGGGATGGTACTCAAATTTCCCATCGGTGTTCATAACAACCATTAGAGTACTTAACACGTCGTACACTAATCCCACGGGTTGCATCTTAACACGTCGATGCTTCACCCCGGGTGGCGTCTTAAAACTTCAACACTTCACCCGTGATAGTCCTTGGAGTGGCATCTTAACACGTCGATACTTCACTCCGAGTGGTGTCTTAACACGTCGTGTAACAACCCTGCTTTTTCTGTCACTTCCGTGAACTTTCTGTTAATTAATTTAACGGCGATTACTTGACTTTTATGCGTTTATGTGTAATAAATACATACTTGATCCTTGGAGGGTTACAATAATTAATATGGGTTGATATTAATGCGAATAAATATTTCAGATAAAGAAATACGATAAAAATGACACGGTTTTGATAACTGCTTTTCGAGTAACGAAACGTTCGGGTTTATTTTAATAATTAATTTATTAATTATTAACTTTTTAAAAATATTTAATTTATTGGATTTTTAATAAATTAAACGTTTGGTTGCGTTTTAACGGTCGGTTTAGCATTCCGGGCCTTCGGTACGACTAAACGGCACTTGAAACGGACCACGAGTACAAGCAGTCCTAACGAAGTTAAATTTACATATCAATTTAAAAAAAAAAAAAAAACTAACTTACCATTTGCTTCCAAATATGAGTTAGTTAGAGTCAAAAACTAACTTACCATTTGCTTCCAAATATGAGTTAGTTAGAGTCAAAAACTAACTTATCACTTGTTTCCAAATTAGAGTTAGTTAAAGTCAAAAGTTGTAGGCAAAGGAATATTATTAATTATATTTCTCAAATGTCACATGTATTCACATATACGTAAGTAACTAGAGATACCTTTTCTTTGAATAAAATCAACAAATCTTTGTTTCTAAGTTTTGGCAAATTATCTTGATCCATATTACTATACCACTAATTCCTCACTAAGGTTGCATTACTCGGGTCTAAATCGTACAAGTCGTTTGTCTTTCAATCCGAGCTTTTTTCAAGGTGAGTCTACAGTCCCGCTTTTTACATGTTTTCAGGGATGAGAATACACGTTGTTATACTTACATTATCAAATGCTTTTGTATTGACACGAGTACTATATATGCATATTGAGTTTGTTCAAAAAGCCTCTAGCTTGAATACTTTAAATACCATCGGTGTAGGCACAATTTAGATGGACGGATCCGTTAGGTTGACAACCTCACCCTACAATATTAACTGTGGTGCATTTACTTTGAACATAATACATTCGAACAAATGTATAACATTTTATGAGGTAAAGGCGGGTATAGTGGATTCTATACTCGGGTCATTGCTAGTATTCAGATGCTCATAGATTATGCAAACGTTTCGCAACTTGGAGTTGTACTTGTAAAATCTCGTGGTCAAGGAACTTAAACTATTTTTCTGACAACTGTTTTTCAAATACTGTTACATTACTTTAAACCTGTAGATTCACCAACATTATTTGTTGACCTATTTTTGCGTGTTTTATTCTCAGGTCCTTAAGAGGTAGACTTCTGCTGTGTTTGCTGCATGGTCTGGCCGTGGAGTCAACATATTATTTAAAGAACTTTATTTACTTTCGCATTTAAAACTTTTGTAACTGTTTAAATATTGTTGGCTTGTGGTTACGATCACAACAGTGTTTCTATTTTGGAATTTATTGACTTATGTTTTGAAGTCAATTTTTAATAAAATTAAATGTGATTGCTTTAAACGTCTCATATAGAGGGCGTAACTGTTAACTGTGGGACCTTGATTAATGCGCCGTCAGATGGTAATTTGGCGGGGTGTTAAAGATGGTATCAGAGCTAACGGTTCGTAGGGAAACTAGGACTTGCATTAGTGTGTCTGATTTGGTCATTAGGACACTTTAGTGAGTCTAGACTACGACCGGGACTTAGTCATTACATGAGTACTTTATGACTAACGTTATTTGTTTGACTAACCTGCTTTATATGTGTTCTTGTCTTGTGAGTTAGATGTCACAGGATTCCAGAAACAGTAGCAACAACTCAAGTATGGATGAGATGCCTCTGAAGGAATCAACAGCTGCTCAGATCAGGAGATTGGTCGCTGAAGGTATTGCGGCCGAGAGAGCTGAACTACCGAGAGAATTCAACAATGGCCGCAACAGCAATGATCGCAGTGGTTCGAGCAACACCAATGGGAACGACACTCAAGGCCGTAATGGATGTTCTTACAAGACATGCACTAGTTGCAACCCACATCCTTTCAACGAAACTGAAGGAACAGTTTGTCTCACTCGATGGTTTGAAAAGCTTGAGTCGGTTTTCCGCATCAGCGGGTGTAATGATAATGACCGGGTAGGTTTTGCTACGGGCACGCTGTCGGACAGTGCGCTCACCTGGTATAACAACTATGCTCAATCCCTGGGTCATGATCAAGCTTATGCCCTACCTTGGGAAACTTTGAAGCAAAGAATGATAGAGAAGTATTGTTCACGGAACGAGATTAAGAAAATGGAACGCGAGTTCCGAGAATTGAAGTTAGTAGGCAATAATCTCACCGCCTATAACAAGAGGTTCTTTGAGCTGGCACTGATGTGTCCTGAAATGGTTACTCCTGAGAAGCGAAAGGTTGAACTATACATCGAAGGTCTAAGTGAGAATAATTCAAGGTGGGGTCACTACTTCTAAACCCACAAACGTGCAAGAAGCTATTGACATGGCTAGTTTATTATTGGACCAGATTGCCAAGAGAGGGAAGGGTACTACAGTGAATGAGAATAAGTCCAATGATGGTAAGAGGAAGTGGAATGGTGGTCAAGATAAGAATTTTAACCAACAGCCATTTAAGAAGCAAGATACTTACCGCAACGACACTGGGGTCGCCGGAACTAACTCCGGGTATAAGGGCAAAAATCCATATTGTCAAAAGTGTGTCAAGCATCACACCGGAAACTGTGATGTTCTAATTTGTGATCGGTGCAAGAAGTTTGGCCATTTGGCGAAAGATTGTAAGGTTAAGCTCAACGGCAACACCAACAACAACAACACTACAAACAATGCGAACAATGCTGGTAATGGTAAGAACTGGTTTGGTTGTGGACAGCTGGTCATTTCAAGAAAGACTGTCCTAAGAACAACAACAATGGGAATGCTCGAGGCAGGGCATTCAACATCAATTATGCGGAAGCTCGTGATGATCCGAAACTAGTCACGGGTACGTTTTCACTCAATGATCAACCTGTTTATGTTTTGTTTGACTCTGGTGCTGATAGAAGTTTTATATCTAAGGATGTCTGTCACAATGTTAAAAATCCCGCTTCTCCCCTAGATAACGTGTATTCCATAGAACTAGGGAATGGTAGCTTGATGAGAGCCGATAAGATTTATCGCGGTTGTACTTTGACATTAGAGGGTAAGCCTTTTAGCATTGATGTAATACCTATTAAACTGGGAAGTTTTGACCTTGTGGTTGGAATGGACTGGTTAGCTGATAACAAAGCCGAGGTGGTCTGTGACCTAAAGGCTATTCGTATTCCTATTGCTAACGGTGAACCTATGATGATTTGTGGAGAAAATAATGGCTCACAATTGCATCTCATTAACTGATTAAAAGTTCAGAGATATGTGAGAAAGGGATGTATCGCGTTTATGGCTAATGTAAACCAAATTATACCTGATGAAAGGAGACCCGAAGACGTTCCTATAGTTAAGGAATTTCTTGAAGTTTTTCCTAAGGAATTACCTGGTCTCCCACCGCATCGATGTAGTGACCCGAACTTTTCCATGTTTATATATATTAATTGAGATTGATATTTACATTATTAAATGTTTCCAACATGTTAAGCAATCAAACTTGTTAAGACTTGATTAATTGAAATAGGTTTCATATAGACAATTGACCACCCAAGTTGACCGGTGATTCACGAACGTTAAAACTTGTAAAAACTATATGATGACATATATATGGTTATATATATAGTTAACATGATATTATGATAAGTAAACATATCATTAAGTATATTAACAATGAACTACATATGTAAAAACAAGACTACTAACTTAATGATTTTGAAACGAGACATATATGTAACGATTATCGTTGTAACGACATTTAATGTATATATATCATATTAAGAGATATTTGTACATCATAATATCATGATAATATAATAATTTAAAATCTCTTTTGATATTATAAACATTGGGTTAACAACATTTAACAAGATCGTTAACCTAAAGGTTTCAAAACAACATTTACATGTAACGACTAACGATGACTTAACGACTCAGTTAAAATGTATATACATGTAGTGTTTTAATATGTATTCATACACTTTTGAAAGACTTCAAGACACTTATCAAAATACTTCTACTTAACAAAATACTTACAATTACATCCTCGTTCAGTTTCATCAACAATTCTACTCGTATGCACCCGTATTCGTACTCGTACAATACACAGCTTTTAGATGTATGTACTATTGGTATATACACTCCAATGATCAGCTCTTAGCAGCCCATGTGAGTCACCTAACACATGTGGGAACCATCATTTGGCAACTAGCATGAAATATCTCATAAAATTACAAAAATATGAGTAATCATTCATGACTTATTTACATGAAAACAAAATTACATATCCTTTATATCTAATCCATACACCAACGACCAAAAACACCTACAAACACTTTCATTCTTTAATTTTCTTCATCTAATTGATCTCTCTCAAGTTCTATCTTCAAGTTCTAAGTGTTCTTCATAAATTCCAAAAGTTCTAGTTTCATAAAATCAAGAATACTTTCAAGTTTGCTAGCTCACTTCCAATCTTGTAAGGTGATCATCCAACCTCAAGAAATCTTTGTTTCTTACAGTAGGTTATCATTCTAATACAAGGTAATAATCATATTCAAACTTTGGTTCAATTTCTATAACTATAACAATCTTATTTCAAGTGATGATCTTACTTGAACTTGTTTTCGTGTCATGATTCTGCTTCAAGAACTTCGAGCCATCCAAGGATCCGTTGAAGCTAGATCCATTTTTCTATTTTCCAGTAGGTTTATCCAAGGAACTTAAGTTAGTAATGATGTTCATAACATCATTCGATTCATACATATAAAGCTATCTTATTCGAAGGTTTAAACTTGTAATCACTAGAACATAGTTTAGTTAATTCTAAACTTGTTCGCAAACAAAAGTTAATCCTTCTAACTTGACTTTTAAAATTAACTACACACATGTTCTATATCTATATGATATGCTAACTTAATTATTTAAAACCTGGAAACACGAAAAACACCGTAAAACCGGATTTACGCCGTCGTAGTAACACCGCGGGCTGTTTTGGGTTAGTTAATTAAAAACTATGATAAACTTTGATTTAAAAGTTGTTATTCTGAGAAAATGATTTTTATTATGAACATGAAACTATATCCAAAAATTATGGTTAAACTCAAAGTGGAAGTATGTTTTCTAAAATGGTCATCTAGACGTCGTTCTTTCGACTGAAATGACTACCTTTACAAAAACGACTTGTAACTTATTTTTCTGACTATAAACCTATACTTTTTCTATTTAGATTCATAAAATAGAGTTCAATATGAAACCATAGCAATTTGATTCACTCAAAACGGATTTAAAATGAAGAAGTTATGGGTAAAACAAGATTGGATAATTTTTCTCATTTTAGCTACGTGAAAATTGGTAACAAATCTATTCCAACCATAACTTAATCAACTTGTATTGTATATTATGTAATCTTGAGATACCATAGACACGTATACAATGTTTCGACCTATCATGTCGACACATCTATATATATTTCGGAACAACCATAGACACTCTATATGTGAATGTTGGAGTTAGCTATACAGGGTTGAGGTTGATTCCAAAATATATATAGTTTGAGTTGTGATCAATACTGAGATACGTATACACTGGGTCATGGATTGATTCAAGATAATATTTATCGATTTATTTCTGTACATCTAACTGTAGACAACTAGTTGTAGGTTACTAACGAGGACATCTGACTTAATAAACTTAAAACATCAAAATATATTAAAAGTGTTGTAAATATATTTTAAACATACTTTGATATATATGTATATATTGTTATAGGTTCGTGAATCAACCAGTGGCCAAGTCTTACTTCTCGACGAAGTAAAAATCTGTGAAAGTGAGTTATAGTCCCACTTTTAAAATCTAATATTTTTGGGATGAGAATACATGCAGGTTTTATAAATGATTTACAAAATAGACACAAGTACGTGAAACTACATTCTATGGTTGAATTATCGAAATCGAATATTCCCCTTTTTATTAAGTCTGGTAATCTAAGAATTAGGGAACAAACACCCTAATTGACGCGAATCCTAAAGATAGATCTATTGGGCCTAACAAACCCCATCCAAAGAATCGGATGCTTTAGTACTTCGAAATTTATATCATATCCGAAGGGTGTCCCGGAATGATGGGGATATTCTTATATATGCATCTTGTTAATGTCGGTTACCAGGTGTTCACCATATGAATGATTTTTATCTCTATGTATGGGATGTGTATTGAAATATGAAATCTTGTGGTCTATTATTATGATTTGATATATATAGGTTAAACCTATAACTCACCAACATTTTTGTTGACGTTTTAAGCATGTTTATTCTCAGGTGATTATTAAGAGCTTCCGCTGTCGCATACTTAAATAAGGACGAGATTTGGAGTCTATGTTTGTATGATATTGTGTAAAAACTGCATTCAAGAAACTGATTTCGATGTAACATATTTGTATTGTAAACCATTATATAATGGTCGTGTGTAAACAGGATATTTTAGATTATCATTATTTGATAATCTACGTAAAGCTTTTTAAACCTTTATTTATGAAATAAAGGTTATGGTTTGTTTAAAAAAAAAAATGAATGCAGTCTTTGAAAAACGTCTCATATAGAGGTCAAAACCTCGCAACGAAATCAATTAATATGGAACGTTTTTAATCAATAAGAACGGGACATTTCAGTTGGTATCCGAGCGTTGGTCTTAGAGAACCAGAATTTTGCATTAGTATGTCTTATCGAGTTTGTTAGGATGCATTAGTGAGTCTGGACTTCGACCGTGTTTACTTGAAAAATGATTGCTTAACAAATTTTGTTGGAAACTATATATTTTTAACATGTGAATATTATGTGATATATTAATCTCTTAACGCGTTTGATATTATGTGATAGATGTCTACCTCTAGAACAAGTCCCATTGACTCACCTAATAATAATGAAGAGTCAAATGTAAATTGGAATGATTCGTGGACTGATTCACAAGTTCCCGAAGAGGAACCGGAAGAAGAGTCGGAACCGAAAGAAGAATCGGAACCGGAAGAAGAATCGGAACCGGATGAAGAAGTAGAACCGGTGGGGGAAATAATAAAACGGTTAAGTAAAAGAAAATCCTCAACCAACCGACCAAGGTTAATTATGGTCAATGGTGTTTCCGCCAAGGAAGCAAAATATTGGGAGGATTACAAATTCTCCTATGAATCGGATTCCGACGAGAATTCCGATGATGTTATAGAAATTACCCCAACTGAATTTAAAAAGACAAAAGAAAATAATAAGGGAAAGGGCATAAAAATAGAGAAATCTAATTCCAATCCCGATGAACTTTATATGTATCGTCAACCCCCGAAGTCCTTAAGTTGTAACAATGACCCGGGAACCTCTAAACCACCAGGTTTTTCTAAACCGTTGTGGAAAACGACAGTTAGTATTAGGGGAACATCATATATCCCTAGAAACTTGGCAAAACGAACCAAAACCGAAGAAGAAGAAACGAGCGAGTCGGAATAAGATAGTTGTATTCGTGTGGTGTAATATATGTAATATAGTGTGCTTATGCTTTATGATATATGTAAAAATTGCTTGTATTAATAAGTATTTTTTTATGAATCTAACTCTTGTCTATTTTACAGTTTAAAAACACAAAATGGATAGACAACCCAATATTTTAAGAGACCTATCCGGAGACATGATTGATGAAATCTTGTCTAGAGTCGGTCAGAATTCCTCGGCACAACTATTTAAGGCGAGATCAGTTTGTAAGACATTCGAAGAACGTTCCAAGAATGTCTTGGTTTATAAGAGACTTTCGTTTGAAAGATGGAGGATATCACATTGGGAAACCCATAAGTTACGATGTGTTTACTTTGACGCATATATTGCGGGGAACCCAAATGCAATTTTACGCAACGGGTTAAGAAATTATTTTGACTCAATATATCCGAATATAGGACTTCGTGATTTAGAAAAAGCAGCTAACATGCAACATAAAGAAGCATGTTATGCTTACGGATTAGTAATGTTCGCTTCTCACCAAAGTGAGAACAAGAACATCGGGCTACAACTATTAAACAAAACGTTTCCACAAGTGACGGAGTAGGTAATTGGGGTAAGAAATGAGGTTTTTAGATTGTTACGGGACTGTTGGACATTACGTAACCCTCGTCCCTTTGACGACGTTACAACACGCTGTCTTATCAATGGCCATAACGGTTATGTTCCACAAGACCAAGGATGGGAAGTAATCCTAGTAAAACCAGAATGCATGACTTGTTTCTGGACGTATGAATTACGTGTCTTTATTGCCTTTGCTGAACGACTTGTGTACTAGCTAGAATTATCTTCACAACTATCTTGTATCAAAGTTATTGTGTGCTATATTTCATGCTTTATGTAAAATAAGCGGTATTGTAAGTTTGTAAAATATTGTATAAAAGTTTGAACGCGAAATATTATTATAATCAGTTTTTCATATAGAATTGTAGTAGTTGAATTGTATATTAGCTACTAAGTATGAACTTAACGGGTAGGTACTACTCGAATTTAAACTTATAAAACGCTAATATGAAGAAAAAGCTTTTATAAATGAGTTCATATTATGCTACGAAATACTATTAACTACTCTTAATATTCTGTATGATTAACTTGTTCCATTTGACTATTTTGAAGGAAATGGCACCGACTACTCGACACACCGTGAATATGAATGAAGAGGAATTCCGTACTTTTCTAGCTTCAAACATAGCCGCAGTACAGGATGCGCTACATACCAACAATAACCTTGGATCTAGCAGTATAGGAAATCGTGTAGGATGCACCTACAAAGAATTCACTGCCTACAAACCTTTGGAATTTGATGGAACCGAAGGACCGATCGGATTGAAACGGTGGACCGAGAAGGTCGAATCGGTGTTTGCCATAAGTAAGTGTACTGAAGAGGACAAAGTGAAGTACGCTACGCATACCTTCACAGGTTCTGCGTTAACATGGTGGAATACCTATCTAGAGCAAGTGGGACAAGACGATGCGTACGCACTACCGTGGTCAGCATTCAAGCACTTGATGAACGAGAAGTACCGTCCCAGAACCGAGGTCAATAAGCTCAAGACAGAACTTAGAGGGTTACGAACCCAAGGATTTGATATTACCACGTACGAAAGACGATTCACAGAATTGTGCCTATTGTGTCCGGGAGCATTCGAAGATGAGGAAGAGAAGATCGACGCATTTGTGAAAGGATTACCGGAAAGAATCCAAGAAGATATAAGTTCACACGAGCCCGCCTCTATACAACAGGCATGTAGAATGGCTCACAAACTAGTGAACCAGATTGAAGAAAGAATTAAAGAACAGACTGCTGAAGAGGCCAATGTGAAGCAAGTCAAAAGAAAGTGGGAGGAAAACGGTGATAAGAATCACCAATACAACAACAACAGCAATTACAACAATAATCGCAACAATTATCCCAACAATCGCAACATCAATCGCAACTACAACAAACGGCCCAACAACAACAACAACAACAACAACAGCAACTACAACAATCATCCCAACAACAATAATAACCGCAACAACAACAACAACAATCAGAAGCAGCTATGCCAAAGGTGTGAAAAGTATCACTCGGGGTTCTGCACCAAATTTTGCAACAAGTGTAAAAGAAATGGTCATAGCGCGGCGAAGTGTGAGGTCTACGGACCAGGGGTTAATAGAATGAAAGGAACAAATGGTGTCGGAACGAGTAATGGCAGAGCAAGTAGTGTCGGAGCAAGTTATGCCAATGTAGTTTGTTATAAATGTGGAAAACCGGGCCACATTATTAGAAATTGCCCGAACCAGGAGAACACGAATGGACAAGGCCGCGGAAAAGTTTTCAATATTAATGCGGCAGAGGCACAGGAAGACCCGGAGCTTGTTACGGGTACGTTTCTTATTGACAATAAATCTGCTTACGTTTTATTTGATTCGGGTGCGGATAGAAGCTATATGAGTAGAGATTTTTGTGCTAAATTAAGTTGTCCATTGACGCCTTTGGATAGTAAATTTTTACTCGAATTAGCAAATGGTAAATTAATTTCAGCAGATAATATATGTCGGAATCGAGAAATTAAACTGGTTAGCGAAACATTTAAGATTGATTTGATACCAGTAGAGTTAGGGAGTTTTGATGTGATAATCGGTATGGACTGGTTGAAAGAAGTGAAAGCAGAGATCGTCTGTTACAAAAATGCAATTCGCATTATACGAGAAAAAGTAAAACCCTTAATGGTGTACGGAGAAAAGGGCAACACGAAGCTACATCTTATTAGTAATTTGAAGGCACAAAAACTAATAAGAAAAGGTTGCTATGCTGTTCTAGCACACGTCAACAAAGTACAAACTGAAGAAAAGAGCATCAATGATGTTCCCATTGCAAAAGAATTTCCCGATGTATTTCCGAAAGAATTACCGGGATTACCCCCACATCGATCCGTTGAATTTCAAATAGATCTTGTACCAGGAGCTGCACCAATAGCTCGTGCTCCTTACAGACTCGCACCCAGCGAGATGAAAGAACTGTAAAGCCAATTACAAGAACTTTTAGAGCGTGGTTTCATTCGACCAAGCACATCACCGTGGGGAGCTCCTGTTTTGTTTGTCAAGAAGAAAGATGGTACATTCAGGTTGTGTATCGACTACCGAGAGTTGAACAAACTTACCATCAAGAACCGCTACCCACTACCGAGAATCGACGACTTATTTGATCAACTACAAGGCTCGTCTATTTATTCAAAGATTGACTTACGTTCCGGGTATCATCAAATGCGGGTGAAAGAAGATGATATTCTAAAGACTGCTTTCAGAACACGTTACGGTCATTACGAGTTTATGGTCATGCCGTTTGGTTTAACTAATGCACCAGCTGTGTTCATGGACCTTATGAACCGAGTGTGTGGACCATACCTTGATAAGTTTGTCATTGTTTTCATTGATGACATACATATTTACTCAAAGAATGACCAAGAACACGGTGAACATTTGAGAAAGGTGTTAAAAGTATTAAGGAAGGAAGAATTGTACGCTAAGTTTTCAAAGTGTGCATTTTGGTTGGAAGAAGTTCAATTCCTCGGTCACATAGTGAACAAAGAAGGTATTAAGGTGGATCCGGCAAAGATAGAAACTGTTGAAAAGTGGAAAACCCCGAAAACTCCGAAACACATACGCCAGTTTTTAGGACTAGCTGGTTACTACAGAAGGTTCATCCAAGACTTTTCCAGAATAGCAAAACCCTTGACTGCATTAACGCATAAAGGGAAGAAATTTGAATGGAATGATGAACAAGAGTAAGCGTTTCAGTTATTGAAGAAAAAGCTAACTACGGCACCTATATTGTCATTGCCTGAAGGGAATGATGATTTTGTGATTTATTGTGACGCATCAAAGCAAGGTCTCGGTTGTGTATTAATGCAACGAACGAAGGTGATTGCTTATGCGTCTAGACAATTGAAGATTCACGAACAAAATTATACGACGCATGATTTGGAATTAGGCGCGGTTGTTTTTGCATTAAAGACTTGGAGGCACTACTTATATGGGGTCAAAAGTATTATATATACCGACCACAAAAGTCTTCAACACATATTTAATCAGAAACAACTGAATATGAGGCAGCGTAGGTGGATTGAATTATTGAATGATTACGACTTTGAGATTCGTTACCACCCGGGGAAGGCAAATGTGGTAGCCGATGCCTTGAGCAGGAAGGACAGAGAACCCATTCGAGTAAAATCTATGAATATAATGATTCATAATAACCTTACTACTCAAATAAAGGAGGCGCAACAAGGAGTTTTAAAAAAGGGAAATTTAAAGGATGAAATACCCAAAGGATCGGAGAAGCATCTTAATATTCGGGAAGACGGAACCCGGTATAGGGCTGAAAGGATTTGGGTACCAAAATTTGGAGATATGAGAGAAATGGTACTTAGAGAAGCTCATAAAACCAGATACTCAATACATCCTGGAACGGGGAAGATGTACAAGGATCTCAAGAAACATTTTTGGTGGCCGGGTATGAAAGCCGATGTTGCTAAATACGTAGGAGAATGTTTGACGTGTTCTAAGGTCAAAGATGAGCATCAGAAACCATCAGGTCTACTTCAACAACCCGAAATCCCGGAATGGAAATGGGAAAACATTACCATGGATTTCATCACTAAATTGCCAAGGACTGCAAGTGGTTTTGATACTATTTGGGTAATAGTTGATCGTCTCACCAAATCAGCACACTTCCTGCCAATAAGAGAAGATGACAAGATGGAGAAGTTAGCACGACTGTATTTGAAGGAAGTCGTCTCCAGACATGGAATACCAATCTCTATTATCTCTGATAGGGATGGCAGATTTATTTCAAGATTCTGGCAGACATTACAGCAAGCATTAGGAACTCGTTTAGACATGAGTACTGCCTATCATCCACAAACTGATGGGCAGAGCGAAAGGACGATACAAACGCTTGAAGACATGCTACGAGCATGTGTTATTGATTTCAGAAACAGTTGGGATCGACATCTACCGTTAGCAGAATTTTCCTACAACAACAGCTACCATTCAAGCATTGAGATGGCGCCGTTTGAAGCACTTTATGGTAGAAAGTGCAGGTCTTCAATTTGTTGGAGTGAAGTGGGGGATAGACAGATTACGGGTCCGGAGATTATACAAGAAACTACCGAGAAGATCATCCAAATTCAACAACGGTTGAAAACCGCCCAAAGTCGACAAAAGAGCTACGCTGACATTAAAAGAAAAGATATAGAATTTGAAATTGGAGAGATGGTCATGCTTAAAGTTGCACCTTGGAAAGGCGTTGTTCGATTTGGTAAACGAGGGAAATTAAATCCAAGGTATATTGGACCATTCAAGATTATTGATCGTGTCGGACCAGTAGCTTACCGACTTGAGTTACCTCAACAACTCGCGGCTGTACATAACACTTTCCATGTCTCGAATTTGAAGAAATGTTTTGCTAAAGACGATCTCACTATTCCGTTAGATGAAATCCAAATCAACGAAAAACTTCAATTCATCGAAGAACCCGTCGAAATAATGGATCGTGAGGTTAAAAGACTTAAGCAAAACAAGATACCAATTGTTAAGGTTCGATGGAATGCTCGTAGAGGACCCGAGTTCACCTGGGAGCGTGAAGATCAGATGAAGAAGAAATACCCGCATCTATTTCCAGAAGATTCGTCAACACCTTCAACAGCTTAAAATTTCGGGACGAAATTTATTTAACGGGTAGGTACTGTAGTGACCCGAACTTTTCCATGTTTATATATATTAATTGAGATTGATATTTACATTATTAAATGTTTCCAATATGTTAAGCAATCAAACTTGTTAAGACTTGATTAATTGAAATAGGTTTCATATAGACAATTGACCACCCAAGTTGACCGGTGATTCACGAACGTTAAAACTTGTAAAAACTATATGATGACATATATATGGTTATATATATAGTTAAAATGATATTATGATAAGTAAACATATCATTAAGTATATTAACAATGAACTACATATGTAAAAACAAGACTACTAACTTAATGATTTTGAAACGAGACATATATGTAACGATTATCGTTGTAACGACATTTAATGTATATATATCATATTAAGAGATATTTGTACATCATAATATCATGATAATATAATAATTTAAAATCTCTTTTGATATTATAAACATTGGGTTAACAACATTTAACAAGATCGTTAACCTAAAGGTTTCAAAACAACATTTACATGTAACGACTAACGATGACTTAACGACTCAGTTAAAATGTATATACATGTAGTGTTTTAATATGTATTCATACACTTTTGAAAGACTTCAAGACACTTATCAAAATACTTCTACTTAACAAAATACTTACAATTACATCCTCGTTCAGTTTCATCAACAATTCTACTCGTATGCACCCGTATTCGTACTCGTACAATACACAGCTTTTAGATGTATGTACTATTGGTATATACACTCCAATGATCAGCTCTTAGCAGCCCATGTGAGTCACCTAACCTATGTGGGAACCATCATTTGGCAACTAGCATGAAATATCTCATAAAATTACAAAAATATGAGTAATCATTCATGACTTATTTACATGAAAACAAAATTACATATCCTTTATATCTAATCCATACACCAACGACCAAAAACACCTACAAACACTTTCATTCTTCAATTTTATTCATCTAATTGATCTCTCTCAAGTTCTATCTTCAAGTTCTAAGTGTTCTTCATAAATTCCAAAAGTTCTAGTTTCATAAAATCAAGAATACTTTCAAGTTTGCTAGCTCACTTCCAATCTTGTAAGGTGATCATCCAACCTCAAGAAATCTTTGTTTCTTACAGTAGGTTATCATTCTAATACAAGGTAATAATCATATTCAAACTTTGGTTCAATTTCTATAACTATAACAATCTTATTTCAAGTGATGATCTTACTTGAACTTGTTTTCGTGTCATGATTCTGCTTCAAGAACTTCGAGCCATCCAAGGATCCGTTGAAGCTAGATCCATTTTTCTCTTTTCCAGTAGGTTTATCCAAGGAACTTAAGTTAGTAATGATGTTCATAACATCATTCGATTCATACATATAAAGCTATCTTATTCGAAGGTTTAAACTTGTAATCACTAGAACATAGTTTAGTTAATTCTAAACTTGTTCGCAAACAAAAGTTAATCCTTCTAACTTGAATTTTAAAATTAACTACACACATGTTCTATATCTATATGATATGCTAACTTAATTATTTAAAACCTGGAAACACGAAAAACACCGTAAAACCGGATTTACGCCGTCCTAGTAACACCGCGGGCTGTTTTGGGTTAGTTAATTAAAAACTATGATAAACTTTGATTTAAAAGTTGTTATTCTGAGAAAATGATTTTTATTATGAACATGAAACTATATCCAAAAATTATGGTTAAACTCAAAGTGGAAGTATGTTTTCTAAAATGGTCATCTAGACGTCGTTCTTTCGACTGAAATGACTACCTTTACAAAAACGACTTGTAACTTATTTTTCCGACTATAAACCTATACTTTTTCTATTTATATTCATAAAATAGAGTTCAATATGAAACCATAGCAATTTTATTCACTCAAAACGGATTTAAAATGAAGAAGTTATGGGTAAAACAAGATTGGATAATTTTTCTCATTTTAGCTACGTGAAAATTGGTAACAAATCTATTCCAACCATAACTTAATCAACTTGTATTGTATATTATGTAATCTTGAGATACCATAGACACGTATACAATGTTTTGACCTATCATGTCGACACATCTATATATATTTCGGAACAACCATAGACACTCTATATGTGAATGTTGGAGTTAGCTATACAGGGTTGAGGTTGATTCCAAAATATATATAGTTTGAGTTGTGATCAATACTGAGATACGTATACACTGGGTCATGGATTGATTCAAGATAATATTTATCGATTTATTTCTGTACATCTAACTGTAGACAACTAGTTGTAGGTTACTAACGAGGACAGCTGACTTAATAAACTTAAAACATCAAAATATATTAAAAGTGTTGTAAATATATTTTAAACATACTTTGATATATATGTATATATTGTTATAGGTTCGTGAATCAACCAGTGGCCAAGTCTTACTTCCCGACGAAGTAAAAATCTGTGAAAGTGAGTTATAGTCCCACTTTTAAAATCTAATATTTTTGGGATGAGAATACATGCAGGTTTTATAAATGATTTACAAAATAGACACAAGTACGTGAAACTACATTCTATGGTTGAATTATCGAAATCGAATATGCCCCTTTTTATTAAGTCTGGTAATCTAAGAATTAGGGAACAGACACCCTAATTGACGCGAATCCTAAAGATAGATCTATTGGGCCTAACAAACCCCATCCAAAGAACCGGATGCTTTAGTACTTCGAAATTTATATCATATCCGAAGGGTGTCCCGGAATGATGGGGATATTCTTATATATGCATCTTGTTAATGTCGGTTACCAGGTGTTCACCATATGAATGATTTTTATCTCTATGTATGGGATGTGTATTGAAATATGAAATCTTGTGGTCTATTATTATGATTTGATATATATAGGTTAAACCTATAACTCACCAACATTTTTGTTGACGTTTTAAGCATGTTTATTCTCAGGTGATTATTAAGAGCTTCCGCTGTCGCATACTTAAATAAGGACGAGATTTGGAGTCCATGTTTGTATGATATTGTGTAAAAACTGCATTCAAGAAACTGATTTCGATGTAACATATTTGTATTGTAAACCATTATGTAATGGTCGTGTGTAAACAGGATATTTTAGATTATCATTATTTGATAATCTACGTAAAGCTTTTTAAACCTTTATTTATGAAATAAAGGTTATGGTTTGTTTTAAAAAAAAAATGAATGCAGTCTTTGAAAAACGTCTCATATAGAGGTCAAAACCTCGCAACGAAATCAATTAATATGGAACGTTTTTAATCAATAAGAACGGGACATTTCAATCGAGAAGTTGAGTTTCAAATAGATTTAGTGACAGGAGCAGCACCGGTGGCTTGCGCACCGTACAGACTTGCACCCCCAGAGCTTCAAGAGTTATCTAGTCAATTGCAAGAGTTGTTAGACAAGGGATTCATCCGACCGAGTTCTTCACCTTGGGGAGCTCCGATTTTGTTTGTTAAAAAGAAAGATGGGTCGATGAGGTTGTGTATCGACTACAGAGAATTGAACAAGTTGACAATCAAGAATCGGTATCCGCTAGCGAGAATTGATGACTTATTTGATCAACTACAAGGATCGAGTTGTTATTCGAAGATTGATTTAAGATCCGGGTATCACCAAATGAGAGTCAAAGAAGCTGATGTCCCGAAGACGGCATTTAGAACACGCTATGGACATTATGAGTTTACAGTGATGCCGTTTGGGTTGACGAACGCACCAGCAGTGTTCATGGACCTTATGAACCGTGTGTGTAAGCCATACCTAGATAAATTCGTCATTGTGTTTATTGATGATATATTGGTGTACTCCAAGAACAAGGAAGAGCATGAACAGCATCTACGATCGATATTAACCATGCTTAGAAAAGAGCAGTTGTATGCAAAGTTCTCTAAGTGTGACTTTTGGTTACCAGAGGTACAATTTCTTGGCCATGTTGTAGGGGTCAATGGAATACAGGTCGATCCAGCAAAGATTGAGTCGGTTAAGAATTGGGAAACTCTAAAGACGCCAACTCAGATCCGACAGTTTTTGGGTTTAGCTGGTTACTACAGGAGATTCAATGAGGGATTCTCTAAGATTGCCCGACCATTAACCGCGTTGACTCATAAGGGCAAGAAGTATGAGTGGTCAGAACCGCAAGAAACTGCATTTCAGTTGTTGAAGGAGAAGTTAACAACTGCACCGATATTGTCTCTACCCGCGGGAAGTGAAGATTTTGTTGTTTATTGTGATGCTTCACGTCAAGGAATGGGTTGCGTGCTCATGCAACGAAACAAGGTTATTGCTTATGGATCGCGACAGTTAAAGATTCATGAGCAGAACTACACTACGCACGACCTTGAATTAGGAGCTGTTGTCTTTGCACTTAAAATGTGGAGACACTACCTGTATGGAACCAAATTTACTATCTTCACTGACCATAAGAGTTTACAGCACATATTCGATCAGAAACAGCTCAACATGAGATAACGACGTTGGATGGAACTACTTAACGATTATAACTGCGAACTTCAATACCATCCGGGCAAAGCGAATGTTGTGGCGGATGCTTTAAGCAGAAAGGAGCGAGAGAAACCCCTCAGGGTTAAAGCTCTTAATATAGTTGTCCGTACAAATCTCACATCACAGATCCGGGAAGCACAACGAGTAGCCATGAAGCAAGAAAATGTCGATGTTGAATTTCTCAGAGGAATGGATAAGAAATTTGACATCAAGGAGGACGGAACACGGTACTTTGCTAATTGAATCTGGGTACCAAAGTTTGGTGGATTGAGAGAACTAGTGTTGGAAGAAGCACACAAGTCAAGGTACTCAATTCATCCGGGATCAGATAAAATGTACCAAGATTTGAATTCATTTTATTGGTGGCCAAATTTGAAAGCTGATATTGCTACCTATGTCAGAAAGTGCTTGACTTGCGCTAAAGTCAAGGCTGAACATCAGAAGCCATCATGGTTATTAACTCAACCAGAGATTCCCCAGTGGAAGTGGGAAGGTATTACCATGGACTTCATCACGAAACTGCCGAGATCGGCGGGAGGATACGATACTATTTGGGTTATCGTGGATCGTCTCACTAAATCTGCACACTTCTTACCAATAAGAGAAACTGATAAAATGGAGAAGTTGGCTCAGGTTTACATTAAGGAAGTCGTCTCTAGGCATGGAGTTCCTATATCTATTATATCTGATCGCGACAGCAGATTCACTTCAAGGTTTTGGCAGTCATTACAGAAAGCAATGAGGACCCGTTTAGATATGAGTACAGCATATCACCCCCAGACAGATGGCCAAAGCGAACGAACTATTCAGACTTTTGAGGACATGTTGCGAGCATGTATCATCAATTTTGGAAACGGATGGGATAAGTACTTACCACTAGCTGAGTTCTCATACAATAACAGCTACCATGCGAGCATAAAAGCTGCACCTTTTGAAGCGTTGTACGGAAGAAAATGTAGATCTCCCGTTTGTTGGAGTGAATTGGGGGATAGTCAGTTGACAGGTCCTGAGATTATTTAGGAGACAACTGAGAAAGTTTTACAGATTCATGAACGATTGAGAACGGCTCGAAGTCGTCAATAGAGTTACATCGATGTTAGATGGAATGACATAGAATTCCAAGTTGGTGACAAAGTTATGCTTAAAGTATCACCTTGGAAGGGTGTCGTACGGTTTGGAAAACGAGGTAAATTGAGTCCTAGATATGTTGGACCATTTGAGATAACCGAAAGAGTCGGACCGGTAGCTTGCAGGTTGGAACTTCCACAAGCACTCAGTGGTATACACGACGTTTTTCACATATCCAACTTGAAGAAGTGCTTAGCCGACGAGAATTTGATCATTCCATTAGAGGAACTGCGTATCGACGACAAACTTCATTTCATTGAAGAGCCTATCGAAATCTTAGGTCGTGAGGTCAAACAGTTGAAGTAAAGCAGAATTCCTATCGTTAAAGTTCGGTGGAACGCGAGAAGAGGACCAGAGTTCACGTGGGAACGTGAAGATCAGATGAAACTAAAATACCCGCAACTGTTTCCCGAGGAAACTACTTCAGCGAACGATCACTAAAATTTAAGGACGAAATTTTCAATAACAGGTGGGTAATGTAACAACCCTGCTTTTTCCGTCACTTCCGTGAACTTTCTGTTAATTAATTTAACGACGATTACTTGACTTTTATACGTTTATGTGTAATAAATACATACTTGATCCTTGGAGGGTTACAATAATTAATATGGGTTGATATTAATGCGAATAAATATTTCAGATAAAGAAATACGATAAAAATGACACGGTTTTGATAACTGCTTTTCGAGCAACGAAACGTTCGGGTTTATTTTAATAATTAATTTATTAATTATTAACTTTTTAAAAATATTTAATTTATTGGATTTTTAATAAATTAAATGTTTGGTTGCGTTTTAACGGTCGGTTTAGCATTCCGGGCCTTCGGTACGACTAAACGGCACTTGAAACGGACCACGAGTACAAGCAGTCCTAACGAAGTTAAATTTACATATCAATTTTAAAAAAAAAAAACTAACTTACCATTTGCTTCCAAATATGAGTTAGTTAGAGTCAAAAACTAACTTACCATTTGCTTCCAAATATGAGTTAGTTAGAGTCAAAAACTAACTTACCATTTGCTTCCAAATATGAGTTAGTTAGAGTCAAAAACTAACTTATCACTTGTTTCCAAATTAGAGTTAGTTAAAGTCAAAAGTTTTAGGCAAAGGAATATTATTAATTATATTTCTCAAATGTCACATGTATTCACATATACGTAAGTAACTAGAGATACCTTTTCTTTGAATAAAATCAACAAATCTTTGTTTCTAAGTTTTGGAAAATTATCTTGATCCATATTACTATACCACTAATTCCTCACTAAGGTTGCATTACTCGGGTCTAAATCGTACAAGTCGTTTGTCTTTCAATCCGAGCTTTATTCAAGGTGAGTCTACAGTCCCGCTTTTTACATGTTTTCAGGGATGAGAATACACGCTGTTATACTTACATTATCAAATGCTTTTGTATTGACACGAGTACTATATATGCATATTAAGTTTGTTCAAAAAGCCTCTAGCTTGAATACTTTAAATACCATCGGTGTAGGCACAATTTAGATGGACGGATCCGTTAGGTTGACAACCTCACCCTACAATGTTAACTGTGCTGCATTTACTTTGAACATAATACATTCGAACAAATGTATAACATTTTATGAGGTAAAGGAGGGTATAGTGGATTCTATACTCAGGTCATTGCTAGTATTCAGGTGCTCATAGATTATGCAAACGTTTCGCAACTTGGAGTTGTACTTGTAAAATCTCGTGGTCAAGGAACTTAAACTATTTTTCTGACAACTGTTTTTCAAATACTGTTATATTACTTTAAACCTGTAGATTCACCAACATTATTTGTTGACCTGTTTTTGCGTGTTTTATTCTCAGGTCCTTAAGAGGTAGACTTCCGCTGTGTTTGCTGCATGGTCTGGCCGTGGAGTCAGCATATTATTTAAAGAACTTTATTTACATTCGCATTTAAAACTTTTGTAACTGTTTAAATATTGTTGGCTTGTGGTTACGATCACAACAGTGTTTCTATTTTGGAATTTATTGACTTATGTTTTGAAGTCAATTTTTAATAAAATTAAATGTGATTGCTTTAAACGTCTCATATAGAGGGCGTAACTGTTAACTGTGGGACCTTGATTAATGCGCCGTCAGATGGTAATTTGGCGGGGTGTTAAACATCTACACTTCACTCTTCGTCTTACTTGGGGTGGCATCTTAACACGTCGATACTTCACCCCGGATGGCGTCTTAACACGTCGACACTTCATCCGTTACTTTACTTGGAGTGGTGTCTTAGCACATCGACACTTCACTCGTCACGTGAAATGTGGTATCTTAGCACATCGACACTACACATCTCACACTGCAACAAATAAATACATTATATACCTACGCATATAATTATTCCACTCACCTCGTGAACTCGAGCATTACAAACCATGCGCGAAATCTCCACCACACGCAACCGAGCTAACCTTAACCTATAATACACATATAGGTATACACATAATCAACATACATTCTCTACAAGAGAATTCGACGCCAACACCCTTAACTAAGGGTTTATACCTACCTCCACAATCCGCCCATTTAGACACCTAAAGTGGACTTCACCAATTACCACTACGGGTGGTAATTCTGACCAACACAACAAAGTACAATTTAATCCAAATCATACTTTACACCAATTAGATCAAACTTAGGTCTTAACACTAAATTACTACTTAGGTAGTAATCATTTCAAACGCCAATTACACCAAAAATCCCAACACGTGCAATATTGACCCATATTGCTTTTGACCATGTTTTACTTTTGTTAAAATGTCATTTTAACCCAAAAACACTTCCTGCGATTACTTTCATTCAAAACCGCCATTTAACGCTTAACAAAAGTGTTTAACATCCCTTTGACCAAAACTAGTGTCATCATCAAGTTTGACCCAATTCAATTTACCCATTTTGACCAAAGTCATACAAATGTCCAAACTAACCATTAATCACTAACACAAGTGAAAATGGCCCTAATACACCAATCAAACCAAATCACAAGTATTAAACCCTTAACTTACCCAATTTGACACATAAACCCTAATTTTGACCGAATTCAAAATTAGTCAACCCAAATACACCCAAAAAGGTTCCAACACTTTCAAAATTACTAAACTAAGTGATTACACCCAAAAACAAAGCCTAATCGTGGCCAAAACGTCAATCAACCCAAAACCCGCCATGTATTAAAAATAACTAGTTTCCATAAACCCACCTCATCATCTAAATGGGTTTTACAACTAAAAAGCTCAAAACCCTAACTTGAATATCAAATCATAAAGATGAATTTCAGAGTTAAAACTTACCATCACTACCACAACGTAGCCGTGAACGAGGAGAACAACTTTAACTCTTGTGACCCGACCCAAAACACTCATCTTCTTCCCCGATTCGAGCTTTCTCTCTCTAAACCCTTTACTCTCTCTCTAGGGTTTGGTGTGTGAGTGGGAGGGAAAGAGAATGAAGAAAATGAGGTTTAGATAAGATTGGAATAAGTTTTATGGCCAAAAACCCGTCCACATGTGAAATACCAACTTTGCCCTTCATTTAACTCATTAAAAGGCTGAACAGCACCAGATCGTGCCTATTGTCGCGCCGTGGAGCAAACCCTCCGCGTCGTGGCCCAAAGGGTAATTTTAGATCACTTTTTTAAGCTTTCTGGCCCTCAAAATAGGCATTTGTCGTGCCGTGGCCATTCTGGTAGCGCCGTGACAATGGCCTATTTCATCCGAACTTCAACAACTTGTTTTGGTCATAACTTTTTGATCGTAACTCCGTTTTTGATGAATCAAATATTGTTGGAAACGTAATAAGATTTCCTTTCTAATGGTAAGGTTTTGAAATATCAACTCAAACTTCATTTGGGGTCAAAAAGGAACGTACACACCTTGTAACTCAAACAACGTCCAGTTTTCTTCGACATTCGAACAAGCAACACGTACATGGTTGGTACCCTTCATACACGCATCATACAATCATCTTTATACAATTATACAACCAAGTATGAACATTCTAAAGATCAATTATGTACCTCGAGCATGTATGATGAAAAACGGGATGTTACATGTAGATGGTGCAGGTGGTGCAGATGTAGCAATAGAAGTAGATGGCACATTACGGGCGACCTTACACACAAATGGGTTAGGAGTTATCGGCACAACCCGCTTACAAGAGGTGATCCTAACCAACTATCCCTGCGCTTTCACGAATGGCTTGCCCCCATTTACCCCGGGAATGATGGTTCCGTCGTAGTGGTAACGCTTCTTCGGCAGGGTAGAGGGTGGCGGTACAGGCTCCTCCTCGGGGTCCTCCTCAGAATTCTCCTTGGGAACCTCCTCACTGGTCTTGTCTGATAATGAACTGTCTGAGTCGTCTGAGGGTGGTGCAGGTGCATCACGTGTGGGAGAATATGTCCGGCCGGTGATCATGATCCGATGTCTGCCAGGTGGAACCGACACAACCCGCTCGTCGACGGTGTATCTGACCCAGTGTTTACGTTCGTTAAGAAATGGACGACCCTCGTTTATCCCAGGGATCACGGTACCATCGAAATGATACTGTGGCTTCGGAAAACTAGGGCTAGGTGGAGCTAGAATCTCCTCGGGATCCTTATCACTATTAGAAATGACCATCAGGTGAGGCGAGTGACTACTAGCCCCAGAAGTTGAGTCATCAGAGTCGCCGGAGGGTAGTGGTGATGGAATAGATGAGTCAACAACAATCGGTGAAGTAGTAGACGAGTTTGAATCACTCTCCAAGTCAATAATCATAGGCGGTATGTCTGACATCTGAACAAGGAAAAATAAATATTTCCATGTCAGTAAGACATATAGCAAGCATGTAATCAGGTATAATAATAACAGCAGCCTAGATCATCTACATCAGTACATAGCATGGAAATAATAGTATCGTACGGTAGTATCATGCAATCAAAAGCAGATAATAGTAGCATGCAGTAGTGGGAATAAACAGTAGCATACGGCAATAACATATAGCAGTAGTAAGCAGTAGCATGCAGTAGTTTCGCAGAATCAAGTAAATGATCAAGTTGTAGATTAGTCCTATTAGTGAATCGTAATCGAATCGGTCAAGACACACTAATGCAGCCTAATTTCCTACAACCATAGCTCTGATACCAAATGTGATGCCCCGTCCAAAACCTCTATGATACGGATTATCATCAACAGGTCCATTACACGGTATAACACTATATGCTATTTTAAAACAAGGTTTTGCATTCATAAAAAGAAAATATTTTTCCAACGACAAATGTTTTACAAAAGTAACGTGCTTTTACGGATAGAAAGCATTAATAATAGTACGTGACACTTAGGTCATTACAAAACCATAGTTCGAATATAACATAAGTAGTGAATGCAAAATAAAAAGTCCATGATTAGGAGACATCTCTAACAATGCAGAGTACAGTAGATGCATAATCGTTTTAGTTACCTGAGAATAAAACATGCTAAAAAGGTCAACACGAATGTTTGTGAGCTATTGTTTTATTATGAAGAATAAAGTAATGTAGACCACGAGATTTTTGTATTCAAAATAGTATGAAAAGTATATGCTTAACCGTGGGTGCTTGGTAACTAACTTAACAAAGTAATATATATATCACCCCTTAAAAGTACACTTGGCGAGTGCGTTAAAATAGACGAAGTATTAAACACCCATTGAATGCTAGCGCAACTAGCCTGAGTCGTGATGTCAAACCCTATGGATCCATATCTAAGATTCGCATTCAACGGTTCATAAACCAATGACTAAATGTTACCGAGCTAGGGGGAATCTTTGTGCCGTTATCTAACCCACACATATAATATAGTTTAAGTACTCTTGTCTAGTATGTAAAACATAAAACATGCATGTATTCTCAATCCCAAAAAGTTTAGAGAAAAAGGGAGCTATAACTCACAGTGGATGCACGGTAAAGTCGATACGAAAATGTATGCAAGTGGTAAGTCGGCCCAAACAAGTAAGTTGGTCAATCCAAAAGGTCCTCAACCTAAGTCAATGGTTGCTAAGTCAGTAAATTGTCCCAAAATGTTTAAAAGTAAGTAAGTTAAGTCTTAAGTATCATCATTTTCATCATATGTAAAAGATAAAGTAAGTTTTCAACAAGAATAGAGGTCAAAACGAAGGGCTGAATCCGAACAGCCGCTATGACCTCTACACAAACTAAAACGATGCGCAGAAGGTGGCCAAGGATCTGTTTGCGAGTCCTCTTACCGCTCTCCAAAGCTCAGATCCTAACTCGATGTCATTTGACTGTGGCGATGGTCAAAGCGCGAGTAGGTCAGAAAATTCAGCACGTCGTTACGAAGGCGTAGTGAACTTTGGAAGACTATAAATCCTAAACCGTATATCGAATTTAGGCGATTCTTAAACGAAAAGTCATCTACACATCCAGAAATTTCTGGAAATAAATTTTCCAGAAATCCAGGAGTCAGATCAAACCCGAAAAAACATATTCAAGTGCTCCGGTAGGTTTCTTAGTGTTTGATGCTTATCATGGTTCTCGTTCTTGATGCGTATAAGCCTCAAGTGTACAACTCTTGATGTTTAAGCATCATTTTGACCAAGTTTTAACCATCAACACACAATGTCAAGACAAAGAAAAGAAGTACAACTCATTAAAGAGTTTTAGAAGGATGATGAACCAAAGTTACATCAAGTTCGTAGTTTCGACACAAGTATAAGTTCTATTTGAAATTTTAAGCTATAAACTTGGATTCAAACCAAACAAGTAAGACCTTAAGTTATAGAACTTAGATCTTAGCTAAATATTGAAGACCTTAGACTAGAAAGTCTAGATCTTGTGTTCTAGGTGAAACCCTAAGTTATATGTAAGTAACTAGGGGGTGAATAGTTACTTGATACGTTTTTAACACTTTTTCGATTGATCACCAAATTCGATTAACTTTGATCAACCAATTCAACTCAAACTTGATGTGTGTAGTTTATATGTTCAAAATGATAAATGAAGTAATGTAAAGAACATAGACATAAGGATTTATAGTGGTTCGGGTGGATGTTGAAAGGACCCGTCCTAACCCATCCGGACGAAGTCCATATTGATTATAAACGATTCACAACAGTTGACTACATCGCGAGGTACTTGACCTCTATATGATACATTTTACAAATATTGCATTCGTTTTTGAAAAGACAAACTTTCATTACATCAAAAGTTGACGGCACGCATACCATTTCATAATATATCTAACTATAATTGACTTAATAATAATCTTGATAAACTCAACTACTCGAATGCAACGTCTTTTGAAATATGTCATGAATGACTCCAAGTAATATCTCTAAGATGAGCAGATGCACAGCGGAAGATTTCTTTCATACCTGAGAATGAACATGCTTTAAAGTGTCAACCAAAAGGTTGGTGAGTTCATTAGTTTAACAAAAATAATCATTTCATAATTTTAATAGACCACAAGATTTCATATTTCCATTTCTCATAAACATACGTCCCATACATATAGACAAAAATATCATTCATATGGATTGAACACCTGGTAACCGACATTCACAATATGCATAAAAGAATATCCCCATCATTCTGGGATCCTCCTTCGGACATGATATAAATTTCGAAGTACTAAAGCATCCGGTACTTTGGATGGGGTTTGTTGGGCCCGATAGATCTATCTTTAGAGTTCGCGTCAATTAGGGTGTCTGTTCCCTAATTCTTAGATTACCAGACTAAATAAAAAGGGGTATATTCGATTTCGATAATTCAACCATATAATGTAGTTTCGATTACTTGTGTCTATTTCGTAAATCATTTATAAAAATTGCGCATGTATTCTCAGCCCAAAAATATAAAGGGTAAAAAGGCAAATGAAACTCACCGTACTGTATTTTGTAGTAAAAATACATATGACGACATCGAACAAGTATAAGGTTGATCTCGGATTCACAAACCTATATCATTTATGTATAGATTAACACATATAATTGTAATTGAACAAATTTCAAATTATTTGTGATATAAATGTTATTTTAATAAATTACAGGTTTCATTAATACTTAATTAGATATATTTATTTTTATATACTTTAAGATACTAAATGATATTTATTACAAAAATATTAGTATAGTTATATAAATGTATTTTAATATAGAAAAACTTTATTTGGTATGCTAATAATAAAAATGATAAAAATAATACTAATTATGATAAAAATCATGATAATCCTAATAATGATAATAATTTTAATGATAATAATTTTAATGATAATAAAATATTTATAATAATAGTTGCAATATCTATAATAATAATAATAATAATGATGATAATAATAATAATAATAATAATAATAATAATAATAATAATAATAATAATAATAATAATAATAATAATAATAATAATTATAATAATGATAATAATGAAAACTACCTTAGAGACTCTTCTTAAAAAAAAGATGTCACAAGTGGGACTCGAACCCAAGACCTTTCTATAACCCGAACACCCTAAACCATTGAACTCGTTGTTACTCTTCTTGTATTAACTCGCGTTTATTTACTTGATACGTACTAATCCGTTTATCATTTACCCCGTTACCTAGCATCACCATCATCATTAATCAAGTATCGTTTCTTTTAGCACAATCATCTCATCTCCATTTTGTCATAATAGGATCATCGTTAACCATCTCTCGGCCCAACATACAACTTAATTTCGGCCCAACAAACGAGTACATGGCCCAAGTAGAAACAATTAAGGATCGGTTCTTGTTGATACATAATTTAGTGGACCGGCTTTTTAAAAAAAAAATGTATATGTTGTACTGGATTCATTTTCCTTTGATGCTCATAGATTATTATATTGTGTCACACTTTGTCTGCCACAATCACGTCCTAATCAAAGAACATGCTCTCGATCCAATACCATAAATAAAAATACGGTCCAGTAACATAAACACAGAGGATGCGAGTTTAAAAAGCAGTTTTAATGATTTGAATAAATAATATAGTGGTTGTTGGTTCTACTCAAAAAGTTCGACAGGAATAAAGGGAGTGGGTCTTTGGTTATTTAAATTAAACATATCTTTATCTTTATTAATCATTAATTATATCCCTTGTTCATATTAGAAAGGGTACAAAAACTTTGTTGCTGGCCGAACAGTTTGTTTACAGCAAAAATATTACACGACTAGCAAGGTTTAGAAGTGATAATCGATCAGTTGAAGGTGGTACAAAAGTGATTGGGTGGTGTTGTTAAGGTTTGGATTAGAAACAGAAATGTAACGGCAACATTTATATATGGTGGTTTAAAAAAAAAATGAGAGGGAGAGAGATATGAGAGGTAGGGGGACGGTGCAGGTGATGATCTTTGCGAAGAAGAATGAAGCCGCAGTAGGTGATGGTAATGAAGATGGCTCGTTGGTTGTTCAAGTGAGGAAAATAAAGGCGTCAAATTATTTCAATGCAAGACTATTGTTGTGGTTCGGAGATGATGATTAACGAAGAAGAAAAGGTGGTTAGTAAACTAACAAACTGTAACAATAGTGATTTATGGTGTTCAAGAGTTGTTAGCACATGAAGTTGGTAATTCGTTGGGTGGTCGATGTCTTTCAAACTGAAACATAAATAATAGCAAAGTGGGTTTGTGCTTATCAAAAGTTTAAGGTAATGATCGTTGTAAAAAAAATCATGAAGGTGGTTGAAGGTTCAAATGCAACATAAATGGGAAAAATGGTGACGAATCTTGATTGTTGTGAGGGTAGTGGTGCTACGGTGAAAGGTGATGAGGTCATTTGGTGATGAAAGGTGATCGTGAGTGTCGGGTGGTGAAGTGGAGAAGAAAGGTGGTGGTTCTCCGAAGATGGTGGCGGTTGATCACCATGGTTTGGAGAAGAAGAAGGGAGATTAATTGTTAGTGTATCTTCTATTTATGTGCATGGTCTAAGGATATATATTACTCCGTAAGTTTAATATGTGAGAGGAAGAAAATTCAACACAGTAAATCAATTATTAATCTCACTAATTCATATCATAATAGGATAAAGTAAATGATTGAAATGTGCACATGATATCAAACTTTAAAAATAGTAAAGCAGCCTCATATATTGTATTTATCTGCCGACACTAGTTTGATGACTGGGTTTCGTACTCCGTTGATAGTAATTAGTGGCGTATAAAAGTTCTCAGAAAAATTCTAAAATTTTAAATTAACTATATTTATTTATTTTAGTCATCATGGTATAAAATTCAGTCATTAATTTAATAAATAAAAATTACATCAACTGTCCCTCTCATTTATGGGTAAAATATAAAAAGTGTTAAAACTTAACAAATAGTTCCTAAATACATTTTTAATAAGCCTAAAATTTATAGAACTCATTTTCGGATCACCGTTTATAATATAAGTTCATTTTTAATTCGTTTACTCTCAATTGAATGACAAATGAGCATTACCTTTGCTTACTAAATAACCTCGAAATTACAAAATATACATATTATATAAATTTTATTTATGTCTAGATACTTTTTATATATTATTATTATTTTTACAAAATTAATTATAACAACTACGATATATACTATTTCATATTATTATATACAAATATATATATCCATTTACAAGCAATCGTATCGTGAGTCGTCGGGAACAGTCAAAGGTCAAATGATATAATGAATATAGTTTACAACTTTGTTACTCAACATTACTAACTTTGCTCATCGTGTCAAAATCAAATGCGAATTTAGTTTAAATTTGGTCGGAAATTTCCGGGTCGTCACAGTACCTACCCGTTAAAGAAATTTCGTCCTGAAATTTGAGTGAGGTGGTCATGGTTAACAATAAAAATGTTTTTATGATGAATATGAGTTGATGAATAGAGTTTTATCATCATCGAGTAATATGGATAAAACAATTTGATTATTCGAAGAGCACGAGCGAAGCTATCACAAAATAGTGAAATGAGGAAAATAAGTTTTGTCATAACTTTTGACGTGGTCACGTTTGAATTTCGGAATTCAAGGGATTTAGAGAAAATCTTTGAAATCTAAAAGATCTGATTCTTCGATGAATAAGGTAATTAAGATCGCTATAATTAAATGCGATTATCTGTCTCGATTGCTTTGTCTGGTATTTTTACTATAAATGAACTTCTTCTGTTCCATTATTTTCATCACTCATATACTTTCCTTCTCAGTTCATACTTCCAAAAGATTTTGAAAATGCTAAATCCAGTTCTGATTCTTGACCTTGTACTGACTATCGTCACATTCATCCTTCTTTTCCAACTCCCGCAGAGGAATCTATTTACTCCTACTATGTTCTAGGGGTTATAGTATTTATTATTCTCCCGTGTGTCTATATTGCTATACGCATTGATAAACACGGTTTGTAATTTCCGTGTTGTTATCAGGCTTTATATTCTCCCTTATATTTCAAAGATCTATGCTTTTCTTTTCGCTTCCCGACTTCAAGTCAAGCGAATAATGGTCCAGAATTTGTATATAGAGTTTCGAATGATTATAATGTTCTAAGCAGGAAGGAACATGATAGCACGATTTAATTTTCAAATTTATCAACATCACGGAAGATAGAACCATCAAGAATACATTTTCTTGATTTGTCCAGGAGTAAAGTAGAATGAAAGAGTTATGTAACATGGCACGTGATGACGTTAGGATCTGTGAATCATCACGTCCCATTAGAAACTCAGCATGACTTATTGTAATATAATCACGTTGATCAAGTGTCATTATATTATACTAACTCATGCATCAGTTCCCAACATTACTTCAATAACATTCATATTTTAAGCTCGAAGTTTACAGAATATAGAAACTAACAGTTTCTATATGATGTAACACTGATAGCACGAAGAGATTAATGATTTCAGATAAGAATAGTTATAAAAATATCATCATAAATATGGAGGATATTTATAATGAAAGATACGATAATATCTTTGAATATCTAAGATCAGAGAATGATGGAGACTATTGTCCATAAGGGTTTAGAGTAAGGAGCAAGATATTCACTAAAGACTTTAGCAGACATTGAATCATTTGGATTCTTTGAAGTCAAACTTATTCTTTGTGATTCGTCCACGGCTTTCTTCATAGTTTCGCATAATCTGCTTTTCGGTACTAAATTTTCCATTGAATGTTTCCATTATAATGATACACAGGAAGTACAAAGAGGTATATAATTTCGGACGAGAATATTTATGAAAATATCCTCAGAAATATCGAAGATATTGATGATGATATTTTGAAATTTCTAAGTTCGGTGGTTGATGGAGAAAGATTTTTCGCAAGATTTTAACATGACTTCGGAGCAAGATATTCTCTAAAGATTTCAACGGATCCAGAATTATCTTGATTCTTTGAATATAGGGTATGGTCCTTGTATTTGTCCTTGGTCTCCTTCATGGTTAACTCTTTCCGTTTTCCAGTTCCAACGTTTCTGAGCTTTTCCAACATATTATTCTTTATCATCAAACTTCCGACGACTAAGGTCGTTTACGGTTGTCTACAGTTTCTGCTGCTTCATTCAGCTTTTTCAACATTCAGAGTATCGATTCGTAAACTGGGTGCCTTTTCAAAATTTCAGAATTGAAGGTCGTAATTTTAGGAGATAATTGTTATATGTATACATATAACTATTGACGTAGAAATGCTACGAGATTCGAAATACTGATTACTGATTCCCGGTAATTGGTATGGTAGTTATTGTTACAGGGTATAGACGAATACAAGATGGGGTTTCAATGAATATAATGATTTTTCGGAAAGTCCAAATTCATTGAAGTTGCTGGTAATTTTACTGCTAATGTGGTGAAATATAAACGGTTCTCTGGTAACGATGATGACAGGAAAACTTATATATCGAGGTTATAGTAAGGCTAATTCGAATGAAAATTGAAGTTGATTTATTGGAGCTGTGACAAAATTGGCTAATTTGGAGAGGTGTTGTAAAGTTATTTTCGTTAATAACACGCCAAAGAAGTTAGCACAGATACGTGTTAAACGTTTACACAAGTTCCGAATGTTTTCAAGTGCATAATTATATACATCAATCTTTTCTTCCGTAGATGAAGTGCGGTTGATTCATCCTCTCGATTGAGGTGTTTTCAAGAATCATGAAAGGTTTGAATGTAAATTAGAATTGTCAAGATAAAAATGGCGTTTAAGATGAAATCAAGTGGCAAACTTGAAGAATTATTTAGTTTCATATGTTATAATCAATATTTTAATTCATTTTAATTGTCCAATGTTGAGAGTCCACAGTTAGCAATTCAATAATTCATATATAGTTTAATATATAATATTCGAATTAATTAATACGTATCGTGACCCGTATTCGTCTCAGACTCGATCACAACTCAAACTATATATATTATTGTAGAATAAACCTTAACCCTGTATAGAGAACTCGATCATTACTACATATAGAGTGTCTATGGTTATTCCAAATAATATATATAGATGCATCGATATGATATGTCAAAACCTTGTATACGTGTCCCGATATTTAAAGTGCGTAAAATAAATACAAAAATTAAATGACGATAAATAAAATTGCGGAAATTAAATTTGCGATAATTAAATTGCGATAAATAAACTGCGATAAATAAAATATAATCAGTTAGCTATGAACAGTTAGCTGGAAACAGTTAGCGTGGATTCTTAACAAAATTTTTCATAGTTAATTTGTTTGTTTCTATCAAATTTTTATTTCGTCAAATGTGTTCTTCATTATGCCACTTTTTGGATTCTGATAGATTAAAATCCAAATATGAAACTGAATGAAAATGGTTATTTTGTGGTGAATCAGATTCGTATATTTGTGGATGTAAGTAGGATGGTAATTGACCATTGAATCAGATTCGAAGAATGTACAGTGTAACTTATTAATGTGAAATCTAAATATTCCTCTGGTATTACCTACCCGTTAAAATATTTTCATCATTAACAGTTTGTACAAAAGAATTTTTAATTACAATCTTTATGAAAATATATATACATATATATTTTCTTCAGATGTATTCATGGATTTAATGAGTTAATATGATATTAAACTCATTTTCTTTTCGGTTGGAACTAGAATAAATAATCTCTAAGACTTTAGAGATTACATATTCGCCATGTCGAACGAAGATAAATGAGGTAGAACGATACGTGGAACGAAGATCATACTCAAAGTACAAATGATGATATTGAAGCATGGATTGTTGATGGTACTGGTGCTGTTATTGATAGTACTGTTGGTGCCGGTGATGTTGCTGAAGCTGGTACATTTTGCACCATATTCTCCGAATTGATTATTCAAGCGCGAAGTTCGTTGACTTATTACTCTAGGATGATTGTCGATCGGAACGAGCGGATGAATAAGGTTCAGAATTGTGGATAGAATATAATCTTGTCGAGTTACCCTGGAAATGAGACTGAAAATGGTGTCTCGAACAGGTTCGCCGGTAAACGCTTCAGGTTCATTGTGAGGTGAATTCGGTTGGTGGAAGGGATTGCCTTCTGTGCGTTTCCATTAATTAAGTCGAGTATGAACCCATCAAATGAATTGATAATGGCTGATTGGTTGATTCATGCCGATGACGCTGTTTTCAGAGTTTAGGTGAACATCTATGTCGGAATAGCTGTCGGAATAACTATCGGAATAGCTATCGGAATCTGAGGGACTCGAACTGGTTGCAGGATTCATCTCGTACGATCAGATGAAGGATTTTCGATAAGGAATAGATTATAGGATGTAGATTAGTACCCTGCAATACATAATTTACATATGCATATATAATACTAACATCCCATAAGTTACGGAGGAATCTACGGGAGTTGTCAGTAAAAGTTACAGTAACAGATACGCTAAGATATGAAGTAGCAGATACGCTAAGATATGAATTTTGTCTATACACTATTCATGCAGTCAGTGCAGTAAAACGTGTCTAGACTAAGAATGATAAGTAACTTATTCTCTAAGAATGATAAGCAGGTAATTTTTGACACAAAATGATAAGCAAAACTTTTGACATGCAGACATGGTCGAAGTCCAGACTCACTAATGAATCCTAACGACTTATCAGTTAGACACACTAATGCAGACATAGTTCGCTAAGACCACCGCTCTGATACCAACTGAAAGGACCCGTCCTAATCCATCCGGATGAAGTCCATATCGATTATAAACGATTCACAACAGTTGACTACATCACGAGGTACTTGACCTCTATATGATACATTTTATAAACATTGCATTCGTTTTTGAAAAGACAAACTTTCATTACATCAAAAGTTGATGGCATGTATACAATTTCATAATATATCTAACTATAATTGACTTAATAATAATCTTGATAAACTCAACTACTCGAATGCAACGTCTTTTGAAATATGTCATGAATGACTCCAAGTAATATCTCTAAGATGAGCAGATGCACAACGGAAGATTTCTTTCATACCTGAGAATGAACATGCTTTAAAGTGTCAACCAAAAGGTTGGTGAGTTCATTAGTTTAACATAAATAATCATTTCATAATTTTAATAGACCACAAGATTTCATATTTCCATTTCTCATAAACATACGTCCCATACATAGAGACAAAAATATCATTCATATGGATTGAACACCTGGTAACCGACATTCACAATATGCATAAAAGAATATCCCCATCATTCCGGGATCCTCCTTCGGACATGATATAAATTTCGAAGTACTAAAGCATCCGGTACTTTGGATGGGGCTTGTTGGGCCCGATAGATCTATCTTTAGAGTTCGCGTCAATTAGGGTGTCTGTTCCCTAATTCTTAGATTACCAGACTAAATAAAAAGGGGCATATTCGATTTCGATAATTCAACCATATAATGTAGTTTCGATTACTTGTGTCTATTTCGTAAAACATTTATAAAAATTGCGCATGTATTCTCAGCCCAAAAATATAAAGGGTAAAAAGGTAAATGAAACACACCGTACTGTATTTTGTAGTAAAAATACATATGACGACATCGAACAAGTATAGGGTTGATCTCGGATTCACAAACCTATATCATTTATGTATAGATTAACACATATAATTGTAATCGAACAAATTTCATATTATTTGTGATATAAATGTTATTTTAATAAATTACAGGTTTCATTAATACTTAATTAGATATATTTATTTTTATATACTTTAAGATACTAAATTATATTTATTACAAAAATATTAGTATAGTTATATAAATGTATTTTAATATAGAAAAACTTTATTTGGTATGCTAATAATAAAAATGATAAAAATAATACTAATTATGATAAAAATCATGATAATCCTAATAATGATAATAATTTTAATGATAATAATTTTAATGATAATAAAATATTTATAATAATAGTTGCAATATCTATAATAATAATAATAATAATAATAATAATAATAATAATAATAATAATAATAATAATAATAATAATAATAATAATAATTATAATAATGATAATAATGAAAACTACCTTAAAGACTCTTCTTAAAAAAAAGATGTCCCAAGTGGGACTCGAACCCAAGACCTTTCGATAACCCGAACACCCTATACCATTGAACTCGTTGTTACTCTTCTTGTATTAACCCGCGTTTATTTACTTGATACGTACTAATCCGTTTATCATTTACCCCGTTACCTAGCATCACCATCATCATTAATCAAGTATCGTTTCTTTTAGCACAATCATCTCATCTCCATTTTGTCATAGCATGATCATCGTTAGCCATCTCTCAGCCCAACATACAACTTAATTTCGCCCCAACAAACGAGTACATGGCCCAAGTAGAAACAATTAAGGATCGGTTCTTGTTGATACATAATTTAGTGGACCGGCTTATTTTAAAAAAAAAATGTATATGTTGTACTGGATTCATTTTCCTTTGATGCTCATAGATTATTATATTGTGTCACACTTTGTATGCCACAATCACGTCCTAATCAAAGAACATGCTCTCGATCCAATACCATAAATAAAAATACGGTCCAGCAACATAAACACAGAGGAGGCGAGTTTAAAATGCAGTTTTAATGATTTGAATAAATAATATAGTGGTTGTTGGTTCTACTCAAAAAGTTCGACAGGAATAAAGGGAGTGGGTCTTTGGTGATTTAAATTAAACATATCTTTATCTTTATTAATCATTAATTATATCCCTTGTTCATATTAGAAAGGGTACAACAACTTTGTTGCTGGCCGAACAGTTTGTTTACAGCAAAAATATTACACGACTAGCAAGGTTTGGGAGTGATAATCGATCAGTTGAAGGTGGTACAAAAGTGATTGGGTGGTGTTGTTAAGGTTTGGATTAGAAACAGAAATGTAACGGCAACATTTATATATGGTGGTTTAAAAAAAATGAGAGGGAGAGAGATATGAGAGGTAGGGGGACGGTGCAGGTGATGATCTTTGCGAAGAAGAATGAAGCCGCAGTAGGTGATGGTAATGAAGATGGCTCGTTGGTTGTTCAAGTGAGGATAATAAAGGCGTCAAATTATTTCAATGCAAGACTATTGTTGTAGTTCGGAGATGATGATTAACGAAGAAGATAAAGGTGGTTAGTAAACTAACAAACTGTAAGAACAGTGATTTATGGTGTTCAAGAGTAGTTAGCACATGAAGTTGGTAATTCTTTGGGTGGTCGATGTCTTTCAAACTGAAACATAAATAATAGCAAAGTGGGTTTGTGCTTATCAAAAGTTTAAGGTAATGATCGTTGTAAAAAAAATCATGAAGGTGGTTGAAGGTTCAAATGCAACATAAATGGGAAAAATGGTGATGGGTCTTGATTGTTGTGAGGGTAGTGGTGCTATGGTGAAAGGTGATGAGGTCATTTGGTGATGAAAGGTGAACGTGAGTGTCGGGTGGTGAAGTGGAGAAGAAAGGTGGTGGTTCTCCGAAGATGGTGGCGGTTGATCACCATGGTTTGGAGAAGAAGAAGGGAGATTAATTGTTAGTTTATCTTCTATTTATGTGCATGGTCTAAGGATATATATTACTCCGTAAGTTTAATATGTGAGAGGTAGAAAATTCAACACAGTAAATCAATTATTAATCTCACTAATTCATATCATAATAGGATAAAGTAAATGATTGAAATGTGCACATGATATCAAACTTTAAAAATAGTAAAGCAGCCTCATATATTGTATTTATCTGCCGACACTAGTTTGACGACTGGGTTTCGTGCTCCGTTGATAGTAATTAGTGGCGTATAAAAGTTCTCAGAAAAATTCCAAAATTTTAAATTAACTATATTTATTTATTTTAGTCATCATGGTATAAAATTCAGTCATTAATTTAATAATTAAAAATTACATCAACTGTCCCTCTCATTTATGGGTAAAATATAAAAAGTGTTAAAACTTAACAAATAGTTCCTAAATACATTTTTAATAAGCCTAAAATTTATAGAACTCATTTTTGGATCACCGTTTATAATATAAGTTCATTTTTAATTCGTTTACTCTCAATTGAATGACAAATGAGCGTTACCTTTGCTTACTAAGTAACCTCGAAATTACAAAATATACATATTATATAAATTTTATTTATATCTAGATACTTTTTATATATTATTATTATTTTTACAAAATTAATTATAACAACTACGATATATACTATTTCATATTATTATATACAAATATATATATCCATTTACAAGCAATCGTATCGTGAGTCGTCAGGAACAGTCAAAGGTCAAATGATATAATGAATATAGTTTACAACTTTGTTACTCAACATTACTAACTTTGCTCATCGTGTCAAAATCAAATGCGAATTTAGTTTAAATTTGGTCGGAAATTTCCGGGTCATCACAGATGTTAACTAATCCACCTTAATCCACTCCCGGATTACACTAATCGGGATTTGTTTCTTCACTAAGCACTTTTCTCCAAACCCGGTGGAGATCCGATTTACAAGTCTTTAACTTCTTTGGTAGACAACAAACCTAATCTTTCTATGCCTTTGAAAGATCAACTACAACCTAGATCAAGTTGTCTTCACCTTGGACAAGTATTAATCTCCAAATAAGATTAATCAACTTCCTAAGTCCCTTTAAGGAAGTAGATCACTAAGCTAGCCTATGCTTCTACTAATTGAAGTTACAAGACTTAGACACTTTGTAATGATGATCCTAAGACAATACTAGGACATACATTACACTAAGTAAACTCACAAGATTAATGATTTTGATTAGTAAGTTTACAACAACCAAATTCTATATCTATAAGATCATAGAATCTTCTCTTGCTTGATCACATTTGAGTAGTAGTTAGAGCCCTTGTGATCTCTGGAAAAAAGCCTTTGAAATATGCAAGAGGTTCAGCTTCAAATACTCTTTAATGTTTCCCTTTTATAGTGAGATTCAAAAAGTAGCGGTTGACCCACTGTTGCCAGCACGGTCGACCGTGGTTCGACCGTGTGTGCTCCAGTCCAAATTTAGTATCCGTTGTATAGCCGTTTGACTCAAATTTGAACACCACATTTTGGCACCTTTACTCCTTCTAGCACCTGCAAAAGAAACTGAACATCCTATGCAAGTACTATATGCATTAAGTGTGTGAGATTTGGTCTTATTGTGTGAAAGTGACTTAATATTCCAAAAGTGGTAAACCCAACATTCTTGGACGAGTGTCTTGATTGATATTTAGGGAAATCTCAGTTTGGTCAAGACTTAGTTAGTCACAATAATACCTTTGGTTCAATTCTAAAGACTAGTCACTATGTCATTAACTTCCTAGTTTCAATTAATCATAAGTCATATTCCATTTGAGTTTAGGTAGTGATTAATTGAATGATGTCTTTCTAAGATGATCATTAAGTATGTAGAGACATCAAAGATAAGTCATACTTGAATAAGTAATCACACTTAGTTACTTAGACTAGGCCAAGTAGACAATTGACTATAATTTCATTGTGAACCATTTTACACATAATCTAATGGAGTATGTTAGTTACTTGAATCCTAACTAGCAAGCTCATACCAAATATATTAATCAAGTTGACAAATTTATGAGTATTAAGCATATTGGCAAGTACAAGTAATACTCACACATAGCAAGAGATAGTTATTCTATGATCAATCATATAGATATTTGCACAACTTATAATTCAAGATTTTAATAAGTTTAATTGCAATATAACATATTGCTTGATTAATGTGTAAGCACACATTAATGTCCAACACATGCACAAGGTAAGAGCAATCTCTAGTTGGGACTTGGTGACCATCCTAAATGTATCTAAGTGTATTTTAGGATTACAAGTCTTTACTAGTTACACTTGAGAGCATTGTTCCTCATTTAGCCTTAATTAATCACTAAGTCATTTTTAATAACAATTATTGTTCAAGTGATATTGGCTTAAGTGTGTTGGTACTTGATGATGATACTAAGGATGTCTAGATAAGATTTAAGATCAGAAGTTATTATTTAACACTTATGTGTTAAGCCTAATCTTAGTTAATTTGTCATTAAGATGTCATTAGGCATAATTAACCACAATTAGTGTTTTTATGACCAAAACTCAATTGAGTATGTAGAAGGCATCTATTCTAAGCATGTTGACAAAGGTTTCATGAATTATAGATGTCGGGAACTAGTCATACTTTATTTTGTCAAAATTGATAACAGAGAAAACTGCAGTCGCACTGCGGTTGACCGTGGTGGCGACCGTGCAACTTGTTTTCATAAAACTGCGTTGCAATTTTGTTTGGGGTTCTGCGGCTGGCTGTGCGGTCGACCATACCTTGATCGTGTATTTAGCTGATCTTTTAATTTCATTCTTTAAGCTATGTTTGACTTGGTCATTTGCAAGATAAAGTATGGATTAGTGACCTTGCATGTTTTATGTTAAGATGTCGGTCATCACTTATGCATATGTATGTGTCATCATCAAAACATATTCTTTGGTTAATCATACTTGAGTTTGTCATTTAGTTCATTAACCAACATTCAACCAACATTCTCCCCCTTTTTGATGATGACAAACATACAAGTGATGAGGGACATTTTGCTATAAATACGCAAGTGTTAACAATCACCTGTATCCATCTTTCTCCCCCTTTTGTCGAAGCAAAAATGTTAGCTCCCCCTAGAACTAAGATCGCCCTTATAGCAAAGCTCCCCTTTAAATTGTGCACGTTGGAAAACATTTATTAAAACATAACAAGCACACATTTTATTCAAAGCAAGCATAAAACATAGTTATGCATATATGAAAATATGCATGGGGGGTACAACAATGACTTTTATCCTAATATGCTTGAAAGCAGCTTTTTATGGAATTAAGCATGAGTGATGATGCATTTGGTTCCTGAGTGAGATGTGAAGTTCAGTACATTGAGATGCTTGAACAGAAGCGTCAAGCGGTGACCAAAAGGATAGGGCTGCCTAAGATCTTGTTAAGATCTTGCATCCTGGAAGCCATTATGTAGGAAAGTTTACTTGTATGGACTTGGTTAAGCACCACATGAGTCCAAGTTCAGTCATGGATACTTTATCATCATCTTCTTTTCTGAAGAAGATGTTGTGACTTATGATCATTTTTCATGTCCCATACTCTGGTTGAATGTCATTGTAAAAAACTCCTTCTTCACAGAGAGTACTTAGTTTTAGTTCTGGATCAATGAAGAGTGAGGTTAGTGCTCTTCTTGGAATGAACTTGGGAAGGAGTTGTATATGATTTTTCGTATCATAGAACTCAGCTCCTTTTGTTAGCACTCTAAGGATGTAGCCAAATCGCTTAAGTGTCATCACATGGTCTTGATCAAGCAGAGTGAATTTTACCCTTCGGTCAGAGGTAAATTCAAACTTTGATTAGAATTTCTTGACAAGCGAAGGAAATGTGTAGATTTTGAGTGAAAGAAATGATCCCCATTCAATTTTGTCAAACTCACTTTGAAGAGTAGGATAGTCATAGAACACTTCATGTTCTTCTTGGATGTGTCTTGAATCATCTTGAGTGTTCTTCTTTTCATCACATGAAAGTTTGTTGATAACTTTTATCATTTTGAGATTTGAGTGATGTTTTGAATTTGAGAAGATAAAGGTTTTATAGAGCTCATTGCTTTGGGGTGCAAGATATTCTTTGAGAATTCTCAATTTAAAGAATCTTGAGTAAAGGGTTTCCATCCATTTTGAGTAATTGTTTTGTTCAAGAATTTTAAAGTTGGAGTTAAATTTGATTGCTTTTGGATATTGTTTGTAAGATAGTGATATTGATTTGCTATTGGTGTGCATTTAGTGAAACTTGAATGAATTGCAGTCAATATGCTGTCACCGTCATGGTCAGCCGTACCTACGACCGCATGTTATCTGCAACACATTTTCAGTTATTTTAATCTTTCATATTTTTGAGTAAGATTAAGGCATTACAGTATTCAAATGCATTATGTCTACATTCAACCATAGTGTCATAGCATAATCGTCTTACACATTCCACAACCTAATTATTCTACTTCAGGAATTTCTTAGATTGACATACTCAAATTTTTGTCCTCCGTATCACTTGTCTTGCAAGTTAACTTCTTCATTACCCCTTTCATTATCTTCACGATTTTTGACTCCTTCTTGAGATTTTTGATTTGTTCCTTGTAGATTTTGTCCATCTTTGCCATCACTCTTAATTCTTGAATTTGTTCATTAGCTTCATCGTCTTCACTGTCAGGTATCACAGTATTTTCTCTACTGGTCCCTGCTTCACTTGTCATTCTTTTTCATTTTCGGGTGGTTACTTCTGAGGTTTTTGGTCCTTTGAATATGGCAAATGTAGGTTGATGGAAGTTATCACTTGTGACACCCAAATAATTAAACACCTTATTGAGATGTTGTCCGTAGGGTAATGCAAGAGTGGTTTCCGTAACAGTTCCATTCATCCTTGATGCCATGAGATAGGCCATGTTTACTTTGATGTCATTTTCTAAGCACCACATCAGAGCAAATTGAGTGGCATGAACATTTGAGTGATTACCGGATTTGCAATAGATGTTGTGGATGATGATTTTATTCCAGGTGTCATACTCATGACGAAGGTGTTTTCCTTGTACACCAGATTTTGCAATTTCAGCTCTTGGAGCATCATCCTTGCACAGTGTATCGATTAGAGGAGTTTTGTCTGAAATGAAGTCAGGAAGATTTGAAAGATCATGTTGCCTATTGTAGAATTTTTCTCCCTCAGTGGGAACATCCAGCATGATCCCAAAATCCTTGAGTGGATAACGATAATTAACCCCCAGAAGATTGAAGAATACTTCATCATTCACAAAGTTGAAGTTAGCGTAAAATTCTCGAATGAGTGAGGGATGGATAGGACCGTTTAGAGTGAGAAAGGATTTCCATTTGAGTTTTTCAAACTACCTTACAAGTTCAGGTATTTCAGTATGAGCAACTATTCTACCTTCAGCAATTTTTCTACCTGTCAGAAATTTAATGTTGTAAGCAACTCTCTCTTCAAGATCAGATGGTGGATCGTATGAGTATTTTCTTTTTGCTACAACGGTCTTGCCTTTTCCTCTTGCCATTTTTTACATAATGATACTTCAAATTAATTCAAAGTGTATAATTCAATTGTAGGCAGCAAGTTTTGCAAACTTTAATTATCATCAATACTTAGATGTTTTGATGTTAATGTTCTTCACATTTTCACTCTTCATTAGTGTCAATGAGTTTGCAACTAGATTACGATTTTCACAAGGTTCATATGTGTTCTAGACTTTTGAGATCATCATCAACACATGTTTTGACATCCATCATTATTACACTCAATTTGCAACAATATCATTTATATCATATGAACAATGATTCTATGAAAATCTAACCTAGATGTATAATGAACCCTAGAATTATTCAATGTTAAATTAACGCATAGATAAGTACTACTACAATCGTTTCCAAGTTGTTCTTCAAGAACAATTTTGATTGTTTGCATCAATTTAAGTTTTGATTCAATCTAGTTAAGGTTTCTTCATAACTCTAGTTCATCATACAAACACAATTGAATGCTAGGAAAGCAAGAATTAATCATACCGAAAGTAGGAATTGAGATTGAAGAAATGAGCATTCTTCTTCGTGTGGTCGATCTCCTCAGCCGTGTGTAAGGTGTATGTGTTTTGAAGTGAGTTGGAATGAAAGAAAAGTGAGGGTTTTATTTAATTTAAAATAGAATCAGACCATGCACGGTCGAAGCACGGTCGACCATGGTGTTAGCCGTGTAGGAATTTTCACATTACACGATAGGAGTTAGCGATCGAGTATACGGTCAGCCGTTATGTGGCCGTGGATTCTTCTGATCACCATCTTCTTCAATTCTTCTTTCTTTGAGCGCGTTTTGACGATTCTTAGGTTGTATAGAATACTTGAGGACACATTTTCTTTTCCTAACATTGAATGATTACATCCTCCCAATGTTTAATCATTAATGACATGTAATATACTATATTTATATATGTATATATATATATATATATATATATATATATATATATATATATATATATATATATATATATATATATATATTATATATTCAATTATGCACATAGTATACACAAAATGCATCAATCTTGTATTTAGCATGCAATACATAGTTTCAAACAAGCACACAATCCTAGTATAATTAAGCTTCCTTCAATAATCTTTTAAAATCATTTTTCCAAAACCAGTTTGCATTTGTAAGAAAAACCTTTCATTAATACAAAGTCTTTTGAGAAAGTTATTCTCATTAGCATTTTGATCATTGGTTTTAATTGATTTTAAGATTACCCAATCTTTTACTTATCCCTACCATTGAATTGTTAGCTTGATCCATTTTCCCCATGTTCTCAATGCTTCTAATAATGGACAATGGACTTTGATTACATGATTTGTGTTTGCTAGAGTCGTGACATACATTCATTTCAAGTTTATCTTTTGATGAATCATAAATACTTATCCTTTCAAGTTTTCTTTTCAAAGTGTTATTTTCATCAATTAAAACTTTGTTAAGTTGTCTAACTTTGTGTAATTCTTTCTCCAAAAGTTTTACTTTGTCACGACTACTATCATACACAAATTTAATAGTCTTGTAATCATCTAACAATTCTTCATAATTAGAATGATAGAATACATGTACCTCATTGCAATCCATACTTGAGACATCATCTTCTTTGAATGGAGATTCAACTTCTTCTTCACTTTGACCATCCTGATCCAAGTCATTCCAAGAACTCATGAGGCAAAAGTCTTCATTTCCATTCAAACTTTTTGCTTGAGAATCACCAAGCTTCTCCAAATCCTTCCTTCTTCCTTTACCCTTTAAACTTCTAGAGTATTCTTCTTTTTGAGAACATAGTGAATCTCAACATTCCTTTGCACTTTCACATGAAATTATCTTTAATCTTTCTTCATTAGGAAGAATTCCATGAAGTAGTAAAATTGCATCAAATTGTTTCAAAACCTCATTGTTTTGAAATGTTGACTTCACTAGTCTTGAACTAGCTTGTGGTACAAAGTCTCCTACTTTGATTATTCTCCACAAGTAGTAATACTTGGATTTGAGATAAGCCTTAAATCTTAATTTCCACACATCAATATCCATCTTATCAAAGATTGGTGCTTCTTTCACCAATTCTTCCAAGTATCCCATAGTTTGAGTTGATCCGAGAACCGTTGACTCAAGTTTTTGCACAAAACTAATTTTGACACTTTCACAATCGTTTATAGAGCAATGATTTGAGCAACCACTCTGATACCAATTGTAAGTAACTAGGGGGGGTGAATAGTTACTTGATACGTTTTTAACACTTTTTCAATTGATCACCAAATTCGATTAACTTTGATCAACCAATTCAACTCAAATTGATGTGTGTAGTTTATATGTTCAAAATGAAAAATGAAGTAATGTAAAGAACATAGACACAAGGATTTATAGTGGTTCGGGTGGATGTTAACTAATCCACCTTAATCCACTCCCCGATTACACTAATAAGGATTTGTTGCTTCACTAAGCACTTTTCTCCAAACCCAGTGGAGATTTGATTTACAAGTCTTCAACTTCTTTGGTAGACAACAAACCTAATCTTTCTATCCCTTTGAAAGATCAACTCCAACCTAGATCAACTTGTCTTCACCTTGGACAAGTATTAATCTCCAAATAAGATTAATCAACTTTCTAAGTCCCTTTAAGGAAGTAGATCACTAAGCTAGCCTATGCTTCTACTAATTGAAGTTACAAGACTTATACACTTTGTAATGATGATCCTAAGACAATACTAGGACATACATTACACTAAGTAAACTCACAAGATTAATGATTTTGATTAGTAAGGTTACAACAACCAAATTCTATATCTATAAGATCATAGAATCTTCTCTTGCTTGATCACATTTGAGTAGTAGTGAGAGCCCTTGTGATCTCTGGAAATAAGCCTTTGAAATATGCAAGAGGGTCAGCTTCAAATGCTCTTTAATGTTTGACTTTTATAGTGGGATTCAAAAAGTAGTCGTTGCAAGCACGGTTGCAAGCACGGTCGACCGTGGTTCGACCGTGCGTGCTCCAGTACAAATTTAGTATCCGTTGTATAGTCGTTTGACTCAAATTTGAACACCACATTTTGGCACCTTTACTCCTTCTAGCACCTGCAAAAGAAGCCAAACATCCTATGCAAGTACTATATACATTAAGTGTGTGAGATTTGGTCTTATTGTGTGAAAGTGACTTAACATTCCAAAAGTGGTAAACCCAACATTCTTGAAGGAGTGTCTTGATTGATATTTAGGGAAATCTCAGTTTGGTCAAGATTTACTTAGTCACAATAATACCTTTGGTTCAATTCTAAAGACTATTCACTATGTCATTAACTTCCTAGTTTCAATTAATCACAATTCATGTTCCATTTGAGTTTAGGTAGTGATTAATTGAATGATGTCTTTCTAAGATGATCATTATGTAGAGACATCAAAGTTAAGTCATACTTGAATAAGTAATCACACTTAGTTACTTAGACTAGGCCAAGTAGACAATTAACTATAATTTCATTGTGAACCATTTTACACTTAATCTATTGGAGTATGTTAGTTACTTGAATCCTAACTAGTAAGCTCATAGCAAACATATTAATCAAGTTGACAAATTTGTGAGTATTAAGCATATTGGCAAGTAGCAAGTATTACTCACACATAGCAAGAGATAGTTATTATAGGATCAATCATATAGATATTTGCACAAATTATAATTCAAGCTTTTAACAAGTTTAATTGCAATATAACATATTGCTTGATTAATGTGTAAGCACACATTAATGTCCAACACATACACAAGGTAAGAGCAATCTCTAGTTGGGACTTGGTGACCATCCTAAATGTATCTAAGTGTATTTTAGGATTACAAGTCTTTACTAGTTACACTTGAGAGCATTGTTCCTCATTTAGCCTTAATTAATCACTAAGTCATTTTTAATAACAATTATTGTTCAAGTGATATTGGCTTAAGTGTGTTAGTACTTGATGATGATACTAAGGATGTCTAGATAAGATTTAAGATCACAAGTTATTATTTAACACTTATGTGTTAAGCCTAATCTTGGTTAATTTGTCATTAAGATGTCATTAGGCGTAATTAGCCACAATTAGTGTTTTTATGACCAAAACTCAATTGAGTATGGAGAAGGCATCTATTCTAAGCATGTTGAGAAAGGTTTCATGAATTATAGATTGTCGGGAACTAGTCAAACTTTATTTGATCAAAATTGATAATAGAGAAAACTGCGGTCGCACTGCGGTTGACCGTGGTGGCGACCGTGCAACTTGTTTTCATAAAACTGCATTGCAATTAAGTTTGGGGTTCTGTGGCTGGCTGTGCGGTCAACTGTACCTTGACCGTGTATTTAGCTGATCTTTTAATTTCATTCTTTAAGCTATGTTTGACTTGGTCGTTTGCAAGATAAAGTATGGATTAGTGACCTTGCGTGTTTTATGTTAAGATGTCGGTCATCACTTATGCATATGTATGTGTCATCATCAAAACATATTCTTTGGTTAATCATACTTAAGTTTGTCGTTTAGTTCATTAACCAACATTCAACCAATATTATAGAACTTAGACTTTCAACTTTTACAAAACCTTAAGTTATAAAACTTAGATTTTTACAATGTAGAATGAATATAAGCTAGTGAGCTTTTGTTTTAACAAGTTGGATGACCATAAGTTACATAAATTAAAGCAAACAAAATGATGAAACCCTAAGCTAGAAAGCTTGGATCTCTTAACAATACTTATGAGACTTCAAGCTAGAAAGCTTGTATCATTGTTTAATGAAAACTCAAGTTACAAAATTGAAGTAAAACAACTTAAAGAAGATCATAAGTTAATAAACTTGATCTTTTAACAAACTTTTTATAGAAACCTCAAGCTACAAATCTTGGATTCCTTGTTCTTGTATGTTCTTCAAACCAAGGCTTGAAGTTACAAGATGTATGAAGATTCAAGCTACAAAACTTGAATCTTGTAATATGATGATGATGATTTCGCATAAGGAAAGGAAAAAGAAGAAAGAATTTCAAGAAAACTTTCAAGTTTTCTTAAGTTTTTAGTGTGAGAAACTAGAGAGAATTGTGTGTGTTTTAGTTTGAAAATGAGAATGAAGTTTGGAAAAATAAGGATGGTGGTGAGTAGGTATAATGGCTGACGGTTTCAAGGGGTGGGGGGACCATTTTGGCTTGACATGGTGTGGTGGTACAAGGGGGATGTGTGCATGTTGGGAAGCATGTAGCATGGTGTTAAGATATGTAAGAAAGGGTACATAAGCATGCATGAAATCTTGTCTTATAACTTAATGAACTTTGTCTTATGTCTTAATGGGTTCATAAGTCCATTAAGATGGGCTCATTTACTAGCCCATTAGCTAGAGTAGGGTGGGCCTTTGATAAACTAAGTCCATTAAAGCAATAAGCCCATTAATATTAACAAGTGTGTATTAATAAAACACTAAGCATAATTAAGAAATCAACGAAGTTCATAATTGTCATTAAGAAGTACAATTAAGTTCACGTGGCCATAAAACACCAATTATGCCTAAAGTATGATGTGTACCAAGTACATAGCTCGTTCTAAACGACTAGTGACACTAACGATCGTAAAAGCATTCAAGGATCAAGTTAAGTAATTAATCACTTAATGACACGTTGTAAGGTATTAACAAGAGTAATTAGCATGGATAATGACTCCAGAATATTATCTAGCTCAGTACGCACATATACGCAGATTCGTGAAAGTATAAAGTATAAATATAAGTCTAAAAAGTCGGGTCGTTACAGCTAATCAGACTAACATACATAAAAAATCTGAAGTTCAGCTGAAAGAAGAAATTTCAATGCATAAAGCAGAGTTGAAGAAAAAAGATGATTCCTTTGACGAGGAACACATTAGACTTCAGAATCTGTATATTCATCTCAAAGCTGAACATAAGGTTGCCACTGAGACTATTCACTACTTGCATGCTGATAATAACAAGTTAATTGTAAAAAAAAAAGAGTGTTTCTATTTGTTAGAACACTGGAAAGGGCTAAAATGAGTTTCCCTAGTCTTATGGAGGATCCTTTAGATGAGGGCTATATAAATGATCTAATGCTCCCTAGATTAGCTAATGATAGCCACCATTTTATAATGTATTCAAGAGAGCCGTTGATAACTCCTAAATTATGCAGTATTTTGATAACATTTTAAGGAGTTATCTTAGTGTTTTAAAGTCATTTTAATCCTAAAACATACTAAAATGGATAAAAGGGGGAAGAAGGTAATTTTAACGATTTTATTGAAGTTATGTTTCAAACAGGATAAAAAAAACAGGTAAAAACTACAGAAAACTGCATGAAGTCGCCGGCATGGGTACAATGAAGTCGTTGGCTTGGGTAGGATAGTCCAGAATGTTCCATAATTGATCGCAGAATTGGATGAACTTGTTGAACAAGCAATTGCTGTTAAAGCCGTCAGTTTCATACTAAAGCCGCCAGCCTGGATTACACGGTTTATCAACTTGCTGATCAAGTTCAAGCTAAAAATGGAAACAAAATCAAAAATATTGCCGGATCTCTGAAGCCGCCGACCTGTTCTTGAAGCCGCCGACTTAGTTTTGACGGTTACGGCCTAAGTTAAACTTGTGAAAGGAGTCACCGACCCACAGAAGCCGTCGACTTCCCAATGAAGCCGCCGGCTTGGCCACCATTTCTAAAAAGTGTAAATAGAGGGCTCATGTATCAGTTTTAGGTATCTCAGTTTCGTTTTTCTTTTAGGGTTTTCTCAAAATAACGAAAACTCTTAGTTTAGGTTTTGCTTTTCATTGTAATCAAGATTATTCAAGTTTTTAATCCAAGTTTCTTTCATCTACCTTTTTAAGGTATGATTCTATCTTTATATTATTATTTATTCTGTTTTATTTATGTTAACTGTTTCTGTTCATCTACTATTATGAGCTAAAGGTTCGTAGTGGTTACTTGGACGAAAACTAAACTTTGTCTGGAAATCAGATGAAGCCGTCGGCTTCACCAATCCAAGCCACCGGCTTTGTGCTTCATTCCGTACAGTTTCTGGTTCTTTTCCAGGTCTGTATGGTCGAGTTTCTGTAATGATATTTGAACTGTTTTGAATCTATTATGTCTGAATATACTTTATTGCCATGCTTAATGATTAGACAACATGATTTTTGAATTGATTAGTACTTAATCTGATGATCTATTATTCGATTCATGCTACTTGTTTAGATCTAGTGTATCAAACTTGTTAAATTGAATTGCATGCAACTAGGTTAAACAACATAATAGTGATAAACTTGTTTAATTTGAAATACGCTTATATAATAAAGTTTAATATTGTTAGGCTTAATCGAAGATCCTTTGTTTGGATATGTTTAATTAATGATTGCATGAAAACTTAGTAGTAATTGAATTTCAGCTAGTAACTTTAGTTGATCTACTTGGTGTTTAATAGCTTGTATAATTTGCAGTCTATTTGCATGTTGATCCGCATCATAAGGTTAATATATATCATGTAATTGAATTGAACATGACGAATTGAGATGTTAGTTATGCACATCACATATCTAGCATATGCTTTAAGTCCTGCTTATTGAATGATATGCAATGCCTGTCTTAACCTGACTAGGGATAATAATTGGTCTATGATTATTATTTTTCCATGTGTTAATATAAGTTATGAAACTTGCCTAATATGATTCCCATGCAAGTTATTTGTCCATGTAACTACCGTTATTTATAATTGTTTATCTTTATTTCATGCTTTATTATTTTGTTCTTCAGTTCATTAAGAACGTACATTCAATTATCTCTTTCCTAAGAGATAATATTCAAAACCTAAACAACAACCAAAAACATAAATATATATATTTCTAATTCTTTATTAAGAGTTAGACTAAAGAATGAAAACAACTTATAACGCATCTACGTCTCTTGGGACGATAACCTAAAATACTACATCTGATCGGGGTTTGTTGCTCGTTAGGGGTGTTAAAGTGTATTAATAAAGGTTTTATAAATATAAAAGTTGAAAGATAAATTAAGCACTACTGCACACACTTTCCACACATCAACTTTTTGGCACGGCTGCCGGGGAGCGCGGTAAATACGAAAATTGAATATATTTTGGTTATTGATATTTCATGAAAATGGGTGATGACTGTCTTCTTTTAGGGAAAGGTTGCTGGGCTTCCGATTTAAAGGGCTCTGTTGGAACCTAGACGCTGACGATCACTTAAGTATTGAAAGATTCAATAGGCCGTTTATGTTTGATTATCCGTTATTATGCGATAAAAGTTGTTATTTAACATTTATATTTATAATTATGTCATTAATATTTATTATTATTATATTTATCAATTTAAATTTAATTAATATATTAAGATATTCCTGAAATATCCTCATAAACATAAATTCCAGAAAAAGAATAATATTAAAATTGAAATGAAATCATTTATATCCCTTTAAGTCTAAAACATTTCCTTCTAAAGTATTTCTTTTTATGATTTTAGATCACATGAATACCCGATCCAAGAAACCCGTCTTAGAAGACATGTTACCAAATCCTGATATATTATTTAAACATTCTAAAGAGCCGGATATTGTTAGGAAACTAAACTTCGATGAGGGAACTACTTCTCATAGTTCATTGTCTAGTACACCGTCTAGTCCTGATTCTAATTATTTGGGATCTCTTTTTGATTCAGACATTGAAATGGATACTGAAAATTCAATGGAAGCACTAATGAAAGCAGGTCGAGAAGGATTAGGTCACGCCATTACTCAGCCAACGTTAAAATTTTTTTTTGACCTTAAGGGTCCTATCTTTCACTTGCTTAAGGATAATCAATTTAGGGGTACTGAAAAAGAAGATGTTAATGCTCACATTCGAAATTTCAAGGATATTTGCAATTTGTTTAATATCATTAATGTTGAGAGTAATGTAATTTATCTTAGCTTGTTTCCATGGTCATTAAAAGATGAAGCTAAGGAGTGGTTAAATTCATTGCCCGAAGGAGATATCACTACTTGGGATACTATGGTTGAAAAATTCTTAACTCGTTTCTTTCCCACATCCAAAACTGTCACCCTTCAAACTGAAATAGCTAATTTTCGTCAGAAAAATAATGAAACGCTTTACTCCGCATGGGTTGAATTTGGTCAATTGCTTAGGGGTTGTCCGCAGCATGGTTTAGATACATTCATAAAGGTAACTACTTTTTACAAAGGTTGTGATATTGCTACAAAAAGAGAGATGGATACATCTACTGGAGGTAATATCATGAGTAAAACTACCGTCGAAGCTGAATCCTTGATTAATAAGTTAGCTGCTCACTCCCATGAATGGCACCAAGACTTAGACATTTCCCGTTCTGTCAAATCTATTAGTTATGATTCTGAAGATATGACTAAGGCTATGAATGCGCAGTTGGGTAATTTAGGAAGGCAAATTGAAAAGCTTACCAAAGAAATGAATATCATTAAGGTAGGTTCTGAAAAATGCCAAGGTCCTCATGCTATGAAAGATTATGTTTCTAGTCTTACTATCACTACAAGAAACCTGCGTTCTTAGGACCCTTCGTCTGGGACCCCTGCGAAAAAGTGTCCTAAGTAACTAAAAATTAGGACGGGGTAATTCTTGGGGTCCCATAAAATATATGCAAAAGTAGTGGTGTCCTAAGCTAATAAAGTGGGGTCCTAAGAATAGGACACATAATTTTTGGGTTATATTATTGATACGCTTATAAATCTTTGTCCTAAAAAGCTGTTTAATATGACACATAATTTGTTGGGGTCCTATTTTTTTATAGGACACTTAGAAGATTAGTCGCATGATGTCATACAATCTATATGATAGCACACATAATTTTTTGGTCCTATTATCATAGGTGTTCATAGGACACTTGATATGTTCATAGGACACTTTATTTGTGAAGTCTTATTATAATGCAACGTGTTGGTTCACTTTTATAATAAGGTCACAAAAATAGGAAGCTTGGGTATTTGAGGTCCTAATTATCATATGACTATATAGGACTCTTAAATTCGTGGTTGCATAAAAATGTACTTAATAGGACACTATCTTGTTGGTGTCTCATAATGATCAACCAACAAGATAATAAGGTCACAAAAATAGGACGCTTGGGTATTTGAGGTCCTAACTATCATATTACTATTACGACCCTTAAATTTGTAGTTGCATAAAAATGTACTTAATAGGACACTATCTTGTTGGTGTCTCATAATGAGCAACCAACAAGATAATAAGGTCACAAAAATAGGACGCTTGGGTATTTAAGTTCCTAACAATCATATGACTATATACAAGACATATTAGGGCCCTTACTAAAGTCGTATTATTTCACTTTTGTTACAAAAATGATTAAAGTATTATATAAGTTAACTTCCATTAAATATTCAAAAGCATTCATAGCGTAGTGGCTTGTGTGTTATTTACTCAACTGATTGACCTGGATTTAAATCCATTTTATGTGCTTTTTGTTTCAAAATTTAAAAATGTAAAACAGATCGGACTTTCATTGGGCCAGATTTAATGGATTCATTTTTTATTATTGGACTTTCAACTGTGAATTGTAGTTGGGCCAGATTTAATGGATTCATTTTTTATTATTGGACTTTCAGCTGGGAATTGTAGTTGGGCCAGATTTAATGGATTCATTTTTTATTATCGGAATTTCAGCTGGGAATTGTAGTTGGGCCAGATTTAACTTCAAATTTTTTGACACCATATTTTTTAACACTTCAATTTTTTGACACCATATTTTTTGACACTTTCAATTTTGTGATACTTATAGTTGTCAAGAACATGTCAAAGTTATTCATGTTTTAAGTGTCAAAAATAATGGAAATGTCAACAAATTAACATTTATTTGTAGTGTCTTTGCATCTCTTATCGATTTCTCAACAACATTTCTATCCAATACACCCTTAACAATTCCTTGAATAAACATGGTTGTCGATCATAGTTAAAACATAGCCCAAAAAACATGAATGTTTCGTTTGCAGGATAAACAATGAATGTGTAATTTTTTTTTATGTTTTTTGATGAGCTCCCAAACCAACATTAATGCATAATTGAAATAGGTTACAATAAGATGAACTAATTAAGAAATATTTGTGATTCTTTCAATGCGTATTCATTGTATATTCAGTTTACATGATTGCAAAGTAACTCACCCAAACAATAGTTAACGATGTATTAAATGATGTTGAATTCACCCAAACATATATGATTGCAGTTAAGAAAACAAAAGAATACGAGTAGTGGAATTCAATTCTTCACTGAATTGAATTCTGCAGCACGTAGACAAAACATAAACAAACAAAACAAATGGAATCCTTCCTTTTATGGTAGTTAAACTTTGGATCAGAATAAAGTGTTTTCCATCATCTCCAAGTATAGAACAAACAAAACAAATAGACTAATGGCCGGTGACAGTATTAAGCAACAAGTCAACAACAAATTGCAGACCAACATACAAGTAAAAGAGCAGCTAGTCAACAAAAAACGTTAAAAAGGAATCACCTTTTTGGGTGTTCTTTTTTCTGTTAACATAAAGAACATAGATTCGTGCAGATCCATTGATTGGTTCATTTTAAAATGTACTACTGTAATTAGAAACTATGTTGTGATGATAAACCCTAAGCAAGATGGAAGCAACCTAGATAGTACGAAGGAAAAATTGACGCAAATAAACTGATCATATGATTAATAGAAATTACTACTAATATTTACATTAAATGAGTAAACTTTATACAAAATCTAAAAAATACTAACATAAATCTAGATATAGGCAAATCGGTTTGAAAAACACCCAACTCATAGGCCCAAAAATACGACATACATTCTGGTATCGCGATTTCAAACCCATGGAATTGTGGAAAATAACCATCGTGGTCAGAGATAGGGCACGGCGTTGCCACGTCATCAAAAGGGTGGCGGTTATATAACCATAATTGACGCAGCAAAACAAAAACCTTTATTCTCACCGACGCCACCAACTCCGGCACTGGTGGGAATGTTTCATTCAAAATTTGTAAACCGACATGCTTTGCCTTTATTTGGTGAGAGGCAAACATAATCAAACCATAAACATAAACAGCCTCTTTAAGTTGGCTGTTCGAAGCTCGTTTTAAAAAATCAAGCCCTAACTCGGTGTATTTAGCGTCAAAATAACCTATCAAACCCATGAGAAAAATCGCATTAGGGTTTCCAAAAATGGTACAAAGATTGAAAAGATAATTCAATTTAGGGTTTCCCCAAGGTAAGAGTCTCCATCGATCTAAGGAAAACCTTTTAAATACCAAAGGATTTTCGGAAAGTTTCAAAAAGCTTTTGCAAACCGACTTAAGGATGAACAACTGGTCAGATGAATTCTGACCAACTCGAGATAAAATTTCCACAAGCATATCTTGTGGAAGAGTTTCGAGAATGTTCGCTTGATTAACTTCCATTTTTTTAACTAAAAGATAAAAAGGATGAATTTTTTTTTGTGTTTGGTGTACTTTAGAGAGAGGTTTCTGTAGATGAAGATGATGGCTTGATGGGAAAATACAACACAGAGAAAATATTCAACTTGCTTTCTGCCATTTAAAGTGGATTTTTGGTGATACTGAATCGATGGCCGCTTAACACGTGTGCATTTAATGATGATTTTATTTAAGTATAAAATTTCATTCTAATTTTATTTCAATTACTATCTATATCTATCTATATTTACGGGTATAACAATAACAAAGTCAATATTTACCAATTTATGATATATATCATATATAGATTCAAAGCTAATTTTTTGAATTTAAATTTCACGATTAATCTCTACTAATCTATATCTATCTACACATAACTAAAAAGTGACTCCCAATGTCAATAAATGAGCATCATTAAGCCTTTTAGTAATCAAATAAAAATCAAATTTAATTTTAACACTAATAAGACTTTTAATTGGTATTTAATTTGTAGAATTCATTCATAAATTAATAAATATCTTTCTATACATAACTTTTTGGGTGTGCATGTTTCATTTAGTTATCTGAGTAAGTCATCATGCACTTCATATTGTATCATAAATTTGAACTTATTGTTGAGTTTTTCATTAGTTTTGTATACATGTTGTGTGATCTATGAGGGTTATATGAGCAATAACTTATTGAAACTCATATCTTTTGTTTCATGAAATTGGGGAGTGTAAATTTGGCTCTTTGCAAAATTCAAGTTACCTCTTATGATTGGATCTCAAAAAGATGCAAAGGAAACGTGATCGATTGGCACAATTGGCGACACAATCCGCAAGTGTTCCTATCGTGATCTTTATGTATGTTATAGATTGCTCGTGATTGTTTAGCTACTCTTGTTTAGGTTACTAACTTAGCATCTTCATAAGGTAATGCTTTCATGTTCTTAGGTTGCCTAAACATTGGCATACCTCTGTGTATTAAATCTTTGATATTAATAATAATATTAATGCTTGCCTTTCTAAAAAAATACTAAATATCAATAAATAAATTGACTAATTAATTAAATGACCTTAGCTTGATTAACTGTAAACACGTAAATAGTAATAAATTTTAATTCAAAAACGTAAATAGAAATAATACATATATTAACTGTAAACACTTTTGTTTTTTTTTTCAGCAAAAAAAGGATAAAATTGAATATAACGAAAGAGGGTTCATCAAAAATGAAACCTCCTTTAAAATTACAAACAGAGAAACCCGAGCACAACTAAACAACAACTACACAAAGCTTATAACTCAAACATTAAGGGAAAAAGGACAATGAAACAAAAACTTATGAAAAATATGAAAAATACGAAAAATATGTAAACACTTTTGTTTTAGATTTTATCTTTAAAAACATTCAAATTACTTCTTCCACCACAAACTGTACAATAAATAATTGTATTGTACAAACTGTACAATAAATAATTGTATTGTACAACTCAATAATGCATATATTTGGTGGAAAGAGCATTTGTAAATTGTACAGTTTTTTGCCAAAAAAAAAATTGTAAATTGTACAGAGTACTTGCAACGGTCTATTTTTTTAACGGATACATTTGCAGTTTTATATATATATATATATATATATATATATATATATATATATATATATATATATATATATATATATATATATATATAACACCATATACATAAACAAAACACTTCAAAATAAAAAACACACACTTCACACACGCATCTTCAGAAATGGTGACAATTCCTCCGATGATCGTCTCGTTCGATGTTTATTACGGCAGTGAATTCGACTACGAATCCAAATTTTACGATTACGGACGTGGTTCAAAAATTTCGTTTGAAGACATCGACATTCGAGACGTTTGTTTAGACGAGTTGCTTGAATTTTTGAAGATAAATGTACCATTTGAACATATAGACGTGTTATTTTTTGACGACGAATGTGTTCCGGAATTGTCCGCTCTCTACCTTCTGACCGAGGAATAATGGAACGGTATAAAAGAAACTCTCCTCTTCCGTTCAAATCGAATTTCTCTGTATTTGGAATTTGATGATGATGATGATGATGTATCATTTTTCTTAAATAAAGTAGTAATTGTATTAGGACTTTTTAATTATTGTAATTTTTAAGTTTTTAGGAGTTGCTAATTATTGTAATATTTAATTTTTTAGGACTTTTAATTAATTGTACTCCCTAATCGTTTTTTATATCAATTTAAGTGTGTTTTTATTTACTCAAAATAACATCACAAACCATAAAATGAAATCAATAAACTGATACAACCTATACTATGAAACCATAAAATACTAACATAAAAAAAATAATATTTACTCTTGCAAAAATAAAACATAAAAAAATAATAACATCATTAAACATTATGCATTGTTTGTTGTACAATACAACATGTTAATGCGTCGAATGTGTGGCTTTATCAAGAAGCTTGTCGGATACTTACATAACCATCAAAATACAAAAAATACCAAATCTAAATAAATCATTCAACAGGGTCATGAAAAAAACCTAAGATCGTCGCGGCCGAACCCAATCAGACACCTGTCTTCCGGATCATTGACCCTCATGGTGTTAGCAATGCATTGAGTCACAATTTCATAATCAGACCATAGAGATCATAGTTATTTCTCTCAGGAACAAGCAGATCAGTAAAAACATTTGTCGCTTTCATAGATCTGCTTGTTGCCGGAGAGAAAGAACTCTGATGTCTAAGTCACCCAAACATTAGTGAGCCTCTTGAATGTTTTGATTAAAAGATAAATGAGAAAAAAATGTAGAAAATTGAAATTGTATTTTGTATGTAGGAGTAGATGATCAGATGATGGGAAATTGAAATGCTGCAACAACAGAGAGGACAGAAAATGCAACTTGCCTTCTGTCCATGTCCTTTTAAATTGGGAGTTCGATGATCGTTCCACACTAAGTTTGACCCATCCACACCAAACAAACACAAACTTTCTATTTTATCCTTAAACTACTCAAGTAAATTTACCATTTATAAGGGTAAAATAGACAATTTAGATGATTTTTGTTGTGGCAAATTTGATTTTTTGGTATACTCAATCTAATTAACCCTTAGATTAAAATTATTGGTTACAACAAGATGGAAGCAATAAACTGATACTATGAAACCATAAAAAAATAATATTTACATTAAATAAGTTAAATAAGTAAAATTTATTACAAAATCTAAAATAAAACAATAATCTTATATATATAGATGTCGTCTTGCAAGAAAACAGAACTCAAATGACCAAAAACAAGACATGCATTCCGGTACGGTCCATTCAATTTTCCACCCAAACTTCGGAGAATAACCATTGTGGTCGTTGATAAGGCAGCATGTTGCCAAGTCATCAAAAGGATGGGGGTTCAGTCTCCACATCAACGCATCGAACATATCAAATACCTTTATTCTGGCTGCAACCAAAAAATCTGGAACTGACCATGGTGGGAATGTTTGATTAAGAATTTGTAATCCGATGTACTTTTCCTCTATTTGGTGAGAGGCAAACATGACCAAACCATAAACATAACATGCCTCTTTAAGTTGCATGTTCGAAGCTTTTTCTAGAAAACAAAGCCATATATTTATGTATTTACCATTAAAATAACCCCTAAAACCATAGCGAAAAATCACATTAGGGTTTCCTAAAAGAAAACAACGAAGGAAAATACGAACCAATTTAGGGTTATCCCAAGGTGAGATAGGCCACCTATCAAAGGAAATCCTTTTAAAAACCGAAAGATCCTCTGAATGCTTCTTAAATGCTTTGCAAACTAACTTGCATAAAAATAAGCTGTCCGATGAATCCTGAACAACTCTAGATAAGATTTCCACAAGCGTATCTTGTGGAAGATCTAGAATGTTCGGTTGACGAACGTTAACATCGATTTTTTGTTTTTTTGCGATATGCATAAAATCCATATTACTTATTAATTACTTACTTATATTACTTGAGAGTATATCCTATTTTACTCTACAAAAAATAAATCAAAACTAAATAAAAAGGTGGGACCTACAAGTCCATCACAGCACACACTCCATTAAGTACCTACATAATAGGGATGCATGTACCTTACTGTTACCAATAAAGTAAGTTACAAGAAAAACATTTCCTATTTTGTACTATGGTATTTTTTTTATATGTTGGATATAGAAATTACATGAACAAAAATAAATTAAGTACAAGTTACTAGTACAACACTAACCATAAGAAACATAAAATCCGTCATCATCTTTAAAAATTATAGTTTTGGGATATTTTTGATAAATACAAAAGAACTAAATGACACACAATCTTTTGCAAAATATCCTTAATATTTCATCAGGAAGCATCATGATCATCAATTTGATTTTTATCTATAGCAGCAACTAAAGTATCATCGACAACAATATCCCTATTCAAATCGTCTCTAACCATGTCAGTAGTCTCATTTTCTACAAGTTGAGGACCCATCGGTGTGTCACTCTACAAATGTGTTTCTACATCATCGATACAAATTTGTTCATCCATGTCAAAATTATCTCTAGGTGTTATCTTGATCACAACTTTCCAATCTTTACGAGCATGATCTGCAACATAGAATACTTGTTGTGCTTGCGAAGCTAGGATATAAGGCTCTTTAGTTTGCTTCAGACCTCAAAAATTGAGTATCATAAACCCATTCTCATCAACTTTTATCCTGGAACCACTTGATATCCAATCACAATGGAACAAAACTACTTTCTTGTCATCACCATACTGCAACTCGATTATATCATTTAAAACACCATAGTAAGTTACATCTCCCACAATAGGATCGTTATCTCTAGCACTCGAGAAGCTAATTGTTAGAGCCTAAAGTATAACTCCACTATTTTGTGTTGTCCTATTCTTCTCTACATCTTTAATGTGAAATCGGAAACCATTTATGATATATCCCTTATATTTCTTTACAACCTCATTTGGACCGATTGCCAATGTCTTTATATCACTTGTGATTCTGTTATCCCCACAACTAGCCATGTCCTCATCAACCTGATTTGAGGCAATTTGTTTATAATAAGTTTCGCTCAGTTATATCATCACTACATTATCGTAATAAAACCAGCAAAAATAACTTACGTAATCAGACAGCCACTCCTCAAACTCCTGACTATGTAAACGTTGAATGTCATGCTTACGTTTATTCTGATTTTGATGACTAAGAATATTCAGTTGCTCTCTGCAATCAAAGTAACAAAAAGAGAATAATGTACATTATCGTCAAAATTACACAATGTCATATAAAAAAATAATCTCATAACATAGTAAATTTAAATAACGTAACTTACGTTCGTAAGAAATTTATTTCACTACAATTGAACAACACATGTGAGTGTGCAATAGCTAAAGTGTCATAGCCGAGTTTTACTACGTTTATTGCACCAATTAGTCGACCAGCCATACAAAATATTGGTAAAACAGTCACATCACCACCATCAACATGATTTCAACTAGTCTTATTATGTATGGTATCGACATCACTGGCTAAATACAGAGAACAAAATGACAAACACTCTTCCACTAAATATCCTTCTGCAATTGAACCCTCGGGTTTACTCTTGTTTTGCACATAAGATTTTAATGTACCTAAATACCTGAGTGGTCAAAAAATGTTTATATCAGATTCAAAAGAAGTTGTATTCAAACGAGTATAATTTACTACAGAATAAATGGTCACCTCTCGATTGGATACATCCAACGGTAATGAACAGGCCCCCTAATCTGGCCTCTGAAGCTAGATGAATCGATAGATGAATCATGACGTCAAAAAATAATGGTGGAAAAATCCTTTCTAAATTACAAAGTATTTTTCCAATATCTTTTTCCATCTTAAATAAATCAGTAGGTTTAAGAACTTTTGAGCATAATTGTCTGTAGTATCGACATAACTTCATGATAACAGAAGGCACATGCTTAGGTAAAATATTTCTAATGGTCACGGGAAGCAACTGCTGCATCAAAATATGATTATGGTGACTTTTTAGGCCTGTAGTTTTTGGAGGTTTTCCCTGAATGAACCTAGAAATATTAGCTGCATAACCATCCGGCACTTTCACACTTTTAAGCACATCACAAAATGTTTCTTTCTCTTTTTTATCCATTAAGAAACATGCAGGAGGCAAATACACTTTGCCATTTGATAAAGGTTGTGGATGAAGTTCATGTCTAAAATCCATTTCTTCCAAATCACGACGTCCTTTTAAATGATCCTTGGTCTTTCCATCTATATTCAATAATGTTCCAATGAGACTTTCACATACATTCTTTTCAGTATGCATTACGTCTATATTATGATGTATTACGTTATTTTTCCAGTATGGTAACTCAAAAAAAATACTTCTCTTCTTCCAGTTATATGGTAAGGATGGGTTATCCTTCACAAGTTTTCCAAATTTTATTTCAAAACCTTTCAGCTCCGCAAGCACTTGTTCCCCTGTTAAGCAATGCGGTCGCCCTTCATGTTCTTCCGTGCCATCAAAAGAATCTTTATCCATACGAAAAGCATGCAACAATTCCAACCAGCGACAATGTGCCATGACGATATCTTTGTGGGAGTTTGATAACCGTATTGACCTAGTTAGCTTATGGCATGAAGGACAAGCTAATTTACCCTTAGTGCTCCAACCCGATAAATTCGCATAAGCAGGAAAGTCACTTACCCTCATATCAAACCAGCACGCAGTGTGAATTTACTCTTATTTGATGCGTCATAAGTATTAACTCCAGTATCCCACAACTCTTTCAACTCATCAACTAGAGGTTGCATATAGATGTCTATATTATTATCTGGAGCAGATGGACCGGGTATAAGTAAAGTTAGGAATAAAAAAGGTTTTTTCATGCACAACCATGGAGGCAGATTATATGGAATCAAAACAACAGGCCATGTACTATGTGAAACACTCATGTTTCCAAAAGGGTTAAACCCATCACTCACCAAACCAAGCCTCACATTACGAGGTTCTTTAGCAAATTCACTATTCTGATAATCGAATGTTTTCCAGGCTGGTGAATCTGTAGGATGTCTTAATATACCATCTTTCGTACGACTCTCTTCATGCCATCTCATCGACTTGTCCATTTTAGGTGACATAAACAATCTTTGCAAGCATGGTATGAGTGGAAAGTAACGCAACACTTTTGCTCCAACCTTCTTACCTTCATAATCACCATCATTATCAGCTTGTGTGGTTGACTCACCTTCAGAATCATTATTAATTTGTTTATATCTTGATGTCTGACATACGTCACACTTAATTTTGTCCTTGATTTCTTTCCATTACAACATATAATCATTTGGACAAGCATCAATTTTCTCATAACCAAGACCCAAATCTCTTATTACCTTCCTTAATTCATACAATGAATTCGGTATGGAAGCATGAGGGAAGGCATCCCTAATTGTGTCAAGAATCATGCTGAATCCTTTTTCATTACATTTTCTAACACCCTTTGAATGGAAGAGTCTAACAATGAACGAAAGAACGGAGAACTTATAGCCGGGATATAATTCTTTCTTTGCATCTTCTAATACTTTATAAAACTTTTCAGCATTTAAGTTTGGTACAGTCTGATTTTCAGTTTGTCCGATATCATTATCTTCATCTTCATCTTCAAAAATATGGAAGACGGATTGGGCCAATCCTTGCATATCATCTTCAGCATCCCACATTGGTGTATCATTTGGTTCGAAAAACACAGTTGGAATTTTATAACCTTCGAAAAACCCGTCACATAGCAAATGTGTTTTAGCCTGGACCCGATCAACCCGTTTGTGATTACCGCAATATATGCACGGACAATATATATGACCATCTTTTCCCTTTTAAGAGAAAATACGTTCTACAAATTTGTCAAGTCCTTTTTCGTATGCAGGGGAAGATCTACATAAGGACATCCAAGTCGAGTCCATCATAGACCTGTATTCTACAAACACATTTAATTGGACATAAATTAACGTGGTTCAAAATCAAAGATTGTAAGAATTAAGGGGTATTGACAAATCATATGAAA